>NC_081849.1:59112108-59415868 GCF_963259705.1 Myotis daubentonii
CTGCATAAGTTCTAGTGGAAAGAGCTTAGAAAAATAACTTTCTTGTCATTATAGTTTATATTTCACAATTTAAAAAGCGGGTGGGAGAGGAGGGGCAGATGGGTGATTTAGTCACCTTTTGTTCTCAGCAGAATTTTAAATCCATCTGCACCTCGATTTTGGAATATTTTGTATCCCAAAACAATTGTGGAAAAGTCCATTGAGAAAGTAGCACCTATGCATTATCTTATCTATTAAAGAAAGATAAATATTATTGCACTTGAGACAAAATATTGGTTCACCTAGGATATGTTATTTTTTGTTAGTTCATAACTTCTTTAAATGAAAGCAATATTGGAATTATTTAAATGGCCTGAATTTAAGAAACAAGTGAGCATTTTTATTCAAATGATAGCCAAAGGCAAAGAAGTGAAGGATTTCTTTGCAATCCAGAGCAAGAATGGAGCAGGCACAGATATGTAATTTAAAAGTTTTGTAGCCCAAAGAAAGCTTGGTCACTGGATCCTCTGTGCTTTCAGTTTCATAAAATGTGTCTTAGATATTAAAGTTGCCACACTGGGCCTCTGACTTTGCTTTGTGTCCCCAGGTCCCCTCCCCTGTACAAGTTTCTGATACTCTTTATTTCCCTTGATATTCTAGGATTTCTAAATTGAAAATAACATTGAAAGAAACTATTCAGTTATGACTTTCTCTCTAATAAATATAATTACACCAAGTGTCAGCAGGTGAAAAAGTCCCTGACTTAAAAACAAGCAAACAAACAAAATCTTCCTACAGAAGTAATAAAATCTGGTGTGTCATATTTTACCGAGCTAATTAAAAATCATCTGGTTAAATTTTAAATTATTCCGAGAACTCAAGTCTGCCAAAAGTTTGTTAATTTATTTCACTTAATTTAGTTTTTTGAGGATATGAAAACTGATAAAATATCAAATGACTATATGTAGAATATAGATGAAAAGTTAATATGAAAGAAGGATCATCCACCTATAGGTTTATTAGTATCCGTTAAAAAAACACATAACATATTTCATCTGTTTTTCAAAATAGAAAAGAAAACATAACTATATATTGATGTATGTATGTGTGTGTGTGTGTCATTGTAATTACATATGTTTGACGCGGTTCTCTAAACACCCTTTTGAGAAATTGGAATGCAAAGCGATTATCCCACTGTCAGTACTCTGTATGCAATCCTGTACCAAGTTGGAAGGGCTTATTAGGTCCAATTTAAAATTTTGTTGTTTTATAATAACTTTGGAAAAGTGTATTGTTCCTTGTAAAATACCCACATGTTCTCCGTTGGAAAGGCTCCAGACTGGAACTGAACCGCGAGGTTGCCCCCTGGTGCTTTATGTATTGTTTAATTGTTTGCCGTTGGTGGATGTTTTTATTAAAAGCCTATTATTTGGGATAAGACCAAAGTGTCATTTTAAGAACAGCAGAAGCAGAGCCGTTCGGTCCCATAGTTCTTTTCATAGGTGTGCTAGTGAGCACTGGATGCCGCTAATGAGCCTGCCGACATTTTTTCTTGTAATACTTCAAAAAGAGCAACAACAACAACAAACAAAACCTGGGATTTTTATTTTCTTCCAATAAAACATGACTGGATTGGCTGGGAGAGCTGGGAGCCTACATGGCGGTGCCAGGGCAGGAGGGAGGAGAGGAGTCTTCGTGCTGTTCTGACTCCGTTTTGGTCCAAGAGGAGCTAGTCTGGAGACCCAAGCATGCTGACGCAGGTGGCCCTATCAAGCCAAGGAGCGTGGGGTGCAGGGGGTCCACGTGTTAGGAAGGCCTTGGTGGGCTTCCCTGGGTGTTTACCAAACCCATGTGTGCATGTGTGTGTCAGAGCTATAAAGACAGTGCAATTGCAAGAGAAGTATCATTCGGAGATTTTAAGATCACTCTGAATATAACTTAGGTCTGGGAAAAGTTTTTTCATTGAATAGTTTTAATGCCTGAATATTTTCTTTTCATCCCTTCGTTCACTGATTCCTCAGTTTGTCTCTGGAAAGCATGCACAGTGCTCTCTAGCAGGTCCTGCCTGGCCACAAGGCACCAGCAAGAATCAAATCAGTCTTCTTCCCAAGCTGGCCTTTGTAACTGTGACCTACCCGCAGGCAAAAACTTGAAGGCAGTATACCTTGATACAGTTTCTAGGACTTAAATGATCTCATTAAATCCCGATGCTAGATATCATTGACATTTGAGGAAATATGATTATTGACAAAATGTAAGCCCGTTATATACTATATCACTTCAAAAGGAGAAAGGCCATTAGGCCATAATTACATCAGAAACAGTATACACATTTGGCTGGTTTATAAACTGTCACTTTCAGAAGTATGAAGACATATAAAAGTTTCCAAAGGCTCCATTATGACCCTATTTCCAACAGTATTCTCTGACAAACTAAATAAATTACTGCATATATTGGACCTTTGAGGCTTGGGGCAAAGAATGGAAAAATTATTTACAAAAGCTTGAAAATATTTAATCACTAGAGGCAGGGGGGCAACAGTGTTTTAATTAGCAGGTCCTCGGGCCATTGGCTGACTGGAGGCTTTCTCAAACAACCACACAAATGCACCGAATAGCTGTTTGCCAGCCTTAGGGTCAGGCCTGAGATGAAACAGATAAGATAATTGGCTCTAATGAAATCCAGAAGGCCTTGGCTTTCTTGTTTGAGCTTGGATTTGAAGAGTGCGTGTGGAAGTGAGGCTTAATTCAAACCAGAACTGAGCTAGGCCCGTTTCTCAGTGACTTTGATATTGTTTGAAGTTCTAAAAGTGTTCGCCACACCACTAGCCTGCTGGGCTGGGCCTCCCTGGTACCCTTAATTACTAAGCTTTATTGCTGACTTTACTACACAGGAAAGGGGCCATTATATGTTCCATCAACATCAGCTCTTCTCAGATTGGAGGAAAGGGCAGGGTTAAAGGCCACTGTAGGAAGGCAAAAACTTCACTTTGAGGTAGTCAGATCATTTACCAGGGTTGAATTTCACCGTTATGCACATACATTCCTCACAACACAGAAGCCCAATTTCCATTTTTTAAACAAGTGATTACTTTTCAAAACATTTTTGTTTGTGCCTGTTTTTTGCAGAGAGAACATTTATTTTTTAGGGGCTAAAATGATTACACCTGATATATTGAAGAAAAAAAAAAGAAGAAAGAAAAGAAAAACACCTCCCAATTAATCATCACACCAGAAAGGTCTGGTTGAATTCTGTAATAAGGAGGATTATTATTAATGCCCCTTTGAAGTGGAAATAAGTGAGGGACCCTCCTGTGGCTTTAGAGTTGTCCTGACACCCCGAGGAATAAAGACCCCTCAGGAGACTCTACAAAATTAAATCCCAGCTTCCAGAAGCTCTCACAAAGGGGTTACACAAAAAGTGTTCCCAATTCGGTCCGAAGCCAAGAGGCAAAAATGAGAAATCTCCCTCTTAGGGGATGGCTGTAGAGTCACCAAGTAATTCATCCTCCTGAAACTTGGTACTGCTCCTCTTTTGGTCCAGTTGTTAAAGATGGATTATGCATCTTAATGAATTAATAATTATTCAGCCCTTCGCCCTCTCATAGGAGGAGACCTGGTCATGCTGTGGAAGCTAAGGGACATGGAGTCCAGACCTATTTCCTGCCCTATTTATCACCTTTTGGGTAGCAAAGTCATGAGTGATACCATCTGACGTGGCTCTCCTTGAAATAAAAAAGCTAATTATTTTTGCATTCTTTAAGTAAACTTGACATTACTAAGGTCTAATGTTATACCTGATCCTGGTGACCATTTATTCCAATACTCCTTTCTGAGCATTGTTAGTCACGGGCTGGACTGGACCCTAACCCTTTGCAAGGAGGTATCTGGGCCAAAGTAACCACATGGAGAGCCCAAGGAGATCAGCTTTGGGAGGACAAAATCGAGCCTCCACTCCGTAATCTCTCCTGAGAGAAATTCAGAAGGCCTGACTGACTTGGGCCAGTGATGAACTTATGTCAGTTTACACCAGAAGAAAAATCTTAGAATAATCAGCTAATGCAAAGAGTGCTTTTTTCATTAGGCACTGTTATGAGGTGACTTGTTTCCCCAGAATTCACTTTTTGATGCTCTAACTCCCAATGTGACAGTATTTAGACATGGGCCTGAGGGAAGTAATTAGGGTTAGATGAGGTCATGAGGGCAGAGCGCTAATCTGATTCGATTGCTGTCCTTCTACCAAGAGAAGCCAGAGAGTTCGCTCTCCAGTCCCTCTCCCCCCTCTCGGCCTATCTCTCCGTGTGTGTTTTTGTCTCTGTCTCTCTCACTCTTTCTTGCTCTTTCTCTCTCTCTAGCTCTCCACCCCTACCTCTCCCTCCCTTGTGCATGCACTGAGGAAAGAAAGGCCATGTGAGCACAGGGCAAGTTGGTAGCTGTCTATAAGCCAGGAAAAGGGCCCTCACCAGACCTCAACCTGCTGGCACCTTGACCCCTAACTTCTAGGCTCCAGAACTGTGAGAAAATACATGTCTGTTGTTTAAGCCACCCAGGCCATGGTGATGGTGGTGGTGGTGGTGGTGGTGGGGGGGGGGGGTAATTAATAACCATTTCTGAGCAATAAAAAATATCCTTAGGTGTACAAAATCTCCTCCTGAAGATAAATAATTTGCAAAAGCAAATTAAAGACTTTAAGTATTCCAGTAGTAAGGAAGTAGTAACTAAAACTAACCTACCCTTAAGAACCTCACACTTAATCTAATAAAAAAGCAATGAATTATATTGTTGTATAATGCATCAAATAGTATTTTATTATCTGATAGGCTAAGCATTTGGGTGAGCGAGATTCTACAGATTTTCTTCTCCATTTCCCACTGGTTGTATCTGGGTTGTTCTTAGATAACACAGGCTCATAATGACAAAGAAGGAAAGGAGAAACAGAGAGTCAACAAGAGAGGGAAAAGCAGAAAGAGGGTCAGTTTCCTTTGATATCACTATTAAATCATCCATTGAATTTTCTTAGGGTAAAGTTACTGCCATTCAAAATTATAGCAAATTGGTGATATTTTACAGTCAATGTGTATATTTTATTTCAGCTTAAATATGTGCATATATCTCCCAAACTTATGTTAGATCAGATATGACACATTAAAAACATGGATTTGTTTTTCTAACTCTTACAATTAGCAACTAATTGCAGTGTGAACATATAATTGGTTTTATGGGTAAATCCATTTACGGACTTACAAAGTTTTAGGACCTCATTCGTTATTCATGACTATGTTTTACTGAGGGGAAAAAGTGAACATAGTTTGTCTGAATGTCAATAGGGGAGAGTTTCAATGAAGTGAATAACCTTCATGATAAGAAACCACGCCCTGAAATAAGACAGTAAAATGATGAAATATATTACTATTCCTGCTTAAAAAAGAAAAGTGGCTTTGGGAGTGGACCCTACAGTGTCATGGTGTGCCAATGTCATTTCATTTCCAAAGATAATATTTCTGGTTGTACAGATGTTTTGAACTTTATTAAACCACAGCTGTGGTTATCACATATTTTTTTCAAAAGATATTACAGCTATCAAAGCAATAAATCAGCAAAGTCCTTAGTCATTTGCTTAAAATGCTCTTTCATTTTACTCCATGCATAAGTCCTCACCCAGTGCCTTTAAGATGTCCATGGAAGGTGAATTATATAAGTGGAAGGAAAAACCCTAATAAAAAAATTAATGAGAAAAAACGTATTATTTATATCAGAGCATTCAGATGTCATTATAACATGGGCCTTTATGACATTTAATACATCCCTTCCCCAATAAAGAGAAAACATTTTTCTTGAATAACACAATTGAATGCAGCCTTCCCTTGCTAAATTGGCCCTCGTTCCAATATGCAGAGTAGGGGATGTGCTCGGGAAATCAGTGTGGCTGGGAGGCTCAGTGTTCCGGGAGATGAAGAAGTGTGACAGTGATCTTCCCAACGTGACTTGTTCCCTGGAATAAGCCTACAGAATACTTTCTTGGATGACTCATCAATGGATTTTTCCCAGGTCCAACATAACGAAGTGTCTTTCTTACCAAAGCCCCAAAGCTCTGTATCTATTGAACTATTTTCTTTGTCCTCAAATATCCTTATAAATAGGACAAGTTACTCACCAAGATCATACAGGAAATTAGTGTCAGGACTAGAACAAAAGCTTGGATGTTCCCTCACCAGTCATTCAAAATGGGAACCTGAGTACATTCCAAAGACGGACATGACTGGATTTAGAAAGTTGCCCAGATGAAACCATTCTGGATGCAGAGCTGCCCGGTGCCCAGCAGTGTCTCACTCTGCTCTCATCACATTTCTACGTGGAGAATCTGGGCCGCAGTGTCTGCCACAACTTCTCTGGTGGTTTGCTTTATGATTATCTCCCAGCAGTTACCATCCTTTACTTGCCATCCCATGACACTGTGTCTTTAATTTTCAAAGGGTGCATGTAATAGGTGGAGACCTGGATTCATATAATGTAATTTTCTAAAACGGTAGCTGCATATTGATTTATATGACATCATCCAATCAACTTTTAAAAATTCCATTTACATAATTTTGAAGTTGGTTTCCTGAATGCTTCCATTCATTAGACTTTTACCCCCTCTTATAATACAGGACTCGCCACTCAGCAAGGCCGTCTTCCCTTCTGGCAGGCAGGGGTGCCTGTGGGGAAATGCCATATACTAGTAACCGAGATGCATTGGGAACTTGTTCCTGGATAGAGCTCTCCTGATGTGGTGCTGAGGGTGCGGAAATGGCACAGCTCTGTTCTGACTGCTGGGTCAGTGTCCCGATTCAGCCTTGGGGGCCTGAGGCATCTTTCATGGGTATGGATGAGCTCAAGCTGCCTGACAAGTTACTGACCTGCCACAGGCTCAGGGCTGAGCCAGTTGCTGTGGAGGAAAATGCAGAAGTATTCAGCGGTTTCCCTGGAGAAGTGTACAGTGCGGATTGGGAGTAAAAATTACTGTGAGACAATTATAGAAGACACAAAGCATGAAATACTGTCCATCCAGTAAGAGAACACAGATAAAAGAAAGGATGCTCACCCAAGCCTTATAAATAGCTCCCCCCAACCCCTCAGGCATCCAGGGGAAGATGATGTCAGACAGCACAGGCATGCTGTCATTCCTACTCAGGGGCATGGGGCTCCATCTTGTACAATAACGGGGACTCTCAGAGAAAGAATACAAAGGAAAAAAAATAGAAATAGATACAGTGTCAAGGATAGGGTCCATGTAAGTGAGGGACTCTGAAAATTACGCTTCACTGGTTTTATGGTAAAGATGCCTTGATCCATAGAACCTGAATGCCTTGTATTGCCGTTATTTGGAATGAAACTACAAAGTAAGTGTCATATAATGAGCCTTCATAAAGGTAGTAACTGTGCTGGCTAGTGATGAGAAGCAGAGGAATTCACAGGATGGAGGGTTTCTTAGAAAAACTGCACTGACAGAGAATGGTCTTGACATAGAAATTTAACTGGGGATACATTTTCATCTGGGGGCACATGCCAAGGTGATCAAAGTAAAGGATTTTTTTTCATCTGTCTTTCCAGTGTATGCTAAGGTAGAGTTAAAACAAATAAGCAAAAAACCAACCAAACAAACAAAAAACCAAAACCATAAATGATACAGCAAGGGAAAAATAGGAAAATCAGTTAAAAGAAAATTAAACAAATCCAAGTGGGGATGGGGAGAGCAACCAGTATTTTCAGGGGGAGAACCTTTTCTATTGATTGTGGTGTGAGGGGCCTGCACCTGTTTGTGAACATGCCTCAAATCTGGACTCAGGCGAGTCCCTGAGCTGGCCCGGCTCTGACTCTCCTCCTGAGGGTAGAGTTGCTTTAATGCAGTTCACATGTAGGGTGTTTCATCTTAACCAGAGTGATTTATGTTAATGAAATGAAACAGAGAAAATACCCTTGACATCCTACTCTCCTTTTAAAAATATTAAATAAATATGTCCAGGACTTTTGTACGATTATATTTATTAAAACAAATGGAAGACTTCAATACATTCCAGAATACATTTGTAGGTGACCCTGGGTAGGGTTAAGTCCATTAGGAGAAAAAAATGAGTGGTGGCGTTCCTTACCAATTCCAAAATTTCTAAATAGCTATTAAGATCAAATAATGAGCATCAAGTCCAAAGTAATTTATTCTATGATTTAGAAGTTTTGTTTTGTTTGGGGGGTGGGGGTCTGGCTTCTGAAAATGTGATCCCCAAATCATGATTCACAAAAATGTATTCAGAACATCTTTATAAATCTGATACTAGGCCTCCTTGCTACCTCATTGGGAATTAAGTATGGGTCATCTTCACCTATAAAATATCTCTTTGAAAATGTTATAATTTAAGAGTTTATGTTCTGGTGTTTAATTTTTTACTAATTATAGAACTCGTCACTTTAACAGAACTTACAAAGAAGCAGAAGGACTCTTTTCAACTCATATTTTATTAGCATACATTTGGCCATCCCTCTACAATGCAATTATGTAATTAAATTCCATGGAAATTAAATTAGTCAAATGAATGGATTTTAAAAATATCAGTTGATTGGAATTTTTCTCAGAAGTTACCTACCTGAAAAAAAAAAAAACATTAGATACAGGACATGTCTGATTATTTTAATTGCTGACTAAATTGTAATTTATCCATCTAATTGGGACATTTACAAAACTCAGGATTAGCCAAGGAAAAAGTTTACTTGCTAGGAACACATCAACATAGTTTAAATTCCACTAATATAAGTAAACACTAATCTATTTTTAGAGGACTATTTAAAGTCAAGATTAAGAAAATAAAACTGAATAAAATTTGTATCTTAAAAAAATCCTTTTGTCCATTGCTTTGGGCACATTTTAACAGATATTTACCAGGAATTTGCCTAATGCTCTGGAGCTATAGGTATTTGGCACGTATGTCAGGTGGCAGCTATCTGCCATTATGCAGGACAAGAAAATAAAATGAAAAGGAATTTCATAACACATTCCTGGGAAATGCTTAGCTCTTTCTGCTGGTCAATATATCATTACACTATCATGTGCTAGCAACTGAAAAATTACTTTTTTGATATCTTGGATATAAACATTAAGTAAATGATATTGTAGGGCTCACAGTGTTGATGGTGATGGTGATGATGTTGATGATATCCATTTGATGAGTACCGGGATTATTATTGCAATTTACAGTATAGAAAATACGACCATAACACTTCAAGAACTTAACCTTTTAGGAAGAGAGTACAGAAGATGGGTCCGTATGTGGTAAAGAAAGTATTAAAATGGCTAAGTGAGGACAGATGAAAGGGTGTAGGCAAAGGGAAGTGAGGACAAGCTATAAAACTTGAGCATGAAGTGCTAGAAGAAAACAAATAAAGGAGGAAAATAAAAAAAAGTCTAATAGAGGACTAAATAATCAAGTCAGGGGTAATTTTTTAAATGGGTGGGAGTAAGGAGCCATTACAGCAAGGAGAGAGACAAAAATAGTAAATGCCATGGTTTCCAATTCCTGCTAGAATTCATAAAATGGGACTTTATCATGGTCATTGGCATTATAGCTTTCATGGTCTGTACATTTTGTCACTACACTTAAACCCCCAAGGAAGGCAATGTGGTCGGTGCCTGTACAAATTGGTCAGGTCTTGTGATTGTTAAATACTTCGAATATCAGAAGTTTAAAATGACGCTTTTATAACGTAATGGGAAAACTGATGCAATGGGTTGCTAACCTGATTGGAGTCAGATTTCAGATGGCGATGGAATTAGCTAGAAGGGATCCTTTAATCCCACCACACAGTACTCTCCCAGGCAGAGTCTGAAACCAGAGAAACAAAGGCCATGCCTCCATCACACAGCCGGTGAACGGCAGGGCCTGGTTTCAAACACAGGTCGTCTGACTCCAAGCCCAGGGCACTTTAAACTAGATTACATCCAGCAAATTTTTCTAAATATACAGCCCCCAAAGATCTGTCTTGCCCCAGCATCATGTTATTGTAGAAAAGGGAGTTTGAAAGCTTGACTAATTGATTAGTGGCTGTTCTTTGTGAACCTGACATCAACACACATTTTCCCTATTTAAAGGAAAAGGTTGCAATAATTTCTATTTTACCTGGACCCCTGTCAACAGCCCTCCTCTCTTCCTTCCTGTCATTGCTAGGGACCATTGTGTTTTAGGACTTCACCGTGGGCTCTTCTTTCCTGCTTGTCCCCTGCAGATGCTGTTCATGGAGTTCATCGCACCCCCTGGGTTTAGAAACGATGGCCGTGCTGAACTCAAACACTCCTTTTCGGCTGCCTGTGGTTTCCCCACTTCTTAATATGTTAAATTTAATTAGACTGTGGTTGCTAGCTCCTTACTTTTTCGCTTGCCATTCTGTCAGTTAATGTTTCCCTCGCACAGGTCGGGAGGCACAGGGGAGGAGAGGAGAGGGGAAGGGGATCTTTCGCCAAATTCAGGTCAAGCTGTTTAACCAAATGGTAGCTGATTTTACTACTGACTCCGTCTCTGTGTCTGAGCCCCTGCAGTACCAGGAGACCTTTGCAGGAATGGAAACATTCCTCCTTTTAGTCCTATGCACCGTCGTCTTCCTTGACTTCATGCCGAGAAACGTGAGGGGCGAAATAATTGTAAGCATTACAGCCTTTCACTCTAATGACCTTGACTCTGCACTGGAATACATGTCTTCATTATGAAGAATTTGGCCCAGACCACATTAGCAGGGCCGCTGTTTGCTTTGCACACAGACCAACACATGTTGTGTCTTTGTAGTGGGGCTGTTGGTTAGGGGAACCGAATCCTGCTGTTCTCTTAAAATGTATGTTTTGGAAAGGAGCTTTTATAATACTCTGGTCCTGAGGTATATTGCATTATAGGCCCAAGCTAAAGGTTTACAGCCTCCAAGAAGCTAGGAGGAACTGGTTAGATTTTGACTCTAACCCCTAAACTAACCCTGAAAATCAAAATGCATTTCATAAACTAACCCTAAAAGTCAGAATGTGTTTTGCTGTTTTGTTCATTACCATGAGCAGACAGCTGAGCACGCTGCAGTCTCCTCACCACTCATGGCTACTCCGTGAAAATGGCCTCCAATGGTGTGAATATGATTGATTGTAGATTGGTTTTAGAAACTGTGTAGATACAACTTCAGTTTTCTACAACTAAGCTTGGAGTGGACAAAAAGAATCCTATTTCCTATAAATGCCTTAGCATCTTCGCTTAATTTCAGGTTATTTGTTTGTGAGATATATGGCAGGACACAGAATTCCATGTGCACTTTCCTTTGGGAATACCACAGTGATTTAATCATTTTCTATTAACAAATTTTGCTCAACAGTACTATCAAGTATAACCTCAATTCTGGCAAAAACTATTTCTTTGGGGGGAACCAACTTTGTAGTTTGCCACAGTATTTCTTGTAAAGCACGTAACCTAATTACTTAAATTATTGGGAACCTGAGCCTGGTTTCAAACCCCAGCTCCTCCATTTACTGCCTGTGTAACCTGGCCAAGTCACTTTAGCCCTCTGTACCTCAGTTTTTCACATCTGCAAAATGGGAAACATGCATAAGAATACTTCCCAGGATTCTGTGTGGAATATATGAGTTCATTTAAGTAATATACTTAGAATAGGGTGAGACACAAAGTGCCATTCCAGTTTTTAATTCTTCACCCCCATGCCTGTGGTGGTGATTCAACTCCATTGAAATGTTTAACATTTTCTGTACACGTCATTACATGACTGGCACATGAGGTTCCCTTTGTCTAGAATTTTCATCGAATGGATAACTTGATTCTCTTTTTTTAAAACTACCTAGTATTTTTTAAACTGTGAGTTGCCCTTCATTAAAATGTTACACAATCAACTTATTATTCAAGACTGGCTCTTTTGGAATGGGGAATGGAATACAATAGAAAATGTAAGGGTGTAAGTATTTCATGAAAGATGTTTTAGTGAGAGAGAGAGAGAGAGAGAGAGAGAGAGAGAGAGAGAGAGAGAAGGAGAGAGTATGTGTTGGTTTACAAAGTGAAATTTTTTTTGTTGCTTGTATTTTGAGAATTTTGAAGCCCCTGAGTTACTGTATAAGCATCCAACTCAAGTATAATTTTATCTATAAAGCTTTCCTCTATTCCCTAGGGACAATTTATTCTCTCTCTCTCTCTCTCTCTCTCTCTCTCTCTCTCTCTCTATATATATATATATATATATATATATATATATATATATATATATATACACACACACACACACACACACACACACACATACACTAGAGGCCCAGTGCACAAAAATTTGTGCATGTGGGGGGGTGTCCCTCAGCCCGGCCTGTGCCCTCTCGCAGTCTGGGACCTCTCGGGGGATGACCACCTGCTGGTTTAGGCCCACTCCCTGGGGGATTGGGCCTAAGCTGGCAATCAGACATCCCTCTGGCAGCCCGGGAGCCCTCAGGGGATGTCCATTTGCCAGTGGAGAGCAGGCCTAAGCTGCAGTCTGACATCCTTAGTGTTGCTGAGGAGGTGGGAGAGGCTCCCACCACCACCGCTGTACTGGCAGCCGTCAGCCTGGCTTGTGGCTGAGCAGAGCTCCCCCTGTGGGAGCGCCCTGACCACCAGAGAGAAGCTCCTGCATTGAGCATCTTCCCCCTAGTCAGTGTGTGTCATAGTGACGAGTCATTCCCAGTTGTTCTGCTGTTAGGGTCAGTTTGCATATTACCCTTTTACTATATAGGATAGAGGCCTGGTGCATGGGAGGGGTCCGGCTGGTTTGCCCGTTGGGTGGGTGCTGGGAGCCGGTCCATCCTTGCTGTTTCAAGGGACCTGGCATATATGGCATATGGTTCTTAATATGTTTGCTCACCTTCTTGGCACTGTGTTTTAACCAAGGTCACCTCTCCGAGAAAGGTTGAATCCCCAGGTAAGGATTTTCCCCTGAAGTTAGGGAGGGAATAAAACCCCTCAACTAAGTGCCAGGCGGGTAATTAATCCCTTTAACTACGAACAATCATGCTTAAACTACATAATCTTTTCTCCCTGGAATGGAGATAAGAAACGCCCTAACCTTTGTAATAGAGATTGATAGGATTGAATCAACTGGTATAAATACAGTTGTAACAAGACAGAAACACTCAGAACTCAGAACACAGAACTCATGAGACAGAATTCAGAAGACAGAACCTACAGGGAGCCTGGAGACAGAAGAACTTCGCTGGAGAGAACATGGCAATAGATCCTGGACTGAACCTGACTACAGAAATTGGCAAGAGAACCTGACTAGAACATGGCGACCAAACCTGGCTGGAGAAGTCCCTGTGTCATTCCTTCTTCGCCGACTCCATCCACACCTTTGGGGACCCCTGGACCTGCTGGGGTTGGACCCCGGCATCTGGCGCCCGAACAGGGACCCCTAGGTAAGCACCCCACACTCGGGACGGATCAGACTCCACCGTAGGAAGAGGGTGGATAGTCTTCGCCGACTCCGTCCACACCTTTGGGAACCCCTGGAACAGGATTCCCTTAGGTAAGCCCCCCCCCATTGAGAACCCCACACTCGGGACGGATAGGACTCCACCAGGGTGCTACAGACCCCCCTATAGAGGATAAGTAGGGTAAGAAGGTGGATAGTACAGAACTTAGATTGAGAAGATGTGCCATACTGAGTCCAAAGAAAGAAGACTCTGTATTGATTCTTAGATTGAGAAGATGTGCCATACTGAGTCCAAAGAAAGAAGACTCTGTATTGATCTTTAGATTAAGAAGATGTGCCATACTGAGTCTAAAGAAAAAAGACTCCGTATTGATCTTTTAACATATATGCTTGTTAGCAGAGGAATTAGGTTACTCCCAGTCAGACAGAAAGTTTTATACAAGAAGTATGTCCATGCTTTTCTGAGGAAGGAAAGGTAAATGTAATGGCATGGGAGAAGGTAGGCTCAAGGAGCCTTATCCTTAACCCCACTGCAGCCTTTCTACCCTGGGAAAGTGCAGGATTGGCAAGCTCTCCCTGGGATGATAGATCAGGACTCAGGTAATAGCGGAAAGCGCCAATCCTACTCTTAAAATGGATATAAGAGAGCATTTGAGGTTTTTCTTTTTAATGCTTGCTTTTAAAAAATAAAAAAGGGGGAATTTGCTGGGAGCCGGTCCATCCTTGCTGTTTCAAGGGACCTGGCATATATGGCATATGGTTCTTAATATGTTTGCTCACCTTCTTGGCACTGTGTTTTAACCAAGGTCACCTCTCCGAGAAAGGTTGAATCCCCAGGTAAGGATTTTCCCCTGAAGTTAGGGAGGGAATAAAACCCCTCAACTAAGTGCCAGGCGGGTAATTAATCCCTTTAACTACGAACAATCATGCTTAAACTACATAATCTTTTCTCCCTGGAATGGAGATAAGAAACGCCCTAACCTTTGTAATAGAGATTGATAGGATTGAATCAACTGGTATAAATACAGTTGTAACAAGACAAACACTCAGAACTCAGAACACAGAACTCATGAGACAGAATTCAGAAGACAGAACCTACAGGGAGCCTGGAGACAGAAGAACTTCGCTGGAGAGAACATGGCAATAGATCCTGGACTGAACCTGACTACAGAAATTGGCAAGAGAACCTGACTAGAACATGGCGACCAAACCTGGCTGGAGAAGTCCCTGTGTCATTCCTTCTTCGCCGACTCCATCCACACCTTTGGGGACCCCTGGACCTGCTGGGGTTGGACCCCGGCAGGTGGGGGTCCCCACTGGGGTGCCTGGCCAGCCTTGGTGAGGGGCTGAGGGCCGTTTTCAGGCTGGCAGGCGACTGAAGCTCCCAGCCTCTCCTTTCTTTTTTTCCCTGGGATTTATTTACCTTCTATAATTGAAACTTTGTAGCCTGGAGTGGAGCTCAGATCAGGCCAGGGCTTGGCTTCCTCCATTGCCAGGGGCAACCCAAGGCTCCAGCTCAGTGGCCACAGCTGGCTGAAAGCAGGTATCTGGGGTTTGTTTAGCTTCTATAATTGAAACTTTGTTGCTTAGAGTGGAGCTCAGAGCTGGGCCGGGCGGGGAACCTTGGCTTCCTCCATCACTGGAGCAAGCAAACCTCCTGCTCATTCCAGCTCCATGGCTGCCGGCCGCCATCTTTGTTGGCAGTTAATTTGCCTATCTCACTGATTAGCCAATGGGAGGCACAATGAAGGTATGGTCAATTACCATGTTTGTCTATTATTAGGTAAGATATTGAGTGTCCAGATTATTATGACCACCTGATGTTTGTAGGCAAATTAGCTATAATTTTGCACTGAAGTTGCTAGAGGGCCAGACCATTATAAATAGGGAAGCAGGTGTTTACCACGACAGTAGAAGTTATTTTTTTCTGAAGATATGGGTAAACAACGCGATTTAACAGCCTTTGAACGTGTGATATATATTATTATGAGTGGCCAGATTATTATGACCACCCCATCAGTACTTCGTTGAGCCACCTTTTGCCTTCAATACTGTGGCAGTTCTTTCTGGTATTGACTCCACGAGATGTTGAAAGGTGATGTGAGGAATCTGCCACCATGCCTGATGAATAGCACTGTCCAGTTCTGTGAGATTTGATCGTTGTGGAACCAGCTGCCTGATGGCTCTTTTAACTTCATCCCACAAATGCTCAATTGTTTTGAGATCTGGTGATTGTGGGGGCCACCGAAGCAAGGTAAAGTCGCCCTCATGTTCTTGAAACCACTCCTGCACAATACGAGCACCGTGACATGGCGCATTGTCTTGTTGGAAGAAGCCATCTCCATTGGGATACGCCATCAACATGATAGAATGAACTTGATCAGCAACGATACTTAGGTATGTTGTGCTATTCAGATGTTGTTCCACACAAATTAAAGGGCCCAAATCATGCCAGGAAAACATGCCCCAAATCATAACACTGCCCCTACCAGCTTGAAGGGTTGTACTCATGCATGTGGGGTGCATGCTTTCATTGCTGTTTCCGCCAAATTCTCACTCTGCCATCTGCATGATGCAACTGGAAACGTGATTCATCGGACCACATGACTTCTTTCCAATGCTCGACTGTCTAATCCTGTGTTCCTGTGCGAACTGGAGATGTTTTATCTTGGTAACTGCAGATAGTAAATGTGTTCGAATAGGCCTTCGGCTTCCATATCCCATGCGATGCAGTGTACAGCTAATTTGCCTACAAATGTCAGGTGGTCATAATAATCTGGCCCCTCACATTCTAATATATCCCATGTTCAAAGGCTGTTAAATTGAGTTGTTTTCCCATATCTTCAGAAAAAAATCACTTCTGTCGTGGTAAACAACCTGCTTCCCTATTTATAATGGTTTGGCCCTCTAGCAACTTCAGCGCGAAATTATAGCTAATTTGCCTATAAATGTCAGATGGTCATAATAATCTGGACTATATATATATATATATATATATATATATATATATATATATATATTAATATATATATTATATTAAGGTACTTAATATATATATTAAGGTACTTATTTTGAAATGGGAGTAAAAAATTTATATCAATATTAGAGAACATCGCTTTGAACTGGGAGAAATTTATTTATAGATCTATTTCACATATGCCATGTGAGCTCCTTAAGTATGGAAATCTATCACAATAGTATGAAGTCCAGCTGGCAATGAGATACAGTGTAGATGCTTAATGAAGACTTGGTTAAATGAATGAATAAACAAATCTATGAATAAGAAAACTGTCAGAGTCAGCTTCAACTTTGTTTTCAAACAGGAATATGATGTACACAAACCAATTTGAAAATATCTATAGAATATATGCTCCTTGGAAAGGCTTTTAAAGTCAACTTAAATCTTTTTGACATGAGGGTGCAGAAATGCTGTACAGGTGATTGTAGAAGATTATTTGGTTGTAAGATGAACATGCATGCACAAAGGAAGATTAGTCTTCAAGCTTTCTATCCTCCAGAATCTCTGTTTCTGCCAAGTGTTCAGATGCTCATTTGGAATGTCACTGTATCTCTACAGCAGCATCCACATGCCACCACAACATCCAAGTTTTATAAAATAGTCTCATAGCTAGCTATTTGTGTATAAGGAGCCAGGCTTTTGGAAAATGGATATGATCAACATATTTTTACACTTACGTGGAATGTTTGAGTGTACTTAGGTATTATTTTGGTGCTAATTCAACTGGCAATCCAGAGTCTAACTTATTTGTGGTATGTTATATGTTTGTCACAACTACTTAAAGAGTAAATAACCGATTACTCTACCAGGACACCATGGAAAGTCTAAGCTCCTTAGTGGAATGAACATTGTGGTTGGAATTGTGCCTGGAGATAAGTTACTGCAGAATAAATGTTCATAGCCAGTCTCATTTCTGCCATCTCTTGTAAAATGATGCATAGCATCCCTGCTTCATTTCTAACTCACAGAAACATCAAAGTGACTAGTGTGATACATAGGGATATGCCTCCATTTCCTCACAGAAGGATAGCATTTTAGAACATTGATTTATCATCCAATAATGCAGTTAAAAGGCAGTGAAATTGTTAGGTTTGTGAAAACCTGGTCTTTGGATTCAGACAAATCTGGGGTTGACTCCCAATCCATGCCAGTTACTTGCTGAATCAACTTGACAGTTTTTTTTAGCTTACTTGAGTCTCAGTTTAATTATCTATAACATGGGGGATCAAAATACATGATTTCAGATATATTGTAGGCATTACAGAATTAGAGATAGTGTATAAATTGTCTAACTCCATGCTTGGCACATGGCACATTGTCAAAATGGTTGATAATTGTATTGTTGCTCGAAGAAAAGAGTTAACTTGCCTCTAACATACACGTATTATTTCTTTAGCTTTGGGAATAATCCTACTCGCCTGTCATTTTAGATGAGAATAAAATGAAAACTCCTTGATTTGGGGCTGGTCTCCTGATGGAGGAGGTACTCAGTCTGCAACTCAGATTTCATTCAGCTCCAAGTTCTTCCTTCCTTCTTGATCTCTTTATGGCTAGTCTTAGGGGTTTAAATTACTAAATGAGCTTGCCTTTTGTCTTGTTTGTCTCATATTTTTACGCAATTAAAAGAAAAAAATCTTGATGATGCCGCCGCCTCCCTCAGAAAGGCCACATCAAAAGGTGCAGTTGACCAAAAATAATACACACTTTTTCCAAAGACACAAACAGTTCCTTGAAAAGGATGTCATGCTGTAATTTATTTTGTAAATTTTATAAACCACAGAACATTTACTTACAGTAAAGTTTGACCTTTCCTTCTCCTTCTTTTTATGACTACAAAGCTCCATCTTCTCTTCTTTTGAGAAGAAATATAATGGCTAACATTCTCTTCAAGTGTGTGTGTGTGTGTGTGTGTGTGTGTGAATATATATTCTAGATTGAATTTTATTGGAATACTGAGTTTAATTTTTAACCAGGATCCCTTGGCTTCATGCAATAATATTTTATGGAATGCAATCACTTGTGCAAAGACCAAAGAGAGGCCCATTTGAAACTTTACAGAAAGAATATGCTGTGCGCCTAGGGTGATGGGAAATGCAATATGTGTACTAAGCTCTCCATTGCACCCCACCGAAAGCAGAGAAATCCCTACGACTGATTTGATGGTAGTAAAATCTCTTGAGGGGTTTTTTGGATAAAGAAAATAATAACAAGAAATGGGCACATAATTAAGTTCCCAAAGCGCATGTGTCATAAGCATCTTATTGTCCCTTTGGAGGAGAAATTTACTATTGATTTAGGTAGACGTAGTCCTGTTCTGAGCCCATTAATAAAAAAAGAAAGTCAGCCTTTCTGAATTCTCTAGACAATTCTCTGTTATTTCAGTTACAAGAGCATTTTACTGTCACTGGTGTTCTCTTTTCTACTCATTACAGCAGTGTTTGACAATCACCAGGTTGCTGTAGAAACAAAAAATAAACAAAGATTTGGAAAGAGACATGTTGCAGGGGCTTGTTCTGCCTCTCCTCCTGAATATGTTGACTATGTTGTTCTTTGAACATACTTTCTTCCTTGATTATCCAGTTGGTCTTCACATAAGGAGATAAAATTGAAAATTTTGTGAGCTGATTTGTGTGCAAATTTTCCAAAGTCTTCTTAACTTATTTTCATATCCTTTAAGAATGAATTGTTCTAAGAAGAGAGAGAAATTAGAACATTAATAAAGGAAAGAGAAGGAAGGGAGAAAAGAAAGAAGGAAAGAAGGAAGGATGAGAGGAGTAATGAAATAGGGGTAAGAGAAGTTGAGTTTAAAATGTTATGAGACTAGCATCTACATAGCTGTTCATTGTAACCATCAAGAAAAACGCATTCTAGTTGGGGCGTTACAGGCAATTTTGAAGGGGTTTAAGAAGAAATCAATGGTGCATTACCTTGGAGAAGACAGTCCTTCCTTCCTCTTTTGCCTCGGCAGAGGTTACCTATGACTCAGTCCTTTGTTAGTTGGATAGTGGCATACCAATTGTTCTTTTCCAGCCCTCACATTTTTGCAAATTTGGAAGAAATGATTTAGCAAAACTTTTGAAACCAAAGACAGAAAGCCATCTGTAAGTTACTGGACCCACATTTGGAATCATAATAAAATATTTTTTTGAAAACCACTCTTGCAAAATTATAGCCACATTTTTGGCATATTAAAATGCATGGCATTTATGTACTTTCATAAAATAATGATTGAAAATGGACATATATAATCATCTATACATTTCATTCTATATTGCAAAATAAAGAATATTCATGGCAATAAAATTTTAATATAAACTCTTGAATGACTTCTAAAAACTCCAAATTAAGCATGTCTCAGAGTTTCCTCATTCTGGTTTGTTAATTTTTCTATGCCAAATTTCAAAATAGAGTTCAACAAAAGCAAAATCTATTAATTTTGTTACCACCGTATTTGTTTATGGTAATTACAGAAGATTCACTTTATCGATTTTGATAGGCTAGTAACCTTATAATTTTTCTCAGCTTGCTATGCTTGAGTGGAGTCTGCATAGAAAGCCAGCATCATTACACATTCAGAGGGACAGCAAATATAATAATATAAATACAATATGACACTCATTGACAGCATCCCAAAAGCCAGGAAGAGTTATTGTTGAGAAAGTTTTTACTCCCAGCTCCCAGCTCCCAGACATATTGAGTAATAACTTTGAATTAGTCAAAATTGTTACTGGCCATATGACACATCTTAGGCAAGGAAAGTCCCTTAGTCCCTTCAAGTATTCATTCTTCTTAAATGACAGAGTTCTAAAATTAGAAATGACA
This sequence comes from Myotis daubentonii, assembly GCF_963259705.1. Lineage (NCBI taxonomy): Eukaryota > Metazoa > Chordata > Mammalia > Chiroptera > Vespertilionidae > Myotis > Myotis daubentonii. The sequence goes on from NC_081849.1 coordinate 59,132,390, forward strand.
TTTTAATGTTCTAAAGCAAAGTAAACTTACCAAATGTCATATTTCAAACTCATATTAAAAGAATGAACTTTATGGACTATGAATATATATATTATTAGATATTATATTCATATAAGTATATATACATAGATATTTAGTTAAGGTATGTGTTCCTGGAATATATTGTGTGGTATTAAGGTATACACACACTTAGCAATATAATTAGATCTTAGACCTCTTATTATTTAAATTTTTAAAGTATGTGGTTTGTACATAGTTTCCTTATCCTCATCAAGGATTCATTCTTTAAAAAACACAGAGTATTATAATCAGCATTTTAATGTAGCAAAATCATAATATAAACTAACTGAATTCATATTGAGAACTCCAGTCTCTTTAAAAATGTTTATTCTGCACTAGGAATAAATACTTTGTTCTTAGAGAGATTTGCATTTGACTCTAGAGTCCCTAGTCATCAAAGGAAAGACATACTTACTGGTAGAATTGAAATCAGAAAAGATAATGTCGAGTCAGTGAGTATGTAATAAAGATTTTGATAAGAAATGATCAACCAATAAACTCATATGCGTATATGCATAAACCATAGTCAGACAATAGCGTGGTGAAGACCTGGGATAGAGGGTGGGGGTGGGATGGGAGAGGTCAATGGGGGGTAAAGGGACATATATAATACTTTCAACAATAAGGGTTAAAAAAAATAAAAAAATGTTGAGCTTCAGGCAATCGGTTTTTAAGTAGTATATTGAGATATAATTGATATATAACTTTTTAACGTGCACAACATAATGATCTGATATAAATATATACAGGTTGGTTTAAAAGTAGGTTTACAGTTGTTCATATGAAAAATAATACACTAATTAATCCTATATAATAAAAGCCTAATATGCTAAGTGTCTGACCGTTCGACCATTCGACCAGTCACTACAGTGTGCACTGACCACCGGGTGGCAGATGCTCTGACCGGCAGGTTAGTTTGTTGCTGGGATCCGGCCTATCAGGACTGGGTGAGATGGGCCAGACATGCCCTGGAGCCTCCAAGGTCCTTCCCCAGCCCCAATCATGCACCAGTAGGATCCCTCAGCCTGGCCTGCTCCCTCTTGCAATCCAGAACCCCTCAGGGGATGTCGGAGAGCTGGTTTTGCCTGATCCCTGCAGGCTAGGCTGAGAGACCCCACTGGTGCACAAATCCATGCACCAGGCCTCTAGTAAATAACAAAACAAGAATAAACTTTTGCATACTCACAACTGTAAACCTACTTTTGCTGAACCATGTATTGCACATTGATTACAGCAATAAGATTAGTTAATATCAGTCACCTCACAAGGTGACACTTTTTTTAAAAATATATTTTTATTGATTTCAGAGAGAAAGGGAAAGGGAGAGAGAAAGAAGCATCAATGATGAGAGAGAATCATTGATTGGCTGCCTCCTGCACACCCCCTATTGGGGATCAAGCCCATAAACCCAGGCATGTGCCCTTGGCCAGAATTGAACCTGGACCCTACAGTCCACAAGCCAACGCTCTATCCACTGAGCCGAACTGGCTAGGGCTTTTCTTTTTTAAGGTGACACTTCTTTTGTCCTTGTGGTGAGGCATTTAGGATTTACTTTTAACAAATTTCAAAAATGCAATAGAGTATTTTTAACTAGTCATCATGGTGTACATCACATCCCCAGAACTTATAACTGGAAGCTTGTACCTTTAGACCACCTTCAACTAATATTCCCACCTACCCCAGCCCCCAGGCAATGACTTTTCTTATCAAATATAAGAAAAAGAGAAGAAGAAGAAGAACAAAATGCCCCTTTGATGTCTTAGCTTTGAGACATTAAAAAAAATCATATTTTGTGTGATTTTAGAGACCATCTAGATCCGCGGTCAGCAAACTGCGGCTCGCGAGCCACATGTGGCTCTTTGGCCCCTTGAGTGTGGCTCTTCCACAAAATACCACGTGTGGGCGCACGTACAGTGCGATTGAAACTTTGTGGCCCATGCGCAGAAGTTGGTTTTCGGCCTGGGTGAGTCTATTTTGAAGAAGTACTGTTGATATTTGGCTCTGTTGACTAATGAGTTTGCCGACCACTGATCTAGATAAATCCCTCTACCACCCTTTTTTATAGTTAAGGAAACTAATAGTTGAAGGAAGACAATTTTCTAAGGTCATACATTTAGGAGCAGTGCCAAAAACCAGAACCAGGCATCTTGAGTTGGAATCCTTTGATCTTTCTACAGTCATAACTGAGGCCAGATAATTCAGTTTTGAGATGGCACTCAGTTGCAGGTGCTGCAGAATTTGGTCCCTTTTTCTACAGGCTTTTGGAGAAACCCCACATTCCCCGCTCTCCCTCCCCTCCACACGTGTTCCAATGCTCATCAAAGTAAGATGATTGAAGAATAATGTCCTTTGTCTGGACAGAGTTCCTATTCTAATGCTTGATTTGCACAAATGCAAAAGAACTAGACACAGAACATATCTAGTGAACAAAAATACTGAGATAAGAGGAAATTCATATTGAGCAGAATTATAGAGACAAAGTAAAGGCATGTAGACACAGGAGAGGAAAGTAGACAAAATATTATATAAAGAAACTAGAGGCCTGGTGCACGAAATTTGTGCGGGCGGGGGTGGGGGGTACATTCCTCAGCCTGGCCTGCATCCTCTCGCAATCCAGGACCCCTTAGGGGATGTCCAACTGCCAGATTAGGCCCAATCCTGTGATCCAAACTGGCAGTTAGAAATCCCTCTCACAATCCGGGACTGCTGGCTCCTAACCACTAATCTGCCTGCCTGCCTACCCGATCACCCCTGACCACTCTGCCTGCATGCCTCATCCTCCCTAATTACCTTCCTGCCTACCTCATTGCCCCTAACCACTCTGCCTGCCTGCCTGATCACCCCTAACTGCCTCTACCTACCTTTCTCATTGCTCCTAACCACTCACCTGCCTGCCTCATCACCCCTAACCATTCTGCCTCGGCCCCCGCTGCCGCAGCTTCATCCGCAAGGATGTCTGGAATGACGTTCAGAAGGTCGTTCAGCTGTCTGGTCTAATTAGCATATTATGCTTTTATAATTAAAGATAGCCCTAGCCAGTTTGGCTCAGTGGATAGAGCCTCAGCCAGCAGACCAAAGAGTCCCGGGTTCAATTCCAGTCAAGGGCACATACGTTGGTTGAGATTCTTCCCTGGCCCAGGCCCTTGTCAGGGCTCATGCAGGAGGCAACCAATCAACGTGTTTCTCGGTGCTGACCCGCTTCCATATGCCTTCCTTTGGTGCTTCCCCAGAAGGGGACTGGTCCAGTGGTAAGCGCAGTCCTGGGGGCAACATGAAGCACCCGCAGCCACAGCCGCTCCCTGGAGTCATTAGTGGCAGCTCTTTGAGGTGCTGCCTCTACCACTTGTCCAAGCAGGAACTGTCAGGAAGAGTTTCCCTTGGGAGCATCCTTCTCCTGCACTCCATGCACAGCATGTACACATGGATGAGAATGTGTGCCTGTGGCATGTGCCCTTTTTAGAAAAATCTAAAAAGAACAGAAGTCTTGTGCCATTTGCAAATGTGCAATTTTATAATCTGATGCTTTCCAGCAATGATGTACAATTAAACTATAAAGAAAAACATAGGCTTAGCTTTTCACCTATAATCCATATTTGCATGATTATAATATGCCATTCTATATTATGCAGGGGTTCAGAATCTGCTGTCTCAGATGTCAAAAAGACCTGGGATTTCTAAAGGACACTTTCAAATGCATCGCTTAATTGATGAGGACAGAAATGACCTATATCTGATCACATCACTGCTCTCGTCAAACCACCCTTTTCCCTTCTTATGCAGAATGAAGTCCAAAGTCTAACAAACTGGCTTTCCATGGGCACATCCTTCTCAGTTATGGCCTCTTTGAGGGCAGAGCTACAACTTATTCATATCTTTGAATGCTGGTATAATCCCAATGCCTCTCACATAACAGGAGCTCATGAATGAGTTCTGAATGAAAACTAGGGAATTGTTGAGTAGCTCTATGGGGTATAATGCTTTCATGTGCTTTGAAATGCCTTCTGTTTCCCTTAAAGTCAGAGCAGTCCTCCCCTGCACTGAGCATACCCAGTGAGTGAGTAACATCCTACACCCAGCACACACCAAGGGGAGTCACGGGAGATCGCTTGCGTGGTTCCGCTGAAGCACAACACGTGACTCAGTGCAACCAATTCTTTGTCCATTGGTCACTAGACGAGAGAAATCCAGAGATCTGATTCTAACTAGGGAGGTTCCAAGTCAGAATCCCATTTCTTGGAAGGAAATCCAGATGGGAGCCTTTTCTCCTTACAGTGTTTAGTGTCTGGTTGCATGATCTGTGTCTCCTTTTATTAGTAGTGGTCACAGTGGCATTTTTGTCTCTTTTTACTTTTATGATTTCATTGTACCCTGTGAGTCTCACCTGGGAGATGACTTGTAGGGAAGAGGCGAAGGGTTGACAGCATGACGGAATTTCCAGAAGGCAGGTGATGATGACAAGGCGTATATGCCGTTATCATTGCTTCCATCATCTGTTTACTAGCAAGTAAATAAGTATACAAATCACCCGTGGACCCTCCTTATCGCGCTCCTATGGTCTGTCCACTACTTTGGTCCTGTGCCTGTCTGTCTCTTTGATTTGCTTCCTTGGTGGCAGAAGTACATTCTCAAGGAAATTATTCAGGGCGGGTGATTTGGAATGAAATTTCTGAGTCCTTAAATATCTTCTAAAGTATTTTTTGTGTAAGTGACATACTTGATTGCTAGTATGTAATGGCTGGCAGTAGAATTAAAGTTTAAAAATAATTTTCCCTCACAATGTGGAGATAGTCAGTGTTGCTGATTGGACTTGGATGTCAATATCATTCTTCGTCTCTTTTGAGGGTGACTTTTTTCTTTTGTAAGGATCTCTGGGGATTTAAGTATTATTAGCATATGTCTAAGTATGTATATGTTTCTATATACAGAGCTTTGCATTGGTTGGCCTAATCAGAACTGTAGACTTGAATTATTTTTCAGTTTCTAAAAATTATTTACTATCGTTAGTTGAAAACGTTTTCTCTTTTCTCAGCATTCTCAAGGACCCTATTAAAATATTGGACTTCTGCATTGATCCTCTATGTCTCATATTTTCCCACTTATATAGTTTATTCACTTGTTTCCTTTTATGAAGGATTACTTCAATTTTATTTTTTCAGACCTTCTATTAGTTTATGCAGTTGTAGTTTTTATCTCGGGGTGCTTCCCTTGTTCTTTGTTCTTTTTCATAACAGCATGTCTGTGTTTTAAAAATAAAATCTTTCCTTGAATCTCTTTGAGATTATTATTTCTGTTGCCTGAATTATCTCTGTTTTTCTAAAGGTGTTTATATTTATGTTTATTTTAATCTTTCCTTTTTCTTCAGACTACTGGCTCTCCTTATATGCTGGGAAGTTTCTGCTTTGACATGAATATTTATGAAAGGAGGAACTGGTGTCATTTTTCCCTGTGGTTGTGTAAATGGGTCAGTTGGGAGCTCATGTCAGCTGGTGTGGGATAGCGCATGTGGATGGCCAAACCCTTCACTTTGGAGTGAGAATTCCTGAAGGGCTCACAGTCTCTGAGTCTCCTTAAGTGATAAAATAAGGAAGACTGTATTTGGGGCAACAGTATCCACACTAGAAGCCTTGGCTTTCTCCAGACACATCCGTTTCCTAAGCGAGAGTCTGATTAATTTGCCTAGAATAAACACTGGTTGCTGGCCCAGAGGAAAGGCGATGAAGGTGTTGGGATGGGATGTAGTCCTGGTCCCCTTAGCCAGGTAGCATTTCTTTAACTTCTTGTAGTCAGTCCTGCCTCTCGTTTCCTTCACTATATTTGCTTTCTTCCCAGGAGGGTTTCATTGCGTGGAGTGTTTCTTATTTCTTCTCTCATGCCATGAGTCATGTTCAGTTCTTTTTTGTTTCATTTTTTAAGTACGCACCCAGTCTATTTCCCTCTTCTGGAAATTTGTGTGTGCATTTTTTAAAATCACTGTTTGGTCCTGGCTGGTTTGGCTCAGTTGGTTGAGCATTGTCCCATGCACCAAAAGGTCCTAAGCTCAATTCCAGGTCACGGCACATACCCAAGTTGTGGGCTTGATCCCCAGTAGGAGGCCTGTGGAAGGCAGCTGATTGATGTTTCTCTTTCATATCAATGTTTCTCTCTCTTTCTCTTCCTCTCTCTCTCTCTCTCTCTCTCTCTCTCATCAATAAAAACATATTTTTTTAAATATATTTTATTGATTTTTTACAGAGAGGAAGGGAGAGAGATAGAGAGCTAGAAACATCGATGGGAGAGAAACATAGATCAGCCGCCTCCTGCACATCTCCTACTGGGGATGTGCCCGCAACTCAGGTACATGCCCTTGACCGGAATCAAACCTGGGACCTTTCAGTCCACAGGCTGACGCTCTATCCTCTGAGCCAAACCGGTTTCGACAATAAAAACATATTTTTAAGAAATATCGCTGTTGACAACTCTCTCATCCTCTTTTATTGTTATACATGTATTCTCTCTTGTATTTGATACCTGGTAACACTTTATTTTGAAAGATTATTGGGCTTACAGAAAAGTTGTAAGAACAGCACAGAATTCCTTTATGCCCTATGCCCAGCTTCCCCTAATGTTAAAAATTTTCATGACCATAGTACAATTATCCAAGTTAAGAAATTAATATCTGTATAATGCCGTTAGTGTCACTACAGGTTTTATGTGGGACTGCAGTTTTGCCATCATTTTTCTGTTCCAGGTTTCAATCCAGAGCCTCATGTTACACCCAGATGTCATGTCTGCTTAGTCCTATCTGTAGCAATGCCTTATTTGTTCCCAGCCATGACTTTCAACATGTACTGGTCAGTTATCTTGTCAAATGTCCCTTCATTTAGGTATGTCTAATGTTTTCTCATTATTAGATTTGAGGTTCTGTATTTTTAGCAAGAACAGTATAGAACTGATCTGCCTTTCTCAATGTATCACATCAGAGAATATTGATGTTGATCTGAATTATCACTAGAGATCTTAACCTGTGTCACTGTATTAAGGTGGTATCTATAGGTTTCTTCATTGTAATGTTTTATTTTGTGTGGGTTTTTTTCTTTATAATATTTAGGGTAAATACTTTGGTGTTATGTAAATCTCATGTTTCTTCTCAAACTTTTGTCCACTAATTTCAGCGTCCCTCCGTGGCTTTTTCCTGCATCAGTTATATCTGTCTTGTTCAAAGGGTGATTTACTATTTTCTTCAGTTCTTTGAGTTATTAGTTGAAAGTTTTTATAAGACAGAACTGTTTTCTTCTTTTCTCTACTTGTTCTGTTATTGTTAAGTCTCTGTGTGGACTCATGGGTACTAATTGGACTGTTTGGATTATAATCCAATACTGTCATTAGTCATTTTGCTCCTCCAGTTGTTCCAACTTTGGCCCTTGGGCGCTCTTTCCCATTGGTCCATATTCCCTTCTGACCTGACCCATCCCTTTTGAGCATTTCACAGTTTTCTGTCATCACAAGATGTTCCAGAAATGCCTTGTATTTTCCCTGATGCAGTCCTGGAATCAACCACCACTCCAAGGATCCCTGGATCCTTCCATTGAAGATTGATATTAGAAAACAAGATCTGGGCACTAACTGTGCTCTTTACTACTGGACTGTCATTACTTTTAGGAAATACATAAGAAACCACGCATACACACATCAGTTGTTTCTGTGTCTGTTTACGTGTTATATACAGGCATGGGCAAAAATAGATTTTCAGTTGTGAGTAGGTGAAACACAGTTAATTCTTGTATTATTATTTATTAATTATTGTATTATAACTGTATACCTTCTTTTGTCCACCCCTGTATTTAAAACCATGAGTTCATATGCATATTCGTATACTTTCCTTGCAGTGGGATATTAGGAAAGATGGAGGGCAAACACATACTTTGTTTGCTATCTTTAACCAGAAAACCCAACTGTTCAGATAAAAATTGTAAATGGCCCAGCTGGTGTGACTCAGTGGTTGAGTGTCAACCTGTGAACCAGGAGGTCATGGTTCAATTCCTGGTCAGGGTACACACCTGGTTTGTGGGCTGATTCCCAGTAGGGGACATGCAGAAGGCAGCTGATCAATGATTCTCATCATTGATGTTTCTATCTCTCTCTCCCTCTCTCTTCCTCTCTGAAATCAATAAAACCATATTTACAAAATAAATAAATAAAAATTGTAAATGAATGTTTTTGAGGATTTGTTCTATTTAAGAAAAATTACTTTGTTTTTCCCAATTATACTCCCAAATGTGTAGACACATTCATGTTTTAGTTTTTCCTTTTGTAGATCAGCACTGTGTTTTCAATATTCTAAAATTACATTGGCAATCCTTGTCTCCTATTTCCTGTTTTTGTCCTTCAATAATGCATATATATATATATTTAATAACCATATGCAGAGCGGATCCTTTGTGGAGAAGATAATAATTGAGCTCTAACTTGAGGATGTTTACCATTCAATCACTCTTCCAAGTGTAGATTGATTGGGGAGACAAGAAGAGGAGAGGAGAAAACTTTTAAACAGAGGGAAAGGAGGTGGAAAATTAGTTGCTATGATGCATGTGATGGATGGGCAATCTTTTTCATTCATCTACTCATATTTTCCTAAGAGTATTGTATGTTATCTAAGGGAATACATAGTATTAATTGAATTAAATAGATAAAGTACCTAGATAAAAACATTCTTGATTGTTTGAGACAACTTATTTAATATCTGATATCCCAACATACATCACATGGCTATTTCACTCATATGAAAAGTAGGGAATTGATAATATATGACACTTTCATGAAAATTGTAATGTAAGAGTTGGTATTTTTAGGAAGGAAAATAATTGGGGAAAATGCTCCTGATAATGTAGCTATATTAGAGATTTTTAATTTTATGGAAGAATGAAATTGTGCATAGGAAGCAGAATTATATTTTGACTTAATTTCACTGATGGGCCAATTCAAATATAAGTGCTTTCCAATTGTTGGACGGACTTCCACAGAAGTCACTTCCAAACTCACATCTATGAGTTTGAAGGATTGAGCGTTTATATTTCTATTAGAGGCCCGTGCACAAATTTGTGCACCAGGGGGTCCCCCTGCCTGGCCTGTGGGATCAGGTCAAAACCGGCTCTCCAACGTCCCCTGAGGGGTTCCGGATTGTGAGAGGGCACAGGCCAGGCCGATTGGGGCCTGGGGCCAGGAATGACGCGGGAGGTTGGCCAGCAGAGGAGGGACCATGGGAGTGCTCCAGGGTGTGTCTGGCCTGTCTCACTCAGTCCTGATCAGCTGGACCCCAGCAGCAGATGCTCCTACTGCTTGGAGCGTCTGCCCCCTGATGGTCAGGGCAGGTCATAGTAACTGGTTGTCTGCCCCCTGGTGGTCAGTGCATGTCATAGTGAGCAGTTGAGCGGCCTTAGCATATCATTAGCATATTATGCTTTGATTGGTTGAACAAACGACCAGACAACCAGATACTTAGCATATTAAGCTTTTATTATATAGGATAATAGCAGTGGAGTTATGAAAAACATTTTATTCATTTATGTCTCCACCTAGGTAAGTTTCAAATAAGTAGTTTTATTTTGTAACTTCACCTTCTGTTTATATGCAAAACATTTAAACTATCAACCTGATATTATTATTAGAAATTTGCAAATATAAAAAATTTAAAATAACTCAATTATATCACTACTCGAGAATAATTATTTTAATATTTGGTTTAGTGGTTTCTCCCAAACACAATAGAGACGTTACTACTTTTTAAATTTCCTGTGCTCCCCAGTTTTCCCATTTCATTAAATTGTTTTGAAAATTTGAATTCTATGGATGGTCCATTGGTCTTGAAGCCTGCATTTAGAAAACGCTTACGTTTTATAAAGCGCAGTTGCATTCATTAGGCATTCTCTCTCAAACCCAGCACTGAGGAGAAAGGGATGAGGGAGGCCTGAGGAGGCTGAAGAGGTGAGTGTGAAGGCTGACGAAGTGAGGCCAGCAGGGCTGCTGTCATGGCTGAAACTGCCACATGCCTGGTGTCTCTGACCTTGGACTACTTAGCATTATGGTCTGGATTCTATTAAAGGAATTTCATGTTTTTCCTTTGCAAGAGTCACCCCCTACCATGAAAAATATTTAAAAATGTTTTCTTTTAGTTGGAAAAGCAACATTTTCCCCAGAAGAAATTTATAGTTCAAATTTACACCAAGTTCTCATTAACTGGAGCAAGCCGGGTTTTCACTGACGCTTCAGCTTTCCTCCGTGAAACGTTAGTCACTCCCCTGGAAGAAGCGGTGTTTTATAGGCAGGCAGTGGGATAAAGCAGCCACATATGTGCATGTGAAACGATGGGCTTGAGAATGTACCTGCAAAGTATTTTTTTTTTTTTTAATTTGGAGAAGCAAAGATGAAAGAGAAAAAAAGACAAATTGGGATGCTAAAATAACTGATTCGGTACTAAGGAAATGATAAGCTTTTGATCCGTTTCAAATAGCCTTTTCCTTTCCCGCTTTCTTTATTCTTGGGAAGTTCTTGAGATTGTGCCAAGTCTTTTCCACTGCACAATTTTTAAAGGTATCCGCGGTTCCCATGTGTAACTGGTTGCCTTTTTACTGCGCAGGACTGTAGTGATGCCTGTGGCCAAAGAGTTTGATCCAGACATGGTCCTAGTTTCCGCTGGATTTGATGCACTGGAAGGCCACGCCCCTCCTCTGGGGGGGTACAAAGTGACAGCAAAATGTAAGTAGATCCTTCAGGGCCTCATGAAATGCTGTGATGTAATAACATCTTTTAGGTCTTTAAAGTAGCACCCTTTGCATGTCTAATAAAGTTAGGTGAGACCTGAGACCGTTGAAAATGTTTCAGATGGTGTTTACTGCTCTGTCAGATTCAACTCTTTGTGGAAATTGGCCTTTAAGAAAAACAAAGTTAATTTGATTCCTTTGGGGGACTTGGGGGGACAATTCAGAACCTTTATGTTTTTCAGGAGTCCCGTGTTACCATGTAAAGACAGAAGTGATAGAGCTTCTGTTTAAAATATGTTGAATGGCCTGGAAGGTCATGAGCCTAGAAAAGCTACTGGACTTTTTACAACGAGAATAGAAGTAACTGTTTTTATTCCATTGTACATGGAAGTTAAAAAAAGAAAAGAAAAAAAGAAAAATTTCCCAATAATGCAATGCACTTTGGTTTTGAATTGAAGTGTGGTTCCCAGAGCTCACAAACTCTGTTCATGCCTATGGGCAATGCTCAGGATCTGTTGTGTTGCAAAGATTAATTTTTTGGCTGTGTTTCGTTAGCAACTAGCTACCAAATGAACAAATGAATTTTGTGTTTTATTGTTTTTGATTGATGTGACAATGTAATTTGGCTAGAAAGAGTTTTTTCTGAAGAATTATTTCCTTGTTCTCTGAGTGAGAAAGCAAGACATATGCATAGTCCATGCATACAAATGTTTGCTAGCACTCTGGATAGCTATTAAGAATAGAAGGAAAAATAAAAATTACACAGAGAATAAGATCCATCATCGTGGGTTATTTTAGTGGGTAGGGGGGAAATGAAAACAAACAAATAACAATCCAAATAGTGTTAAGTGAGAGGGATGAATTTGGATAGAGCATGTTTTATTAATTGGACAGGAACCAAAGAACCAGCATCATGCCAACCTTTGTTTTCAGTTGGCATCTCATGTGAGAGAGTTTTCTGCACTCTAATTGTTCCAGTAACATTGTTAGGTAGTAGCTATTTTTAACATCTATTCGCTACCCAGGGTTCTTAGTGTCTTATTGTCTATTGAAAACATATTAAAAGAAGCAACTCCACAAACACAGACAAAACATAATTCACAATTTTTGTACAGTTTAATAGAAAGGTATTTAGTAAAATCAAATGCCTTTATAACCCTTTAATTTTCTTCCTGGAATTCCACTCAAACGTTAGTCTTTCCACTAGAGTTAAACCTCCTTTGAGTCAAGATTGGTGAATAGTTTAGTCTAAATAAAGGAAAAATAAGAGTTTGTACCCCAAATTGAGGTAAACCCAAACAACAGAAAGCACATGGAACAATGATGGAAATCCAGAAAAGGTGTTCCTTGTTATTAAATCCAAGAATCTACCTCAGGAGTGAGAAATATCAGAGGAATATATGGATTTGGGTCTTTCTCCCTGCCAAGGAAGCAAGTGGTAGCAAGTCCACGTCTCACAATTAACTCGAAGGAATTAACCTTTTTGTTTACTTGCTTGTTTGTTCATTATGGTTTTGTTGTTGTTGTTGTTGTTGTTGCCAAGTCAAGTTCAAAATATCAAATGTCATCTTGGAAGGTAGAATACCAAGTAATAGCAGCATGATTCCTTTTGGTTATTGTCATAAGAAACACTTTTTTTTTTTTTACTTCTTATTACTTTCAGTACAGTGTATCAAGACCTTCCTTATGTTGTGTGTCTTTATCCATTTTGGGGAACATTGGTCATTGCTTTCTAGGCCAGGATAAGATTGTTTGTAACCTCCCAACCTCCCACCCCTCCTTACCTAATTCTTCCCTTCTATGTGTTTTCTAATCAACAGGCTATATGCATTCTTACTAGGTGATACTTTACTAAGAAAAACAGACACACATTTTAAGTGATTTAATAACTGGCCCTTTCTTGAGTACCTGCAATTAATAAGGAAAAATAAACAATGAGGAGAGGAAATCTTAGAACCCAAGGAGATTGTAGTCAAGGGTATCTAAAAACAGTTCACGTATTTTATAGATGAGAAACCTAATTTATATTATCATCTGAAATAATTGGGGCAAAACCAAAGTGCTTATCCTGAATTTGTAATTAGATGAAATGACTTAAGACTTTTACTGGATTTTTTCACTAAAGAGAAAACGTTTCCTAAAATGAGTGAGAATAGGGAACATGGATGCACACTGCAGAGGCCATTTTGTTGCTAAGACACTTACCACAGTCTGTGATAGACACTGACTAGCCCTTTGATACCTAAAGAAAAAAACAGCAGAGCATAACATCTGGGCAACTGTTTGTATATGTCATCTCCTGCAGGCCTGAGTTTGCCAGCTGTGTTTTCTAGAGATGCTGCCACATTAACTGGGCAGAGGTTAGCATTACTGGACAGCTGTATCCTTATTCCCCAAATAGCTCACCCCTGGGTCTCTTTGTTCAATTTCTAACACCTGGCAGATGCGTTTATATTGCTTTGGTCTGAATGTTCTGCACAGACCATTAATATTGGGCCTTCATTGTCCCATCCCAGAAGTCATCTTCCCAAAATGAAACTAGAAATGGGCTTAACCTAAAAGTAGGTGGAAATTGTAGAAGCAAATTCCGCTCCTAATGTTTTTCCATTCTGATATAAAACCTCTCCCTTGTCCCAAGTAGAATGTTCAAGGACTTTAAAGAGTGGTTTTGTGATCATGTCAGAGATGCTAAAATGTTATTGTCTTAGCACATTAAATATTTTTAAATAATTTTGTTTGATATTCAGAAAGGAAAGGATAAAGTCAAAACAACTAATGTCTTTGTTTTTAAACATCTAATTAGCTACCTAAAATTGTTTTAAAGAATTGGTTGAGACTATGACATAAGTTTCAGCCCAAATATAGAGGTGGTTTAACATTAAAGTTGGTTCTTGGCTAGTACTATTTTTTTTTCTCTCCTTTCTCATTTCTATACATATTAACTGTTCTCTTTGAAACTACAGCAAAAATATTCAGGTTTGTTTCTGATAAAATTTAAAATAAATTGTCTGAATTAAATGTTTGAAATCTATGGTGTTCTTGCCATTAACCACCAGGATGAAGGCCCAAGCTGAAAGGAATAAGTGTCTTTGTGTCCTACCATAAGCCCCACCTCAAAATTTACCTTGAAGTTATCAGTTTCTCTTTTAAAATACTCTCATTTCCATCTGATCACCTTCCGGTTACAGTTTAAGAAGGTTGGCATGACAACTGAGTGCCATGTTCAAACAATAAAATTGATTCACCATATTGCAGCACACCCTAGCATTACTGTGTTATCATTAAAAAAATATAATAAAGGTTTTTAGTTCAAATTTATCTTACAAAAAATATATTTTTCTTCCTTTTCAACACATTTACATATTCTGCATTTTCATTGGCTGCAGGTAGTGAATTTATATGTGCAAATTGTTTTTTCATGTGAATAAATATTTTCATTTCTTTGAAATAAGCAAAAGTCATTTTAAGATGATAGCAACATCTGATTACAAAACATGTTTCTTTAATAAACATGAAGTAGTTTACAGTTCTTGAGATGGAAACCATTTCCCTCAGCAAATACACAAGTGGGATTTTGACAAGTAAAGAATAGCTAATAGTTGGGGAAAATATCAAATAACACATCTTACAGTCATGCATTAGCATCTTCTCCATGATAGAATGGTTTATCCTCTTTAGTGATTCTCTTATTCCCTTTATCCCTGTGAATGTCTGACAGGGAGAGAGCACCGCTGTGGGGCAGATACATCTACAAATGAATTCCTACTTAGCTGTGAGTTACTAGCACTGCTACTAACACCAATTCCTAGGTGAGCTGATCCTCTGAAAATAAATTGCTAAGAAGTTTAAGTGCTAAACCAGTCAACAGATAGGTGCCAAGCAATAAACTTTGTTAAACAAATGAAGCTATACTGGTCTGTTTCAGCCACTAATGATGGATGGATATACTAACAAACTTCATGATCTCTACCATTTAGAACTGGCAACAGCTAGGTACTTTCATTATATTTATTCCACGTCTTTTGTTTATAAAAGAAATAAAAATCACTGCCCCTAAGTCCTTCCCCTCCTAAACAGTGTCATAATTTGTTTTTTCCAGTACACACACACACACACCATACAGTATTATATTTATTTTTGAGAGTGTGGTTTCACATTTACCAAATGTAGCACAAGGTAAGTATTAAATTATTATTCTGTACATACAGTTTATGGAACTTGCGTGTTTTGCTTTTAATATCTTTGTTTTGACATACACTCAGAAATATTTATATATCCTTCTACTTTCTATATATTAGGCCACTAAGGATGGATACTATTAGGTATTTTATCTGTCCCCCTATTAATGGATCGTTGTTTTCAGTATTGTAAATGATGTTGAAATGAACATCACTTCACAGGTTTTCTCTTGCCTGGGTGTTACCTCCTGCTGGCTGTTTAAGTCAGGTTGGGGTTCTGTTTCTTTTTCAGTATGGAGCCCTTGAAGATATAAGGGAGGTAGCTAAAGAAGGAAGGAATGCCTCTATCTTCCTTAACTGTTCCTCAAACTATAGCCTGTATCCCTTATCTCTCACAAACACAATCACCCACACCTCGAGTCTTTCTTCTGCTCTTGACCATTTTATACTCTGCATACCACACCCCTTCTTTCCCATTAAAATTGTCAGAGAGCATTTTGTTTGTACTAATTAATATTCTTCCCGTCTAATCCAAACATTAAGAGGGGAAATGGGTTAGAAGTCATGTGACAGATAGATTAAAAAATTGTTATTTTAAGGTGTCTTCAAGAATACTTTGGGCAATAAATTTAAATTGAAAACATAATTTTCTACTCAAAGCCAATTTGATTGGCTACTATCAGTGACTATGGAGGGCATTATTCCCTGAGTTGAAAGCAGTCTGATAATCCAGTAGAGCGTGACCCTCCTGGCATGGGCTCTTGGCATGACAAAGGAATGCCACTCAGCCTCTTGAAGATTGTTTTCTTGACCTTAAAGAAACATTGATTTCATCCTGGCAGTGTTAGTGTTATTTTTTTTATTTTTTAAATATATTTTTATTGATTTTAGAGAGGAAGGGAGAGGAGACAGAGATAGAAACATCAGTGATGAGAGAGAATCATTGATTGGCTGCCTTCTGCATGCCGATCAATGATTCTGGGGACCAAGCCTGCAGCAACTGGGGCATATGCCTTGACTGGGAATCTAATAGTGACCACCTGGTTCATAAGTTGACATTCAACCCTGGGCCATGCTGGCCAGGTGAGTTTTTAATTACTGTAGAAGTATATTCTAAAGTGCGTAAAATAAAAGGAAAATTTTCTCAACAATAAATTACTTATCTGAATGAAATTTTCCAAGTCAAAAGTATCAACAGAGCTTTCCAAATATATATGAGAGCTTCCCAGTTTGCAGATCCTACTTGCTATTTGTCATGGAGCATTCTACAGAATAACTGGTCACGGACTTAGTCTTTGGCTCAAAATTTTCACGTACCAACTTTTTTCTACTTAGAAGCAAGGAGGAGGGCCCCTGAAAGACAGGAGGAAGTGGATTTGCAGGACATTTATATTTATAAACACAAATATATTTATGCAGCATAGTTACCTTGCATACATCCAGTGGCCAACATAAAGAAGCAGCATAGCTAATTAAGGGGGAAATGTGAGTGTATAAAAAAATAACAAAGCTTAGATTTGGGAATGATTTGATTTTGAAATGACAGCCAAAAGATGTATTCAATGAGTGCTCCACATTTTACTAGTACCCTACCTTCATTTTCTCACTCAATTGCCCGTTTCCTTACACCACATGACAACTCAGATACCAAATTGTAGAAGAATATTTTCCATCTGCCGTGCTTAGTTACTGATGTCATGAAACAATCCTTAGGCTACGATGACTACTACTTAACTTTGAAGAGCAAAATTACTATAACTGTACCCTAACTGGGGCCAGATCAACATTGCTTTTGAAAAGAAAATACATAAGCAGTGTTTGCCCTGAGGGAAGATGCCAGCTGCAACAGGAGAGCTCAATGTGTCCTGAATTTCCTTGATGCAACAATGCGCTTTTTCCTATTCTAACAAGTCTGAATTGGGATGCTTCTTACATTTGATGACATTTCATTGTTGGATTAACAATGTTCTTTTTATTTTTATAATGGTATATTAAAAATGGTCAGTTATTTTGTGCTTATTTGATGATATCTTAGATTTAAAGAAATATAGTAATTTACTTTTTGAAATGTTGTTTTAAAAATACCAGTCAAAAACCATAACTAAAATTGTAGCTTAGATTTCCATTTTCTATTTTCTTTCCAGGCTTGCAATGACTTAATGAAATCCCAAGAAAGTAAAAATTAAAATAACAATTTAAACAAACAAACAAACAAGCAGAACATTATCAGGGAGAGATTTTAGATAGTAGATTCCCTTAATGTGCATTTGCTGTTAGCTCAGACAAAAATTGTACTTCCTTGGCTGAAATCTCAATGACCGTAGTATCTGACTCTTTATTGTAATGATCTCACTAACTAAAATAATTGGTTTCCAATTTTACAAATCAAACCAATACAAGGGAGAATCAGGCAAATTATAATTTATTAAATCACTAGAGGTCCAGTGCACAAAATTCATGCAAGGATAGGGTCCCTAGGCTTGGCTGGCGATCAAGGCCGATCTATGGGGCAACCAGTGGGGCAATTGGGGCCCCTGCTTGCACCCGCCTTGGCCTTGCACTGCCTACTCACCTGCTCCACCATGCCGCAGCGGTCCTGCTTTCATCTGGGCCCATCAGGGCTGTCAGCGACTCCACTGCAGCCCACTGCCAGCACCACATCACCAACGCCTGCCATGGTTCACACCGCCCCCTGGTGGTCAGCACACATCTAACTCCCAGTTGGTCAAATTCCTGCCTGTGGGGACAATTTGCATATTAGCCTTTTATTATATAGGATAGGTCAGTGCATTAGTAAGCATATGGACCATAGCTGTGTGACTAAGAATCATCTTTTAACATATGAACTGTAATGATTGTATATCCAGGGGCTAAAACATCACCTCACTCATTTTCCAGGCTCAAAAAAGTATTTTTTGACTTTCAGTTATTAAATGATTATTCTCTTTTAAAAAATCAAGTGACCTAATTTAAAATGTATTTA
Organism: Myotis daubentonii; assembly: GCF_963259705.1. Classification (NCBI taxonomy): domain Eukaryota; kingdom Metazoa; phylum Chordata; class Mammalia; order Chiroptera; family Vespertilionidae; genus Myotis; species Myotis daubentonii. The sequence goes on from NC_081849.1 coordinate 59,150,347, forward strand.
AGTTCTATATAGTCCATCTATTTTTTTTTCCTTTTATTTGAAAAGTTTGGTACCTGAGTGTATATTCAAGATGTTTCCATAAGTCCCTGTTGTACTGTATTTGTTGCTATATGGCGAGTGGGGGAACAGTATTCATTCTGCATAATAGTAGTGTTTGGGTAGTAGTTTTAAAAAGCAGGCTGTGGAATGTAACTTTCTAGGTTCAACAGTTGTCTCTGCCTCTTTGTGTGTGTGTGTGTGTGTGTGTGTGTGTGTGTGTGTGTGTGTGTGTGTGTGTGACCTTGAGCAACTTATTTTACCTTAGTGGAACTGAATTTTCTCAAACACAAATGGGGCTATTTCATAGGTTTGTGAAGATTAAATAAGACAGTCCATTTTTCAACCTAAAGAGTGACATTTAGTAATAAGCACTCAACAAAGTTTGCCAATGTTAGATAGTCTGAAGTTTTTCATGTGCCCGGAAAGAGCTCTGGATTATAACAAATGGAATGCGTGCATAGCATATTGCTCTTACTGGAGTTAAGGAACTCTAGATCTGCCTTGATAATAACATGTAGCTGTCTAGCTTTTAAATGCTTCAAACTAATTTACAGATGAAAACTATAATAATGAGCACTGTTAACAAAATGCATGCATCCATAGATTTTGGGAGCTCACTTATGTCAATGGAAGGAATCTCCCAGACTTCTGCTTACCAGGGAGGCAGTCTAGCTAGCCAAGCTCATATACAGGCTAATAACGTAGTAGTACAGCTAATGATATTTGGGACAAATAGCAGAATTTTTCATTTATGAGTATTTCCATAAACATCTAAAATATTTTCACATACAGAAAAAAATACTGTTCATGTTGCTTAAGATAAAAAGAAGGAATAAAACAGAGGAAAAATTTCTGTTGGTGACTGGGAATATATCACATCTATTGTTATTGATTACCTTTTCAAAAGCAGATTTTTAACACTGTAAAGTAAGGAAATTTGCTACCATATAAAGTATGAAATAATGTTTCTTTTGGAACAATTTGTGGAAATTACCTTTGATACTACTATGATATAAAATTTTGAATACGACAGAAATTAGAAAGCCAAAAGGGTAGTTGGAGCTAGTGATGACAAAAGAAAGATAAGCCCAGAGAGACCAGATAGTGAGGCCAAGATCGTGTACTGGGGATTTAATTTATGTGGCCAGCCCTTACTTAACTTGAACAGTGTAGAATATTTTGACAAGTCTGTCTGGGTTTCAGAGCACATATTTGTGTGTGTGTTATGTGCCAGTGAGTCAGCTCCCACTCCTGGCGACCCTATGAATGAATGATGCCCACGATGTCTTGTCCTCCACAGCTCTGCTCAACTCCTGTGGACCCACGCCCGTGGCTTCTTTATGGAGTCCTCCATCTCATATTTGGTCTTCCTCTTTCCCTGCAGCCTTTTGTTTTTCCCCAGCATTATTGTGTTCTCCCAAGAACTGGCCTTCTGGTGATGCGCCCACTGTAGGACAGCATGTCTGTGCACTATATAAAATCCAGTCAGCTCATTTAGCATCGCTTATCTCAGAGTCAAAAAGAGTTGCCAGCTCTGTTCATTTATTTGCAGTTTTCTGGATCTACTATAAACAGTTTTCTCAGATGTTGTTATTTCTAGTCAGAGATTTCTTCCCACAGCACTGCCCTTATGCACAATATTTCCTTCCTGTTTTAGTGTAATTATCTAAATTAGGCACACATCAGAGTCCTAAAAATTACTTTATTGTCCCAGTAGCCAGCAGAGGGAATCATTTATTAAATGTAGCTAATTTCAGTAACTGACAGGCACATGAGGTGCCTAAAGAAAACATAGGGGTGTCAGACTACTTGGGATGGTTCCAGGAAGGTTGTCTACATTAAGAGCCACATTTCACTAAGGATTGTGATGGTGATGGAAACTTTGCCTGTTGTTTTACTCAGTAGTCTCAGGGGGACCATTTGGCACTAGGGTGCAAAATGAGATCAGCAATTCAGAAAAGACACCACAGCAGGCACTTGAAGAGTAAGTCATTGAGTACCAGACTAAATAACTAGTGAGTGCCAGGCCATCGTAATAGCTCAAGGTTGTGCGAGAGTCCCGCTGGCTTCATCTTGCCAGTGTGCCTGCTGCTGTTGCTCATTGCATGACCATCTCCAGAGGTGGTGTGTGGGTGTTGGGTGAGAAGAAAGTCAGTTGCAATCAACTCTTGTTCCCAATAGAATAGATCACCCAAAGGTTCAGAAGTTTAGAAACTAAAAAGCCTTACACTGGCCACAGCTGTGTCTCTAGGGCAGTGGTTCTCAACCTGTGGGTCGCGACCCCTTTGGGGGTCGAACGACCCTTTCACAGGGCTAGCCTAAGATCATCGGAAAACACATATATAATTACATATTGTTTTGTGATTAATTACTATGCTTTAATTATGTTCAATTTGTAACGATGAAATTGGGGGTCACCACAACATGAGGAACTGTATTAAAGGGTCGCGGCGTTAGGAAGGTTGAGAACCACTGCTCTAGGGGCAGCCCTGGAGCCACCTTCCACACGGACAGAGGCACTGGTTTCCTAACAGCCTGACAGGGGTGTATGTGAATGAATCCCCACTGGTGGGAAGGAGAGCACTCCCAGCTGATCTGTTTGATGGGTCTGGCATTGGAGAAGCAAATGTTATATAACGTCTTACTCGCAACCAAAGCCGCAATTACCCCCTCCAATTCTAGATGTGATTACTCCTTCTACTTCCATATGACAATCAAGAAAAGAATGGGGAGGAATAAGGGGACATAGTGAGTGGTATATTGGAAATTACACTAGGAAGAAGGCAACTTTTATTCTAATCCTCTAAAAACAGGTATATACACACAAAATACCTGTTTTAAAAATTGATGTATCCTTTCCTCATCTTAAAATGAAATATTTGGACCAACTAATCGAGTGTAGCAAGAGTGGCAAGCATTTAATAAATGCATATAATCTATAGTAAGCACATTACATTTACTTTTGAAATTTTTATAACAACACTCCAAGATACGTGATGTTGCTATGATCGCCATTTTACAGATGAAGAAACTAAAACATTTAAAAATATATAAGAAATGCCCTGATTTACGAAAAAGCCACAGCTAGTAATTCCTGAGTGGTCTGGCTTCAGAGCTGGTAAAAACATATTTTTATGTTTATGTTTCTGTCAGAAACTGACCTTGGAAAGGAGAGGCAAAGACCATGACACATGTAGGACTTGCATCACCATTTGGATCCAGGTTAATTAAGTTTACTCCTTTGACTAAAATAGCCCCATTTTTCTCCCTTCCTGCTCTTCCCACTTTTTCCTTCTCTTCTGGAAGGTCATTTTTGTGTATAGAGAGCATACAACTCTCTACCATGAAGAATTTGGGCCATTCCCTGTGAAGACAGAAAGAGGTAAACCTGGGCCCTCGTGAACTTATTCTTTCATGGTACTTTATTAGAAGATGAGTAAAAGGGCATGCAGAGTGGGAAAAGGAAGCTCATTGCACGGAAACACATGCAGGGGCTCGGCAAGGTGTACTCGATGTGTCCCAGACATGCAATGCTATCAAGTTTTCTTGTGTAAGACTGATGAAACTCCTTTCTTGGTAGAGAGAGATGAGATTTATATTCTAAGGATAATTACTATTGAGTTTAAGGAGCTTAAGTTTATGTCTGATTTTTTTTTTTTAATACTAAGTGTTTCTCGTATTTGGCCTTTTTTCTAAGCTGTGTCATTGAGAGTCTACACAAGGTTTCAAGTAGGCAAAAAGATTAAAGTGGGAGGAGGGGTTCTGGGTGGGGGGGAAGCCCTAAGTGCTTTTGTCGTGAAGGCAGTGATAGCGGACAGATAAGCACACACCTTTATACCTAGGGCTCTCCCGCTGTGTCCTTGACCTTCTCTTTATATTGAAAGTGATAGTGGTGCTGAAGGAGAGAAAGCTGCAGGCTCTAAACAACTGGTAATTATCTGCAAACCTAAGCCTCTCACTCAGGGTGACCTTCTGTAGTTGTGCAGTTTGCTTTGCACAAAGGGCTGCAGGGTGAATGGGAGCTAACATGTAACCTGTGCTCTATGCATCAACCAAATACCATGGCCTGAGACAATGTTTAACCAGGAAAATGGAACCAGAAAAGAGAGTGCTTAATTCATTCAACAGATACCAGTATAATTAGGCACCTACTAGGTGGCTGATGATGTTGTAGATCCTGGGGGTTACATAAATCTGAGAAAGTCAAAACTCCCTGTTCTCATGCAGCTTATGTATCCAAGCTATGCTGTCTAAAAGCGTACCCACTAGCCACATGTGGTAATTTAAATTTAAACGAATTAAACCGCATATGTCAAGTGCTCACTAGTCATGCATAGCTGACAACTGCTACATTGGACAGCACTGATGTAGAACATTTGCATCATGGCAGAAAATTTGTTTTGGAGAGCATTTCCCATTGGTTAATGGCTAAACAAAATAAATATGTAACAGAGTATATTAGGAGTGGATATGCTATGAATAAAATTAAAGTAGAGAAAAGATCAGATTATGCTGGAAGAAGTGAGATCTGCACATTTAGAGAGGATGATCAGAGATGGTCTCACTCACAATGACATCTGCATGAAGATCAGAAGGTGATGATAAAGCTAGCTGTGAGACCACCATAGGGAACAGCACTCTAGGTATGAGAACAGACAGGGAAAAGGCCCTGAGGCAAAGGTTCCTTGGAGTGCTCTATGAATAAGGAGGCAAGTATGACTGAAGCTGAGTGATCAAGAGAGAAGGAAGGTGGAAATGGTGAAGAGTGGTTATATTATGATTTATTGTAAAAGTAAGTGAATTGGATTTGCTGACACACTAGATCTGGAGTAAGAGAAGGGTGGGGGTAGAGGATAAAGGATGACTCCAAAGTCTTGAGTCTGGACACCAGATAGGAAGGAGTTGATATTAACTGAAATGTGGAAAGTTGTAGAAGCAGGTTTGAGATGATTATAAGGTGTTCGGCTCTGTACATGTTAGATATGAAATGTTTCCTAGACACCTAGGAAGTGGAGCTTTCCAGAAGGCAATGGGATGCATGTGCTTTTAGTTCAGAATAGAAGTCAGAGCTAAAGGTATAAATATAGTTATTAGCAGCATGTAGGTAGTAGTTAAAGTCATGGCCTAGATGAAATCACCTGTGGGGCAAGTGTAGTTAGAGAACAGATCTGAAGGCTGAGACTTGGGATCCTCCAACATTCTGACATCAGAGCCATGAGCTGCTGATTTTCACTAGCAGAGCATGGTGTCCTGGAACTCAACTGAAGCCAGCGGTTCAAAGAGGAGAGCATAATCAGCGATATCAAATGTTGATGGGTTAAGTTAGATAAGAACAGGCTGCTGAATTCAGTATCACAGAGGTGACTGCTCACTTTGCCAATAAGGGGTTTGAAGAGGTAAAAGCCTAGTTAGAGGAAAGAATTGCAGTAGAGGAATGGAAGACTTTATGTATAGACTACTCATCTTGTGAGGAATTTTGCTCTGGTGGGGATCAAATAAATGGAGCAGTAGGTGGAGAAAGGAGAGTATTTTAAAAAAATATTAGTAACATATCTCATACAAAACTAAAAATTGATGCTGTTGAAGAGAGAGAAGAGAATTAATTTCTGAAGAAATATCCTTGAATTTATGAAGGGACTGTCACCTCGTGCATACATGGATGGTTTAGACTTAAACACATGGACAGTTTATCCATACTAACAGTAGGAAAAGCAGAGCACATGGAACCAGATGCTGGCAGGTGTGTGAATGTAGCAGTAGGAGATTTATGAAGTGTGCTTCTGATTGACTTCTTCCTCAGTGACATGGGAACCAAGGTCATCACTGACAATGAGAATAGGAAGGAAATTTTGGAGGTTTGAAAACCAAAGAGAAGATATAACATAATTAGTTAAGAGAGTGAAAAAGGGAATCTATTAGAGAAGATGGCATGAAGCAATGATAAGGGCCCATATAAGTTTCACTTCAAAGTGAGCCCATTCATTTTGGCCAGCCATGTTGGCCAAAATAGTTTGGTTGAACTAGAGATATAAAGGCAAAGAAGCAATTATGTGGTGCACTGTGAATTTTAAACTAGTTAAAGGAGGGAAGTGAGAACATGAGGAATATAAGGGAAATGAGAAATTGACAGGATCAAGGAATTGCTGGTGTCTAAATTATGGCAGTGGCAGTAGTAGTGGAGTAAACTGAAAAGATAGGAGATGATGCCATTGGAGGAGAATTCTTGGAGTTGATATTATGTAAGGGTTCTGATTAAAGGGACAAGGCGTAATCATAAGAGTGAGTCACCAAATCCTATTCTAAAGTTCAATTCACAAAGGGAGTTACTTTAAATTTATATTGCGCTGTTGTATACTCTGACTTGCAGTGTTATCTCTTTATGAAGAACATTTGTAATAGATACAATCAGTTGATGCTTAAGTTTAAAAATGAAAAAAAGGAGTAGTGTTGCACATTCCCCTCAGCATCGGGGAGATCTCTTTGGTCGCTCTCTTGTGAAGCTAGACAGTGCAACCCTGGGGTCGCATTTGATCAGAAGCTTAAGCTTCTTGTTCCGCCCAGTTTCCAAGAGTTTCTTGTTATAGGGACTTCGAATACAAGCCCAGTAACAATGATGATGCTTAGCCACTTTCTTTATGAATATATTTCTAAAAGAGGGGCATGTCAGTGTCCTGGGTATGGATTCTGGACTACTTGACTCCACAACCATAAAGAGACAATTAATCACTTGTATAATCAGGAAAACTGAGAGAAAAAAAGAGCAGGTACATGTTTCTTTAATGCAAAAGAGAAAAGTCAGGAAGATACATTTCTTAATATGTAGGAAATTCTAATTATTTGTGAAAGAAGGAAATATTTGATGAGAGACAGTTGATACTTAAGTTTATATTTTATTTTCCATTTGAGTCTTATTTATGTTTCCAAAAAAGGACAAATATTTATGTTTATTCCAGACCAAAATGTGGAAATATTTCTGCCTACTGGTTTGAAGATTTATTGGCAGTCAATAGAAAAAAAAAAAAAAGAAAGTGAACAATTGCTTTACTTAAGACCCATGAAAAATGTGTACATTTTCTCCAACTTTAAAAAGACTTTGATAAAACACTCAATTTGGTCTGGAAGGATTCTGTCACCATTTCCTTTAAAAATATAAGGTAGAACCTTATCTTCATTAAGTGCCACTGAATGTCTGGCACCACATAACTAACCAGAGAATTGGTAGCTTAGGGTCCAGGGATGCCTCAAGTTCAAAGGGAATAGAGACATCCTGTTTGGTGTTGTATTTCACTCATGCTTTAAAACTGCCCAGGCCCCCGTCAATGTTTTTTTCATTCTTGAGCATGATCTTCTTTGTTCCTTGAGAAATAACACAAAGCGTAATAAAACCCAATGTCAGAGCAAATAATTTTCATAATGTGTCACAAGATTTTATTTTTAGGTATAAAAGTCTTCTTTCCTTTTATACAAAGAATCTTTTTTTTAATGATGTTGAAAACGGGTCATGCGCCACTCCTGAGGACCTGTGACTTGTTAGAAAAGAACCAACAGCTTTGGAGTTACCAGTTCTGACCCAACACCTTAAAAGTGCAGATTCTATTATTGAAACTTTAGTACAAAGGAAGTCTATTGAGAAACAATGAAGGTAGATGAATTAAGCTCTAACTTTTCCAGTGAGGGAAATTCATTCTCAATTCCTAAGACCATAAACATGAACAAAGTAAATTAAGGTGTTTTAAATTACCTCTGCATTCAACAACATTCTAAAAGATTTAGTAAAGTGTTCATTCACTCCAGAAAATTCACATGCTATTTTTTAAAATATAAAATCATGACCTGTAACTTTCTTGAATGTCTCAAAGCTTATTTTCATTAACATTTACTATTTTTTAATTTTAAATTATGGAAAAAATGCTGGCTGAACAAAGCCTGGTCTGGCTTAAGTTTTCAGAAATGGCTTGTGATATTTTCCTACATATTAATTTGTAGCAGAGGGAGATAAATAAATAGAAACATATACATTCTATACATGAGAAGTATCTTGAAACTTCGGTGCCATTCGGGAAAAAATTAATAAGGTCTCTCAAATTATTATTTCTTGAATAATCTCTGAAACCTAAACAATGCTCAAAGATGAGAATACATGGTATGTCAAAACTCTAAAACTGTCCATGTTTTCCTAGGAAAAAATATATGAATAGATAAATATTACAGAACTCCTTTAATGCAGTGATACAATTACCACAAATGGTTTAAAGGAAGCTGTATAGAGGCTTCTTATCCCTTCATTTGTAGAATATCAAATGATCAAAGTTGTAGGTTACATTCAATTTGACCAGGTTCTACTGGAGATGGTCTGGTTAAACTACTTGATTTGGCCGCTAAAAAGAATGAATGCTTGGTTATAATTCTACTTGTAATATTTTAAAAAATTATTTTCCAGCCCTAGCCAGTGCTCAGTGGATAGAGCATTGGCCTGTGGACCAAAGGGTCCCAGGGTCCATTATGGTCAAGGACACTTACCTGGCTGTAGGCTCCTCCCCAGCTGGGGCCCTGGTCAGGGATCCTGCAGGAGGCAACCAATCAATGTGTTTCTCTTGCATCGATGTTTCTCTCGGTATTCCCCTCTCTCTTCCACTCTCCCTAAAAATCAATGGAAAAATATCCTCAGGTGAGGATTAACAAAACAAAAAAATTATTTTCCATTTTAAAATTTCATTTGGCATTGGCCGGTTTTGAGTTTGATCCTTAAGAGAATCAACCAATGAATGTATAAATAAGTGAAACAGCAAATCTCTCTCTCTCTCTCTCTCTCTCTCTCTCTCTCTCTCTCTCTCTCTTCCTCCCTCCCAAAATCAATAAATAAAATTTTTTTAAAAAAATTTATTAGCAATTTGTTACATATGTTAAATGGGTATAATTAGATTTTAATACTGATTATAAAATAAATGTTATTTTTTTCCCATCCAAATATCCTTAAAAAAAATTTTTTGACATTGTCCCCATTCCAGTTAAGAGCCTTTGCCACCACTGCACAATAGCATGGATCTTCTGCTATTAAAAGTCTATGTTCATCTGTGGTCTTTCTAGATTGCTGCTTTTTTACTGTGCGTCTTAACATGTTTCCTATGAACATCTCAATCTCTTCAAGAATAAAGAAGCATAATAATACTATGTAAATTTTGTACATATAGAATTAGCACAACATTTTATACATTTAAAGAAATCACCTTTCCTAGAGAATGAACTTATTCATTGCTACAGTATTCACAAAGCACCATTTTTGACATTTCTTGGTCAAAATAATTCTTTTTCTTTTAATCCTCACTTGGGGATACATTTATTGATTTTAGCTAGAGGGGAAAGGGAGAGAAAGAGTGGGAGAGGGAGAGGGAGGAGAGAGAGAGAGAGAGAGAGAGAGAGAGAGAGAGAGAGAGAGAGAGAGAGAGAGAGGAGTATTGATGTGAGAGAGAGACATCCATTGGTTGCCTCCTGTAAGCACCCTGACTGGGGATTGAACCTGCAGCCTACATATGTGCCCTGTTCAAGAATCAAAACCTCAACCTTTTCGGTGTATGCGAAGATGCTCCAACTAACTGAGCCAGGGAAAAGTCTTAATTATTGAATCATTTGTTGATCATTTGTTTCATTATTGAGTCTTTAAAATACAATAAATATGCCTGCGCTATTAAAAGAGACATATATAAAACTATGGCAATATAGATGAAAATATTTACACAGCCTATGAGAACACAGATGAAGGATTAGATCAGTTTACCTGGTAGAGGAAAGACCTTGCTGACAAGGTAACTTAAGTATGAAATAAAATGTTGAATGGTGCTCAGCCAAATGGAGCAGGCAGCCAAAGAAATTTCACATAATGGAAAAAAATTCTAAAAGTACATTGTGTTTTCATGAAACTGACAAGTGGCCTCATGTAGATTGTAGAGTAAATGATGGAGAGTGATTAAGAGAATGCATTATCTCTAAGGGAGTTTCCTGTAAACACAAAACAAAGTGAGTTTTTACTCAGCAATATTGAGGGAGGCAGCATCTCTTTGTATAGTTTACAAAATCACAAAAAGGCTTTGTGCCTCTATGTATGCATGTATTCACATAAATAAATAAATTTTATTTGGCACTACCTGGGTAGCTCAATTTGTTAGAGTATCATCCTGATATGTCAAGGTTACGGGTTTGATCCTTGGTCAGGGACATACAAGAATCAACCAAGTGGATTGTATAAATAAGTGGAACAGCAAATTGTTCTCTCTCTCTCTCTCTCTCTCTCTCTCTCTCTCTCTCTCTCTCCCTCCCTCCCTCCCTCCCTCCCTCTCCCTCCCTCCCTCCCCTTTCCTCTCATACAAACATATGTTTGTTTGTTTGTTTGTACCTACCAACCTGTTTTATCTGTTCATCCATCCATTGTTATCCTGCTACCTATGTGGAATTCACTTTCACAATATTTAAATGTAAAAAGGCACTAAGTGACTAACACTTTTTCCTGGCTAAAAAAAGTAATTCTGATTTAGTTGATTGGTGTGAAAAAGAGGACTGGTATTTATTTTAAATATTTGTATTGATTTCAGAGAGGGAGAGGGAGAGAGAGATGGAAACATCAATGATGAGATAGAATCATTGATCAGCTGCCTCCTGCACAACCCACACTGAGGCTGGAGCCCACAACTCAGGCATGTGCCATGACTGGGAATTGAACTGTGACCTCCTGGTTCATAGATCGACATCCAACCACTGAGGCACGCCAGCCAGGCAAAAGGACTGGTCTTGCCAATTCGATTGAATGGTAGACATTTTCCACAAATCAAATATGCTGGATCAAGAGGTCCACTATTTTAGAGCACTTATATAATATGTTTAAAATACATCCCTTAAAGATACTAACTTATAAAAACTTAGACATCCCTTTAAAATATACAAGACACTATGTAGGTTTTTAAAAACATTCTATTAAGATTATACTATCAAAAAAGTATGCTGAGTTAGAAAATTATTTTATAAGGAATGTTTCCAAAGTATGGACTTCAGTTTTGGAATTTCCACTAAGTTAACTGTTATTAATGGGAAATCATGTTTTAATCTTAGGATATATTTGCTATGGTTTTGCTAATTGAAAACATAACCTTTGGATGAGTTATAGACTGTTCTCTCTCAGAATCAAAATGCTAATTCAGTGTCCCATCAATAGAGGGCACTTGCTTTGTTGTATTTGGATGTTTGGACTGAGCTCGTATGTGGTCAATAGCAATCAAAATGATTGAATTAACTCTGCCCCAGTGTTAGGATTGGCATCACTTTTTCTGAAAATTAATCTTCCTATAGCTGAACATAAACTTGATCTCTTCTTTTTCATTATCTTTACTGACATTCATGAATAATCTGACAGGCTAGGCTAGATTCCGTGAAATATATTGATACGGGAAGACTATTGTCTACTAGTAGCAAGATTTAGTTAACTTTGTATTGATTAAATAAGTCACATTTTAAAATCGTATAGACTCCAGAAGATTACAAATTCCAATTGTTTCAGTCCAAAATTAAAATCAGTAGTATTTTAATTATTCTTTTAGAAGACACAGTGGCTGACTTAATTTATAAAATAATATGATTATAATGGTTTAATAATACTTAAAATCAATGTAATAGTTTTGAATTATTTAATATAATTACTGCCATCTATCAAGTATTGTGGCTAAAGGCAAATATCACATTAATTGTACCAATTGTTAATAAGTTAGACACTCTCCATAACTTGGCATATAGAATTTTTATATTGGGTTTAAAAATATTAACAAAAAATTCAAGTTTCTGTGTTTTAATATCTCGGAAACTGAGAATATATTGTGTTTTCTGAAATGAAATATTCTTTGAAACAGTTGGTAGATAGTACATACAACTATTCAAGAGGGATTCCTCTGTATATGAATCTAAAACAGTTTCTCTAATTTAAAAAAAAAAAAATGGTCACACAGTACACTCAAAGGAAACAAAGAATTCCAGCAGCACAGTATAGCATTCCAGTGTTTTTTTTTCCCTGCCCAAAGGATATATGAGTTTTATGAATACATAAAACTTTTAAGTCTACAAAGGACAACTTAAACCCCCAAAACACACACACACACACACACACACACACACACACACACGCAGGCGCATTTGTACCTACATATGCTGTCATTATTTAGAGAAGCTAAGGTAAGTAAACTTCAAGTATGTATCGTTAGGACTGGGAAAGCTCTGCAGTACTGACACCAATAAGCATGAAATGTACTTGATCCTGGGATGGTGTGAAAACCATGAGCAGATTCAAGAACAGATGGCCCCTATTCACCCCATGTGGCTAAACACACAAATGCCAACCTCAGAGACGCCTTACCTTTGCCCTGTCTGTCCCTTCTAGGCTGGTTCTGTTATATTAAGGGTTATTGCCTTCTTGGCCCTCCCTGCAATCAGCTTTTGAAGTCCATGGCCAAGAAGGCAGTGTGAGACACCATTATGAGAGAGGTGTTTGCTTAAAGATATAGTCTGAACAAGATCCCCTGAACCTCTTGATAGTCTAGCAGGGAACCACAAACTCTAGCCAAGATCTTCTAATCCCCGGAGGATTCAGAACTGCCCACCATAAAAACATAATGGGCTGTTTATCTGAGCAGGCAGGAGATAACATCTTAAAGTTACAATCTGGGTTACAGACGGGTGACATGAAGCAGTAAGAAATTCAAATACCTCCCTTGCCCTGGGAAAAACAACATGTGTGCAACCAGCATATAGATACCACTGGACGCTCCTTTCTCATGCTAATGAGTCACAATTTTCCCAACATTTTTCTGTTCAATAAATTAAATGTACTTGGGAAGAAATGGATGGGCCCTGGCCCTTACTCTATTTGCACGCTTTATACTATTTTTGAAGTTTGGGACTATGTTAGGAAATATTCCCACTGGCACAATCAAGCGAATTTTTGTGGCACATTTGACTCCTTTTCAAAGATTGCTTCAATTCTGTAACATCAATCATGATTGTCTAATAAAATACTACAGAGATTCCCAAAAAGATGCTTTATTCCCAGGGCTCCCATACTGCAACAGATCAGACGCTCATTATTGTGCGTGTGTGTGTGTGTGTGTGTGTGTGTGTGTGTGTGTGTGTGTAATACATTTTCTCCTGTGAGTCTTTGATTCTCTGCTGGGGGAAAATTTAAATGTTTCAAAGTTAAAAAATCCTCCAAAGGCCTGTTATTTGTCTGCAATGCTGACATTAGGAAAAAAGAAAAGCTACACTTGATATTTAAATTATGTCTATTGAACACACAGTATAGTAGAGATTCTGCAACCATTTGTTTCTGGTGAGCCTGTTTGTTATTATCAGTCAGCTGGGAGAATGCCATGCCTGTAGGGGATTTTTCCCCCTCAAATAAATGAATCTCTGTAATTATGGACGGTGATCAAATTAACCACTTATTTGCTAGACTTCTCCTCATTGGACATTATGGGTATTTTAGCATATATAAATATGACCATTAACTACTTATATTGCAAACAACTTGGTGCATTTTAACATTTCCTAAACACTCAGTAGAATTGTTTTCATAATCAAGCCTGTTTAATCATAAAAATGGGCTCTATATTTCAATCGAATATGTTTAATGTAATCTTTTAATCCTTAGACTGGCATATATATATATACTTCCACACTTCAATATTTAACAAGTAGCTTTCTTTTTCAGTTCTCCCAGGGGTAAGTCATATTATTTTACCTCAGATCCAGCTTAATCACAAGCTTTGCCTGACCTTCCCTATTTTAGTTTCTTCTACCCTTTAGATAACCCTGTGAAGTGGCAGAGGAAAGTTACATATAAATTGCTCTGAAACCTGTAGAAATAGCTAAAGTCACAACTGTGTAGTCCTAATCAATAATAGCTACCCTCATGGGCAAACGCTTCTCGAGTCAGAAGCCTCTGAGCTCATCTGAGAGAGAATGCACTCCATCCCAAACCCTGTCGCTTAATGAAGACTGAAAAGGGAAATGTCTGCCCTCCTTGGGAATGTGAAGCAATGCTGTTTTCTCTTACAACTTGAAAAGGTTTTATTGGCTTTAAGAATTTGTTTAATCAAATCCTAGTGAAGGACCTTCTCACTCCTGGGGCTCCTTAGTAAAATATGGATTAGGGCAAAGCCCTCTAATGTGTCCTTAGGAGAGTCATCACGGTGAGATCCGTGGAGGGGTGGGGGGAAGTGAACAGTCTCCAGAAAACAGCTCTTAGCCAAAAAGAAGGAGAAAAATGAGGCTTTGGCAGGGAAATCGCCCCGTGTTTAAAACAAAACTATGAAAGGAAAGTATGTCAGTAAAAAAGATTTCCCCAAAGGTTCGTTTGGAATAGAATTTTCTATATAATGAAGATAAAGCACTTTTTGAGAACCCCCTCTAACCATATTTCATTCCTAATAGAATTGCCTCAGAGCGACTGAAGCAATTGATGGAGGCAGGGGGAAACACTTGATTGAATAAGCTGTATCATTGAGATAAATAAAAACATACTTACCTCAGTTAGACATCTTGTTGGATTTCCTAGAATATAATTATTTTCCTACGGAATTAAATTAGCACACAAACTAAAGAGGAACACTTTCGATTTTACTACCCAAGGAATAGAAAATGTTAGAGAAAAGAAATTTCACACTATAAGTGCAACGCTTCTCTACCCTAAATGTGTAAGCTTTCTGAATCCAAGGCTCTCACTGATCTCATTCCTTGGAGTGTTTTCTAACAAGCGTAATTATCTGCAGGAAGAGCACTTATTTGGGTATGCTATTACATTGCTAACAGTTGAACACAACAAATTGTGTAGAGATACCCCCTGCCTTGTAGGAAAGGGAAGTCTGATACAGGAAAGTGCTATACAAAGTTATTCAGGGGAAAATTAACAAATATATTCAGCCATGTGCTTGCATGAGCTTTTTGCAAACAATTTACATGTTCAGGCCAGAGTACAAATTTATCGATCACAGTAGGAGAAAGGGAATGCTTTGGAAACTGATGAAAATTTCAGTTTGGTGGTTAAATATAGCAAGGGCTGTGGAGCTAAGCAAACCTGGATTTGGGTACTGACTCGGCCTTTTGTAAACTACATGACTTTAGGCTTGTTGGTAACCTCCCCAAACTTAAGTGTTCTCATTTATAAAACAGAAATAACAAGTATACTCTACTCATCGTCCATGTAAAATACTTGCATGGTGCCTAAGCAATAGTAAGTGTTAGACCAAAATTAGTTCATCAGTAATAATCCTCTCATGCTTTAACCCATTCTCATCCTCTTGACTTCTTTGTTACATATTCTTCTTGACGCTCTTCCAAATAGACCTTCAGTAGAATTTCCTCTCTTACACTGAGGACACCATAGATTCATCTGTTTTAACTTTCTTAATTTTCTCTTTTACCATTATCTCAGAGTGCCAGTATTTGACCATGAAAAGGGTGAGTTTTCATATCTGTGCAAAAAAAAAAAATGGTTAACAGTTTTCTTGTCCTTCTTGCCAGCTATTTACTCTCATGTCTTCAGTCATCTTTCCGCCAACTACTCTCATATGTCTTCGTACATCTTATACTAAAATGGAGCTTCT
The DNA here is from genome assembly GCF_963259705.1 of Myotis daubentonii. Classification (NCBI taxonomy): domain Eukaryota; kingdom Metazoa; phylum Chordata; class Mammalia; order Chiroptera; family Vespertilionidae; genus Myotis; species Myotis daubentonii. The sequence goes on from NC_081849.1 coordinate 59,166,021, forward strand.
ATTCTGCCCTAAAAGTCTCCTCTCCCTTTCATTGTCAGTCACCATTAGTCAAGAATGTACCATTTGGCTCACTCTGGCTTGGGATCTTTGTAGTTCAGCGTGCTGTTCCCTCTCTCTATTTTATAAATCTGGAGTCACTTTAATGTTTCAAGTGGAATTGGAGCCAGATACCTCATATTCTGCTCACCTCCACATGACCTTTACACAACTGGCAAAGGATCTAGAATAAGAATAGTGCTGGCTACATGATTCTGCTGAATGTCTGAAGCTGCAGTACTCATAATTACAATAGGCACAATTCCTATCTTTCCAAAAACACCCAACGATTGGAACAAGTACAAGCTTTAAAATACCTTGGATTAAAAACATGATTTCCCCTATTTCTTTTAAATAGATAAAGATTGTTGTTGTTGTTTTTTACTTTAGTAAGTAGTATAAATTACTTAAATGGTAAGGTTTCTTTTCTATTTCACATATCCATACAATGCAAGTAGGAGATAATTAGAAAAGACACATTGCTCTTCACATTCCCAATACATAAGAAAAGGAGAAGCGGCCAATAGAGCTAACAAGTCAGAGAATCCAGTGTAGCTGTGGCGGGCAGGGCACCATGCTGCCACTGTGAGGATAAAATGTGACTAACATACAGTGAGGTCTTAGATGTTATATTAGTTCGCTAGGGCTGCTACAACAAAATACCACAGGCTTACACAACGGAAACTTACTTTCTGTTAGTTCTGGAAGCCCAAGTCCAAGATTGAGGTGTCAGCAGGATTAATTTCCCTTGATGCCTCTTCCTTTGGCTTGAAGATGCATTTCCCTCTCTTGTAAGGATACCAGTGATATTATATTAAAGCCCTACCTAATAGCATCATTTTAATTTGATCACCTTTTTAAGGACTCTGTCTCTAAATATGGATGGTTTCATTCAAAATATGAATTTTGAAGGGTAACACAGTTCAGCCCATAGTAGCCCTCAATAGAGATTAAGGTCCCTTTGGAAGAATATGATCTATATCTCAGGGATGAATTTGCCCGAAAACCCTTGGATTTATAAAAGATTGCACTGGTTTATTTTTCTAAATCAAATGTGATCTGGCTCTAAATTTCCTACTGCTGCATCCTCAGCATAAGTCAATGAGTCCTCTAATCATCCCCAAAGTCATGCTGAGACCTGAGTGTGAGGGCAGAGGAGGGTTGCAGAGTTAAAGTTTCAAAGGAGGCTGTAGCCTTTAGACCAGGTGTGGGCAAACTTTTTGATTCGAGGGCCACAATGGGTTCTTAAGCTGGACCGGAGGGCCGGAACAAAAGCATGGATGGAGTGTTTGTGTGAACTAATATAAATTCAAAGTAAACATCATTACATGAAAGGGTATGGTCTTTTTTTTTTAGTGTTATTCATTTCAAATGGGCCGGATCCGGCCCACGGGCCGTAGTTTGCCCACAGCTGCTTTAGACCATCACTGTTGCTGTAGTCCATGGTCCAAACTCATGTATCCATTGCAAGGCAGTACTTTTGACTCTGTGCCAAGCAAGAGCACAAGGATATGGCTCATTTTCCTTTGTCTCTCAATTTCACAAACTCTTGGTGTTCTGTTATCAAAATGTATGTGCTGCCCCATCCACACTCCTTTCACGTCCTGACAAAATGTTAAGGGAAGGTAACCCCCTTAGCCCCTGTTGTTTCCAGAACCTAGTCCTTCACTTAGGGGATTTGAAATGTGTGCATTATCCTTTCTCTACCCCTCTACATCAACTCTCCAACCTGCCCTGGAGCCTAGGAGACCAGTCTCTACAGTCTGCAGCACTGGGCTCCCCTGATTCTAGACGAGTGTGGCCAATGGAGGTACTGACAGGAGCTCAGAGGGCAAGAAGAAAGAGGGTCTGGAGTGTTTAGTCTCAAAGGCCTTCTCCTACCCCCAATTGGCTTTGGGCGAGGGCTACATTCTCCTGCCTAAAACCACAGCTTCTGTCCCTGGGCCTTTGCCCTGCAGCTACAGGTCATCTCATTCCTTCTCCCAGCCCCTCAAGCCTAAAGGTTGCAATGACTTTCCACTGCTGCAAGTATTGTTCCAATCAGTGAAAGTCCCTTTATTACCTCTGTTCTTGTAGTCCCTGCCATCTGTTTCCTGATGGAACTCTAGGTAATGTTACCAGGGGTGCAGTTGTGAGCATGAGAAAGAAGTTCACCCTCCTCATTGAACTTACTTTCTGGGAGTAATGACAGTGTGGGAGTTAGACAATAGCAAACAAACGTGGGTAATATTAGTAACATTAAGTGCCAAAGGAAAATTAAAATTAGGTAACATGACAGAGTGACATAATGTCTACTTTAGATTTGGGATTCTCCCTTCTATCTCTGTGAAACCACACCTGGGATCAGGCCAGTTTCTCTCCCTTTAACATGAGCTCCAGTCTCCATTTCCCTCTCTCTCAGTAATAATCTATATTAAATGATCTTACTAGGGTTGGACTTCGAAACAAAAGTCTGGCTTATCTTCTGTTATCTGGCATCAATAGCCTCTGAAGACTGAAGAACCTAGCACTCAGAGTCCTGGGATTTCTCTGAATAGAAAAAGGCATATGTATGGGGGGTAAAGAGAAGGGATGTTGGAAAGAAAATATTTTCATTTTCCCAAAAAGAAAAAGAGGTACTAATTAACATCTGCATAGATTCTTTTCCATATACACATGCAAGAAAATTTAAAGTAAACCTTACTGACTCTCATTTTTATCATCTATGTTTGGATTTATTCTGGTGCTAAAATTCCATGAATTTGTGATTTTTGCGTGATAAATGAGTGACAAAAGTAAGTGCTCTAAGCTTTCAGAAGATTTCTTCCTGTCAAGATGGTCAGGGATAGGCCAATTTATATAAATGATATTCAAGAGACTCCCTGTGCTGTTTGCAAATGCCCCTTACTGTGATGTTTGCCCTCTTCTACATAAAGCTCTCCTTTATGTTTAGTGACCCAACCTCAAATCCTATGCCTTTTCTCTCTGTAACTTGCACAGTGTACTCTCAGCCCTCAAAGCCTTTTTCCCACTTTCACTGGCCAAATAGTACCAATCCTAGAGCTATCGGGTAAATACCCTGTCCTCCCAGAAGATCCAGCCTCCTGATTTCCCAGCTGGAAGTATTCTGTGAAAGCTCATGATGCTTTGGGGATCTCTTCTCTTGCTCATTCCTCGTCTCTTTCTGTCATAACCTATGATCTTGCCTTTTGTCTCTTATGAGCCTGCAGGTTCTTGGGAGTTAGCAAAGCATCCTAGAGTAGGAGTTGTATACTGAAGATAGCTGTAGATAAGACGCATTCAAAAATCCTTTCCAAAGACTTTGGAAAGTCTCTCTTTCTCCCCAAGATTATGAAGTGTCCAGGGTTGAGATGGTGAGAATACTGGGTTTTTATAGTTTCATGAATAGCTGAAGGTTTTTAAGCACTGGAAAGCTCTAACTTGCATCAATGAATACCAGAAATCTTGTCCTAGAGATGCGACACTTTGAGCGTAAAACTGGGGAAATGGGATGGAAGGAAGATCTCTCTTTCCTTTGTACATCAGGAGCATCCTCACATAAAAAGAAGAAACCAACCCCATGTGCATCCAGAAGCTTAGCAACCCCATGCAGGTGCTATGAAACAAACTCCAGTAACACCCAAAGGATCCCACAGGCGGGGATCCATTCTGTAGGACAGAGTACCACTCAAAGCATGGAAAGGTGGATTTAAAAACGTTTTGTTTGCACATAAACAAAGGAGTTTACCCTAGAGGAGGAGGGAGAGGGTCCTCACACAAATCACTAGACTACCCTGATTTGGAGAATATTTTCTAGGTAAAATAAACAATGCCCAGATTAATTTTCTTCTGAAAACACTTGTCAGTAGGGTTAGGTATAATAGGAATTTTAAGCTACTTCTTAAGTCACGAGTTTTGTCTACTAAGATTTTTAAAGAGAGGCCACATCACGAGATTCTTTGATAAATATCAAGATTACATCACTCATGCTATTCCCAGTTGAGGCACACTGCCAGTATAAGAATTCCCCACAGATTTTGTGATGTCATATTATTTGACAGACAAAATTTAACTATAGTTGGATAACACCACGACTTCAGAAAGCAAAACAGAATCTGGAAATGATGTCATTGTGGCTCATCCTTAAGAGAAGGGCCACAGGCTTTTGGAGCCATAGCTAGGAGAAGGGTGAGCCAACCATTCTCAGTGGCATACAACCCAATGAGGTAGAGTCAGCTCATCCTTGAAAGACAAAATGCACCAAAGGGCAGCATGCCCAGGGTGTGAGGCATTCTTACACTTTATCTTATTCTTGGTTGTGTAGTGACATAGTGGTGGAATCGTGATATCTCAAGAGTAGGTATAAGTATGTAGGGTCATTTTCAGCATCGTCCAGCTGCAAAACAACCTTTAGAATGCAGTTTGAAGGTGACTTCCACAGAATTGGTTCTGAACAAATTTATACCTATAATATATGTCATAGTCATAGTATATTTTACTATGTATACATAGTATGTACACTTAGTATGTTTTAGATATTTTTACAATATAATGCACTACCAGGAATTGTGCATTTTATTCTAAAATAAAAGACATAATATTTGTACTACTTTTAAACATATAGATTAAAAAACTTTGTTTGAAGCTCATTTTTAAATGTTGCATGAATATTTAGTACTTCACAAATGTGTGCATATGTTTTTAAAAGATTAATGTTCTAGGAATAAGAATAATATAAAAACTAAGAGCCACAACAATTACACTGCTTTTCCTTAATGATTTTTCTTGAGTATATAGATATGAATTTTATAACTAAATATGTTTAGATCTAGCACAGTGACCGAGTGATCTTTGGGAAGTTGTTTTCTTCTCTATTTACAGTTTTTCTCTCCTATGGAGGTGGTCATAAAAGCCTGTATTCCTAGGTTGTTATGAGAATTAAATGAGATAATGTTTTTGAACTTTTTGGAAACTACAAAAGTATTGGAAGAAAGTGCCTTTATGATGGGGGTTTTCTTCTTTATCAATAGATAAGAAACCTCTAAAAAGGTGGTATGTGTCAAATTAATATTTTCACCGAAAACCAGTGTAATTCAGTGGTTCTCACCTGACAGTGACTTGTGCTTCCGGGGATATTAGGCACTGTCTACAGACACTGCAGTTCTCACAACTGGATGGTGCTACTGGCATCTAGTGGGTAGAGCCCAGGGTTACTGCTAAACATCCTGCAAGGCACCGGAGAGAGCCCTATAATAAAGGACTATCTAATCCAAATGGCAATAGCATGGAGGGTGAGAAATATTAGTGTGGTTTTACATTTTTAAAAAAACCTTGTATGTGATATTAGTTATAATGATTCTAGTAAAAATTATAGTAATCCTCTTGCTAGAATTGGGATAAGACAGAATTGTTTTGAACCAAGGTAGGCCTAAGATTTAGGTATTTTGGTTTTCGTTTCACCAAGAACATGCTCATGCTCCCTAAAAATGATGTTACATTAGAGCTTGGGTAAAATATCTAGATTAATAATTCTCATCTGTCTACTACAAATAATACTAATTTTAAATACTAGAAAACTACCTAAAGAGACATTTTCAGTGAAAAAGTTCTATTTAGTTGTAGCCCATACCAATGAATATTTTCTATGCTTTAAAAAATGTTCTACTTCTCTTTGGGGCATTGAGGGGAATCTAGCATTTTTGAGAAGTACTCCAAAGGCTATACAAGTACCTATAAATAATCCAGTTTTCTCAACACGTGTCTAATTTCCATGGTCAAACTTTCTCCGGTTCTTGTCCAAATCTCTTCCGCATCCCTTCTGGAGAAAGATCTTAATTTTCTATCTTTAAAATCTGTTTGCATTCAAGACAATTATTCATATCAGAATAATAGAATTTAAACTACTTGACATGGGAATGTTTTTCATTTGCAGATGGAGGCTGTTGTCAATGTAGAATGGGAGGAAGCTTGGCAACCCATCTGACAATTATTTAATACTTAAGGGATTAGGCTACTTGACATACTTGGTACCTCCCTTCCAGACACTTACAGTCCAAGATTCTAAGGTAATGACTTAGCAATACATATTTTAATCCCTGCTCCTTAAACACACACACACACACACACACACACACACACACACACACTTCTTTTCTTTTTGTTTCATATGGGCCACATGTGCCAGATCCTGTGCCAGAAAATAGAAGGAATCTTATACTAACCTTATTAATTGCTATTGACATCACAGGGTATGTAAGGTTTCATTAAAGCTTTAAGAGGTGGTTCAGTAGATGTGAAAATGCAATTTTATTCTAGGCAGAAGAGGCTTTAAAACCCTAGAAGCTGGGGATGTGAAAAGAATTCAGTACAATAAGTAACAGTGAAAGGTTAAAGGCTAGTTTGCAGATAAGGAAGCATGAGGAGTTTCAGGCTGCAGGCAAGTAGAGATAGTAGACATAGTGCCACACACTCTACTTCTCTCCTTCAGTCCTTCCTAAAAAGGAAGACCAACAAAACTAAATTTCAGCTTTTAATTCTTACTTGAAATACTCAAGATAAAATATAAAGTGATCATTATAAATTGTTGAACCTAGGGAGGCTGAGATTTGGGTATTTTAGGTATAATATAGGTATACATTGTAAATTAGTTCTTTTGAATAATTCAGGTACAGAGTGCAATTAGTGGTGTTCAGTTCAATGTTTAAAAACAAATTCTCCGACATAAACAAAGGAAAATAATTAAGCCTGTTGTGAAACCCTCCCACTTGGCCAATTTCAGCTATCAACATGAAGTCCCCAACACAAGTTGAGAAGACATGTTCAATGACAAAGTGTCTCACAATATTCCCACTATAAAAATATAGTCTATGTAAATAACCCCAAGAGCATAAACAATAGCAAATTTACTAAAATAATTAGGGAGTGTGGTTTTGAATCTTTAATACTTTTGTTTTTAATATAGTTTATAATTTATAAGTTTATATATTTTAATATTAATGATGGCTATGCTTACACCTAGCTTACAGAATTCCTGGAAATTTAGCAATCAGTTCTCACAAACCAGAATGAACTGACCACTGATGGGGGGTACTTTTTCATCTTCCCACTTTACTTTGTTGTATGGAGTTGGAACTTGATATGAAAGATGACAGAAGTCACTGAGGATATCTTGAAGGTCAATAGATTGGATGGAAAGCATAATTTTTTAAATGTTGACATTAATAATATACAGAGAAGAAAGTCCAGAGTAGAAATTTCATGATAAAGGTGGAAAGAAGTAGAAGAAAGTAAGCAGAATTTGAAAGAGTACAAGTATTATAATACTTTATATGATAAAACCAATCAGAGATTATAGGAAAATATATATAGAATGAGGAAAATGATTTTAGGGACTAAGAATCTATAAAACTATTCATACTTGCATATAGATTTAAAAGGAGCTGATGGATTACAAAATTCCTGTGTACCCTGTTTAAATATGTTAGACCAGTGAGTGGCATTAAATCCATTTTTATGTGTTTGTGTGTTTGTGTGTGTGTGTGTGTGTCTGTTGTCTTTCTGACAATCTATGTGTTTTCAAATGTGGTATTCACCAGACCAAACTTGAAATTCAGTTTTATTAAGGATCCTTGCAATCTTTGGTAAGGATCTTTTGTTATTAGAGTATGAAAATGAAGTAGACATTTTCTTTGGACTGCCTGAAAATTTAAGGTACATTTTTGTTTTTATGCCAAGAGAATTGGGTACTTTAAGAGCTAAACCCTATATTACTATGGCTTTTATCAAAAAGGTTCCATTTAGTATATTGCTCTGGATTTTCCAGTTCTTTTCTTGTCTTATGAAAACCACAGTAAACTATTTTCTAATTGATTAAAATAAAAGTAGAATGCTTCATGTTGGAGGGGAAAGAAATAGCTGAAGATTAAGCTTAAAGGGAAAGAAATTACAAAAAGGTATGTGCCACAATGAAGCTCTGAAAACGAAGCTCCGGCATATTGAAAGAACGACAATTTGTAAATCAGGAGCCCAGAAGTTCTGGTTCATGATTATGTTGCAGTTTAATTTCTTTATATCTTTCTTCTATTGTTAAAAAAAAAAAGCAGCCAGAACTTCAAAGGGACCTCGCATGTGTTCCGAATCAGGGCTTCTGAGCTGATGTCTGACAGCCTAGAAATTAAAACGAAATAAATGTGCTGTTTAAACTCCCATTTTCCCCCCAACAACAACAACAAAATCACTTTTCTGTAATAGGGTTTTGTTGTTGTTGTTAACTTTAAAATTCTGTTCCCTTGGATTTTTCCTTACTTACCAATTATAGGCCTGGGCTTATGGAGCCAGCATTCCCATAGACTTTGGAGGGAATTGAGACAACCAGAGGGGATGACAAACTTCAGGATCAGCCTTTGTTTCTTTTTACCTGGTATGTACATTAAAACAGATTGCCCCTCAAGAAAGGAAAGGAAAGGGGAAAGGGGAAAGGGGAAAGGGAGGGAAGGGAAGGGAAGGGAAGGGAAGGGAAGGGAAGGGAAGGGAAGGGAAGGGAAGGGAAGGGAAGGGAAGGGAAGGGGGAAGGAAGGAAGGAAGGAAGGAAGGAAGGAAGGAAGGAAGGAAGGAAGGAAGGAAGGAAGGAAGGAAGGAAGGAAGGAAGGAAGGAAGGAAGGGAGAAAGAGAGAAGGAAGGGAGGGAGGGAGGGAGGGAGGGAGGGAGGGAGGGAGGGAGGGAGGGAGGGAGGGAGGGAGGAAAGACAGCCATAGTTGTTAGGCCATGCCCAAGCACCTGTGTTTGACTGTTCTTGCATTATCTTGGGATGATGGAAACAGACACCTCCAAAGAACAAAGAAAGGCTTGGGATGGTTTGTGTTTAAAAGTGCAGCAGCGTGGATGTGAAATGTCAGTCACTAGCCAGAAATTTGGCAGCCATCTCTTGGAATGCTGAAGAGAATATTCTGAGTTTAACCTGGGGAGCTGCTACGTGGGGGTAAAGATGAGGCCCTCACTGAGTAGACCCATAGGTGCAAAAGAAATTCCGGGTCATCTACAATTTCTTAGTTTTACAAATGAGGAAGGGACGACATTGCATCTCAGAATGGCAATGTAGTTTGCTCAAAATAATGCTTTAAAGACGTTGAATTTTGATGAATTTATCATGAAGATAATGAAGTAGATATAGAAGCTGCTGGTCTTCAGGGAGAAAGAGGTATATAAACACTGGGCTTAGGCACTGCTTTCTACCTGCCTATCAGAGCTATTACTCCCAAAGCCACCCCTGCCTTCCTCTTAACCAATAATAACAAACATCTAGGAAGTATGGGCAAATAGCAGCCAGGAGCAAAGGGCTTCCCGCCACGACTGTACAAAGTAGCCACCCTGGGAACATGCTGATTTCATGGGCTTGGGTTCTTTCTCCTCTCCCACATGTCATTTCATAGTCTGCACATCTGGCCTGCAGAGCATCCCAGAATATTTATTTCCGGACCCTAAGGGGCTTTCCTGAGCATTGCTTGGGGAGACTCCACGCTTAATTTCTGTTAAGTTACATTTTGAGAGTCTATCGTGCCCTAATAAAGGAGATGATATACTTCAGTTTTTACATTATCTTAAAAGTTCTTTGAGTCTGTGTGATGGAGAGAAAAAAGTCAGTAAAGATGAGTAGAGATGCCTTCAGAGTTTGTGAATAGGAATTCGTTCTTTATCCCGGGGGAAAGCAAAGAAAACGCCAAAGCACTGATCTCCCTGACCCACGTGTCACAGTGTTTGCAGTCAGTCGTGACTAAGAACTCAGAGTCAAGCACAGCGCTGCTCAGTCTGAAAGTCCCTTTCGATATACGCATACGCCTCTGAGGAACACTGACATTTCACATATTCAGTTAGTACTACTGTTTTGGTTTACTGGCTGTCATGGTGAAAATTGGGATGTTGAACCACTCTTTCAGAATCTCACAATTAAATTGAAACTAAAGAGACATCTATATGAGCAAAACACAGTATCTGAAGAAGTGGATGCTGCAGACAAAATATGTAGCTATTGGGGAATTTCTCTAACTAGAGGGATGGGGGCAGCAAGGCTGCCTCTTGAATGATGAATTAGACATGGATGAGAGGAGGAGGGAAAGCAGATGGAAAGACAGAAACAAGCAAATGTGGCACATTTGTTCTCCAGCAACTGTATCCTCACTTTGTTCCTAAGTAGACATGTCCATTCTTCCATGTATTCAGCATGCCCCCAACTCACAGAAACAGAAATGGAGACTCGGCGAAATTAAAGACCATGCCTGAGATGACACTGATGACAGAGCGAGAAATGGAATTCAACCTCCCAAATCTGTGCTCTTGTCCAATTCACTATCCAGAAGGAAAGCCTGTTTAGGAATGTCTGTATGGCAATATGGCATAATGGGGTCTGGATTACCAAAACAAGCAGTGTGAGCATCATCATGGCAGATGTCAAGGGGAGTTTAGGAGGAGAAGCTATGGAAGACGGATAATGGGTAATATTTAGACATAAATGTGGGCGTGCAGAGAAATGCCCTACTGTGAATTTGTGACTGAGAATTAGATGTCGAAAAGGATGGCAAGGAGAGCTGGAGAATTCAGTCTCTGACTCAGTGGTAATGGATGTAACTATGACAGTGAAAAGATTCCCCAATGGACAGTGTTTGCAGAGGGAGAGTAGAGTACTGAAGGCAGAACCTGGCGCGTGCCCATATTTGTCAGGTGGAAGGAGGTGGAGGAGTCAGCAACTAGACACAGAAGAGAAGGGGAGAAAGGGAGAAAACCGGACAGTGTGATGTCACAAGGCCAGTGGGGAGGGTCTCTTAGAGCAGGGGAAATGGTAACGATACTGAAAGTCAGAGTATCATTCAAGAGATATTGTATAGGTCGGTGCATTTTTTATTGTTTTATTGCTTAAAGTATTACAAAAGATATTACATATGTGTCCTTTTTCCCCCCGCCCTTGACAATCCCCTGGCTTCCCCTACCCCCCAGTGTCTTATGTCCATTGGTTATGCTTATATGCATGCATACAAGTCCTTTGGTTGATCTCTTACCCCCCTACCTCCTGCCCCCCAACCCTCCCTGGCCTTCCCACTGCAGTTTGACAATCTGTTTGAGGCAGCTCTGCCTCTGTATCTATTATTGTTCAAAAGTTTATAATGGTCTTTGTTATCCCTGAATGAGTGAGATCATGTGGTATTTTTCCTTTATTGACTGGCTTATTTCACTTAGCATAATGCTCTCCAGTTCCATCCATGCCGTTGCAAATGGTAAGAGTTCCTTCCTTTTTAGAGCAGCATAGTATTCCATTGTGTAGATCTACCACAGTTTTCTAATGCATTCATCTACTGATGGGCACTTAGGCTGTTTCCAGGTCTTAGCTATGGTGAATTGTGCTGCTATGAACATATGGGTGCACATATCCGTTCTGATTGAAACTAGACCACCAACTTACACCCTACACAAGAATAAACTCAAAATGAATAAAGGACTTAAATGTACGACAAGAAACATAAAAATTCTAGAAGAATCCAAAGGCAACAAAATCTCAGACATATGCTGAAGCAATTTCTTCACTGATACAACTCCTAGGGCACTTGAAACTAAAGAGAAAATGAACAAATGGGACTACATCAAAATAAAAAGCTTCTGCATAGCAAAAGAAACCATCAACAAAACAACAAGAAAGCCCACTGCGTGGGAAAACATATTTGCCAACATCATATCGGATAAGGGCCTAATCTCCAAAATTTATAGGGAACTCATACAACTTAACATAAAGAAGATAAACAATCCAATCAAAAAATAGGCAAAGGATCTAAAAAGACACCTCTCAAAAGAGGACATTCAGAAAGCCAGGAGACATATGAAAACATGGTCAAAGTCACTAATCATCCGAGAGATGCAAATCAAAATAACAATGAGGTACCATCTCACACCGGTCAGACTGGCTATCATCAACAAATCAACAAACGACAAGTGCTGGAGAGGATGTGGAGAAAAAGGAACACTCATGCACTACTGGTGGGAATGCAGACTGGTGCAGCCACTATGGAAGACAATATGGAGTTTCCTCAAAAAACTAAAAATGGAACTCCCATTTGACCCTGTGAATCCACTTCTAGGAATATATCCCAAGAAACTAGGTCAGTGCATTTAAGTGATATTTATATAAGTTATTTACAGTTTCCTCCACTTATTTATGCTAACAATAGACAAGAATTTTAGGCTTTTTAAAGGTGATCGTGAAAAATTGCCCTACCAGTGAGGGCCTGGGGTAGGGGCAGGCTGGAAGGGATCAATGGGGGAAAAAAGAGGACATATGTAATACTTTCAACAATAAAGAATTATTTTTAAAAAATCATTTTAGAGGTAGTATTTGTAAGCTGAATATAAAACAAACCAGGCTACTATACTTCCAAAACATTTTTTAAAATTTCTGATGCTTATTATACCAAGGAATGGTTCATTTTAGTGTGAATAACGTGGAATCATTGCTTGTTCATTTATGCATATTCTCAGTAAATATTTATGGATCACCTAAAGAATGCCCCTAAATTAAGTCACCAAAATAACCATGATTTGTTACCTTTTCCTGTGTGTTGTATGTATGCCTCTTCTCCACATAGCCAGTTTGATCATATATCCTTTTGATCATATATCCTTACAAATGCCATTATACCCCAGTTGTTTCAACCAGAAACAGAACTTTAGCAGATCCAATATCTGATTGAATCAACCAATTGAGATAGTGAAGTATCCTAAGAACCTACTTTTCCTTGTACACACAATTATTGCAGTCAGTATTCACCAGAATTCTCTTACTAATAAAATTTGTCTTAATCCCAAGGTCCTGAAATGTTATTTTCTATTGAGAATCATGGCCTCTCACATCTAGTTTTCTGATTGGTTGAACATAAGCCAAGTCTGTTTTGTTTATTAGATGTCTCAGATCCTCTATTCACATCAAGCATTGCCCTTTGAAGTAGTAGGTGGTAAAAAGGCACATATAATATCATAATATGGAATACTTTCTTCAATAAATAATTACTGAATTAATAAATAATAAGATAAATTTAAAGGCCTAGTCATAAATGAAATTCAGTCTGCTCAGGGAATATTTTATTATCTTTAGAAACATAAAGTCAGAAGGGCACTTAGGTATCGTTTTGCAAACTATTGTTTCCAAAGAGCTGCCCTATTATCATTATAACTTACATTATTATGATTAGTGGAAAGTTTTCGTCATGTTGGCATTTTACTCTTTATAATTCATCTTAAGAGTAACCAACATGATGCTAATAACGTTTTGAGTAGTTTCCTTTAAGACTATATTTTGGGAAAACGAAGACATAGTTCCACTTGAGAAAGCTTCCTAATAGGGGAAAAAGGCTTTTGTTATTACAGAATCAGTAAACAGTTATATTTCTCTTCTTACAATGAATCAGGCACTTTTTATGAGTTTTACAAGTATTAAAATTTAAATATTGATATGAAGCCTCCATATCTAAAGCTTTCTGACAAAGAGAGCCCATTGACATAAAGTTAATGTGTGAGAGCCCTTACTGAAGTGGTATATTTCATGGGGACCAGAGGGGAGAGGAGAGCACTTGAGAGGGAGGGTGGATGTATCCCAAGCCAGGGAAGCAGTGAGAAGTCAGGTTGAAATACTACCTTCTATGCAATTTCATGGAAGCCCAAACCTGGAGTAACAATGTAACCTATTACTTTAATTTTTAAAATATTTTTTATTTATTTCAGAGAGAGGAAGGGACAGGGAGAAAGAGATAGAGACATCAATGATGAGAGAGAATCATTGATCGGTTGCCTCCTGCACCCCCCCTATTGGAGATTGAGCCCACAACCTAGGCATGTGCCCTGACTGGGAATTGAACCAACGTCCTCTCGATTGATGTTCTACCACTGAGACACACCAGCTGGGCTCTGTTATTTTTATTTTTCATGCCTATCTATCTTATTGATAAAAACAAAACTGGGTCAATTTTGCTTGTTTTCTTGGTAGGTTTAAATTGTTGACTACTATGAAGTTACAAAAATATCTAAGGATCAAAACCCAACTGACAAAACTGAAAGAAGCCTTTTAAATCTTGTAGTCAGATGTCTCTCAGCCCTCAGTTTATTTCAGAGTTTGGGTCTCACACCAGAGATTTGGATTCCATGTGGTTGTTAATGAGGCTTAGGAATCTGCATTTAATAAACACCCATATGATTGTGATTAGCCAGAGGCTAATCTCATTTTAAGAAATACTGACTTAGTCTAACCCCTTTATTTGACCCATAGAGAAATAAAAACCTAGAGATGGGAATTGGCTTTGTCCAGCAGGTCATAGAACTTGAACTAGAATTTAGATGAGAGTATTCATTATTATTGTTGATGTAACATTATCCAATGTTATTGAAATTCAAAATCAGTTGTGCCATACTGGTTATGTCACTGATGCTTCACAAGACAGGTTAGATATTTTTTTTCTAGAAACTAATATCTATAATAATAAAGGCATAATATGCTAATTAGACTGGATACCCTTCAGGATGACCTTCCGGATGAAGCCAGGGCTGCGAGGGAAGCCCAGGTCCCGGGTGCCAGAGGGAAGCCGGTGCCGGCAGACTGCAGAAGAAAGGCCTACTCTTTTTTTATATATGTTTAAATGTATTTTATTGAATTTTTACAGAAAGGAGGGGAGAGGGATAGATAGTTAGAAACATCGATGAGAGAGAAACATTGATCAGCTGCCTCCTGCACACTCCCTACTGGGGATGTGCCCACAACCAAGGTACATGCCCTTGACCAGAATCGAACCTGGGACCCTTCAGTCTGCAGGCTGACGCTCTATCCACTGAGCCAAACTGGTCTGGGCAGAAAGGCCTACTCTTGCATGAATTTCGTGCATCAGGCCTCTAGTTCTTTCAATAATAACCAACAAATGTCTTGGGAGTATTTAAGCAGCTGACAGACAACATCTGGGTATCTCTTAAGAGAAGTAATTTCTCTTTAATGAATTTGAGGTTGAAAGTAGTTATGTGTTACACAACTCTTTTCATACATAAAAGCCATATTCTTTTAATAGTTTGAATTTCTTTTGTCATATATTATTAATTAGGTAATTTTCACATCTAATTGCTTTTTTTCTGTAGCCATGACACTTATGATTGGGATAAGAAAATGCTGATGGTCACAGCTTAATAAAATTCTCAAATTTTTTCAGCTATAGGTCCATCCATTAACATTCAGATTCTTAAATTTTAACTACCTTTGGTAAATCTGAACTGACACTGGCCTCTGCTTACTTCATTCTCTCAACATTCAATTCTGGAGTCCTGCCATCTTTCAGATCTCTTAAGTGCCTGGAAGTGTTTGACCTAAAATACCACCACCCTCCCTGAAATATTGTCTTTGCCATGTTGAAAGTTTTATAGTATTTTATGTAATACAGGCTGGATATTGGGCCTCACTCACAAAGAAACTGTGCTTAAGATGCAAGACCTCGCTCATGGTCAAAGGAACCACTTCTTTTTCATGTCACACATCTCCAACTTGGAAAAGCAGGAAAAACAATGCAGTATAAAAACCACAATGAGCCTGGCTGGTGTGACTCAGTGGTTGAACATTGACTCATGAACCAGGAGGTCACAGTTCCATTCCTGGTCAGGGCACATGCCCAGGTTGCAGGCTGGATCCCCAGTAGGAGGCATGCAGGAGGTAGCCATTCGAGATTCTCATCATTGATGTTTCTATCCCTCTTTTCCTCTCCCTTCCTCTCTCTGAAATCAATAAAAATATATATATTTTAAAAATCACAATGAAATGTACTCTGGAATATTTAAATTTTCCCCCAAAAATGATAGTTATATTCAAGTGATTGATGGATATGTGACGGAGTTTCTGTTTTCAACTACCTTTAATTTATTCCTTTTTTTAAATGTCAGATAGGAATAGCATATAATAGACCACACCCACTTTGATGACAAATATTTAAAATGAAACCCTTTTTGGGTCCATATTGCCAATTTGAATTATGGCATTTATAAAGATTTTATATGATCTTGGCCATATTCACACTGCAGATTTTCTGCCAGGATGTTGGAGAATGGGATACTTTTTAAAGAGCTACTCTGTTAGGCTTATTAGATTATCATGGGTTTTGCTAAATGCTATACTTTCCTTTGTAGATGTTCTTTAAATATTTCAACTAAATAGTGATTTATTTTAAAAATCAGCAATAACAAATGTGTAAGAGAGGCCAAGTATTCTAGGATTCTTAATCTTTAACGAACACATTCAGAGCCATTTCATATTTATTTAACATACAATTGCTTTCTAATTTAATCTAAATTAAATGGTTGCTTGCAACCTATAATTTATAGGGTTTCTGAACTTCCTTTTATGGCAATGAAAAATAAGAAAGTATCATTTTTTCCCAGAGGGTAGATATTTATCTTTTAAAATCAGGTATTTTGTCTTGAAATTAAAAACCTAGGTCATAGGGAAATAAATTCCAAGGAATGTTTTGGCAATGAGACATATGTCCTTATTTTCCTTAGAAAAAACTAATTTGTTTTTCTACCACTCAACAAACCTTTACAATTTATCTGATACTTTGAAGATAAATTATCATGTCTCTTGTTTACAGGCACCTACCCGTTGTGAGGAGTGTACACATTGAGATTCAATAGCAGGGTGTGGGGTTGTTGTATTTGTTGTATTATTTATCCAGATAACTTTGGATACTATGTGTCAGGTAATTAGTTGGAAATATCAATTCTTTAAAAAGCAGTTAGTCATGAATTATCCACAAGAACAAGTACTACAAACTAGTGGGAAAACTTTTTGAAAATGGTCACTACAAGTGTTCAGTTGACCATGGTTATCTGAGCTTAATTGAGGAGTGCTGTTATGAATGAATGCCATACTGAAGTGGAAATGAAAACTTAGTTCCAAGGGTTACTTTGAAAAGGAACTCGGAGGTTTTTTTGAGCGGTGGGGGCAGTAATATATTTCCTTCCATTGACAATATCTGAAAAATCAAAGTGGATATTTCTTTTTCTGAAAATTAGTTTTTATGAATGTAAGTTAATGCTTGAGTAAGAAGAATGCATAACATCTACGTATATAAATGACTAAGTAAGCAGCCAGTAGGTATGATGCGCACTGACCACCAGGGGGCAGACACTCAACGCAGAGTGACAGCAACTTTGCAGAGTGCCCTCTGGCACTCCAGGACCCCTTGGGGGATGTCAGACTGCAGGTTTTGGCCTGATCCCCTCAGGCCAGGGTGAGGGACCCCACCTGCCAGAGGGACCCCGCTCACTCCACAGATGTCCTTCGAGCCCCGGCACTGCCCCAGGTGCAGGCGGCCGAGGAGGGACCGTGGGAGGTTGCCTCCAGGGGATGTCCGGCTCTTCTCACTGGCCACCTTCTAATTAGTTCACTTTCAATGTGCACCAATCCCTGCACCAGGCCTCTAGTTCATTGATATTTGATGATTATTATTCAGACACAATTGGTGCTGTGACTATAAGAGTAGTACATTAAACTAGTGCTTTAGCATTATTTGGATTTATACATAGATGAGTGGATTCAAAGACAGGTCCTGGAGTCAACCAATTAATTTCTTACTAGTTTGCCATTGACTGTGTGGCTGGGGCAAGTCAATTTCTTTATAACTCAATCTCCCACTTTGGCAGTTGTATGATGATTAAATGAGATAATGCATTTCAGGCATATAGGATAGTGCCTGGTGATGTTAGATCTTACTAATATTAGTTTGTAAGTGATATGAGGATAGGGACTGTCTTTGTTGTGCTCAAAACCATATCCTACTTGGCCATCACAGTCCCTGTTACAGAGTAGCTTCTCAAACATCTTTTTTAAATTAATTTATTGGGGTGACTTTGGTTAATAAGATTATTTGCCTTTAAGTGGTGGTTACACAAAGCAATATACAGATCATGCATCATAGAAATATACACTTGAAATCAACAAATATTTTTTGAATGGATCAACCACAATTATTTTGAATCCTCTTAAAGACAGGTGTTCTAGTTTCACTTTATGTATAAAACTAAGTGAAATTATTTTAAATTTTACAGGACTGTGTAAGAAATAGTCTGTGAAAAGAAGGACTTAACTTTCCTCTTTGGTCTTTGTATTTCTTTGGACCTGAATTTCTTCCCTAGACACTGGTCCGCCCCAGTCTTTGAAACAGGTTTTCTTCTTATACTGGCCACAGTATATTTGCAAAGTCGTTCTTTAAAAAAGAAAAATATATATCTTGTAGTAGATATATCATAAGAGCATAACATTTCTAGGGCCTTGTTTTTCTCTGCTTTTCACCCAAACTTGCTATCCAGTATCACTATGGGCCCTGAATTAAAAAAAAAAAAATTAGTATTGTGCTTAAAAGCATGAACTCCAGAGTCAGAGGATTTAATCGTACCTTTGCTATTTTACCTTGGGCAATGTACTTAACCTTTCTGTGTTTTTTTTCTCTAAATAAGAATAATGTTAAGACCTCTTTTATGTTTGTGAGTGTGTGTGAGCATCAAATAAGTTATAACACACAGCCTACCCTTTAGTAAGTTCCACATAAACTTAATTGTTATCACATATTCAGCCAAGTCTCTCTATTATGTATACATCAGTCACTTCATTAACATACTGAAAATTTAATCCTGAATAGTGTGAGCAGCCAATGACAAGTGGTTTTGTGGCCGGTGTGTTGAGCTCATTGTTCTATGCTAGTGAGATTAGAGTTTTTGCTAGCATGCTTACCCACCTCCAAGCCCACGGTCTTCTCACTTGTACAATCTTTCAGGCATGTAAGAGCTCCTAGAATCCCTTGAGCACAAGGTATATTAGTTAGAAAAGCTTTGCAGCCTCCAACCTGATGTGGCCAGTGATCATGTATCTTTGATGGAGTCCTTGGATCTTTAGAAGAGTTCACGATTCTAAAAATATCTGCTTGAGAAAGGTCATGTAATCTACATAAACTCAAGTTCATCCAAGAGTGAGCTCTCATTTTCTTTTAAACAAAGTGACCTACAGATTCTGGCTTTGGTTCAGGGTAATAGTGAAGCAGCACTGACTCTATGTGAAGTGTCTCATCACAAGTCAAAACTCATCACAGTCTTTCTTCCAACAACCCACCTCCTCCAGATCAAACAGACTATTTGTCGAGGACCTGTCTTATTCCTCAGCATATTGGCACTTGACACTTAGTGTGGGGGAAGTGGGCAGAAAACAGTGAGAACAAATGAACTCTTAGGGAACACGGTGACATGCATCGGTTACATCATCTCATTCTAAATGAAAAGTAAACATACTTTACGTGTGTGGATTTTTAAAACTATTATGTGGGGCTCTTCTCATTCATTTTAAACAAGCATTATGTTCAGTGGTTAAAACCTCAGACTCTCACCCTAGCCGGTTTGGCTCAGTGGATAGGGCATCAGCCTGCTAACTGAAAGGTCCCAGGTTTGATTCCGGTCAAAGGCACATGCCCAGGTTGTGGGCTTGACCCCAGTGAGGGACTTGCAGGAGGCTGTCAATCATGACTCTCCCTCATCATGGATGTTTCTATCTCTCTCTCCTTTTTCCTTCTTCTCTGAAATAATATATATATGTGTGTGTGTGTGTGTGTGTGTGTGTGTATGTGTGTGTGTGTGTATATAAAGATATATATATATAGATATATATAGATATGGATATAGATATATTTATATATATATAAAACCCTCAGACTCTAAATTCAGACAGCAGAGTTGAGTCCTGACATTCCTAATTTCTAGTTGTGTGACCTTAAGAAAATGATTCAACTTCTCTTTGTTTGCTCCTCTATAAAAAGTTGGGTATTCCCTGTAGCTATCTCATGAGGTTGGTGTGAGAAGTGAATGAAACATCTATCTAAAGACTAGGACCTGACACCGGACAAATACTGGAGAGTCACTATTTGTTATAATTTCCACTGTTATTCCTTTCATCTCAGTTTACCTCATAAAGTAAAATTATAATAGACCTGTAGTTATTCAGAGATGTATGAAAACTTGCAACTTAAAACATTGTCCATTCACCACCACACAGTTCTATAGGTCACAGTCTCGGCAAATTTCATTGCATTTTCTGCTTTTGGGTCTCACAAGGTTGAAATCAAGATATCAGCCAGACTGGATCCTTAATCTGGAGGTTCTTCAAAAGACTTTTCTTCTGAGCTCATTAAGGTTGTTGGCCAAAATTCTGTACCTTGCAGTTTTAGGACTGAGATTCCCATTCTTGTGGGCTAGAAGCCACCAGCATTCCTTCGCACATGGATCCCCTTGATTCTCAAACCATGGATGGTGCATCAAAACCTTCTTATGCTTCCAGTCACTCTAATTTCTTTGTATATGACCAGCTGAAGAACATTCCTTGCTTTTAAAAGGTCTCCTGTAATAGCTCTCTTTTGTTTTATTCAAAGTCCACTGAAAAATCTCTTTGCTATATCACAGGAAAATATAGTATTCACAGGTTCTCCCACATTCAAAGAGGAGGGGATTATACAAGGGCAAGAGTCATTTGGGGTCGTTCTGAGAATTCTACTTACCATACTCTCCAGTTGAAATGGAATCAAGTAAACATGCATCTATTAAGCCTTATAAAAGCTTTATAAAATGTGTTTATTTTATAATAATTATCCTATGTTAAATTATAGTCATCTGTGTACATGTCCCTTATATTTTAGTTCATTGGAAGCAGAAACTACATCATTCATCCTTGTATATCCCTAGCTACTATTAGTGTATGTGCCCACTAAATATTGGTTGAATTCGAGTAGTGCAAACTACTGTAATGGGATCATCATTGCTTAGCATGATCTGTCCTACTCTTGTTCCATCCCACTTGGCCAATTACGTATGAGCATCGATGAGAGAATAGATCCCATGTGTTTGATGCATTATTGAAAACAGCAGCAAAAACTAGTGATTGGCAAATCAAATTGCAGTTGGGGTTTGGCAAAAACAATTTTGTTGAAGGCTGGGAAGGAATGCTTCTATAACATCCAAAAGCACTTTCTAGGGATTTTTTTTCTCACTGGTTTTATATTTCTGTTTTTTAGGGGAAATTTAAATTCACATGTTTCAGCTTTGTTTACACTTAACACAACAGAGCAATGATTTGTTAAAGCCATTTGGTGTCTAGGAACTCTTTCTAAAGTTTCCTTTGAACTGGAACTCATGTCTGAAAATATGGGCAATAATAATAATATCTATGATTTGGCTGATTGGTGGAAAATCCACTCCCTGAGAACTTTGGGTTCCCGCTCGAATTCTGTTTTAACTGTTTGCCTTGATAACTCACATTCTGGGTCTAAGTTTCCTCATTCTTAAAATGAAAAGTTGGACTATATAAAGCTAAATTTATTTCTAGATTTAAAATTACATGATTAAAATTTTTAATTAAAGAATATAAAAACTAATTACCTGTTATGTGCCAAGCTCAGTTCAATGTACTGTGCTTATCTTTTTTCACATTCATATATTTATTAATTGTAAAGTATGTACTAAGGAAATGGTTGACATACAATCTATTTTTTGAGATGGCTTTTTATGAATATATATATATATATATATATATATATATATATATATATACACACACATACACACACACATTTCAAATCTATGAAATAGACTAAATAATCCTTATATTTACAGGTGAGAAAACTGAGGTTCACATATCCATTTTAAGTAGCAGATTTATATATAAATCTGTGGCATATAGTAAGTATTTAGAAAATAATTGTTGATTTGTAGACATATGGATGTATAGATGGCGGGATAAATGGGTAGATGGTCAAAATACCAGTCAACCTTTCTTGCCATTTCACTCTCAGAAATTCCCAAGGATAAGTGTTTTTTCATTTAATTGTTCAGTAATAATGGTATTGGAATATTGTCTCAGGCTTTGTTTAAGTTACAAACCTACTATTCATTTGTTTTCAAAGGTGCTAAGACTGTAAACTTACCTCCTGAAGTATTGCTGACTACAACAGTAAAAGGATTTTGACTATGGTTGAAAGTGCCTTCTTTGGAACATATGCAGTATTTATAGGGCTGCTTGGAATAAGCCAACTGAAAGATTTAGTGATAATAATCTCCATATTTCTTCTAAAATTGATTTCCGGCTTCGATGAACTTGGAAAGAGTCCTGGGACATCAAATAAATAAAGATCATAACATGAAATGAATCTTCAGAATACGTTCATAAATTTACATTTTAAACACGACCAGAAAAGATATATCTTTGCCCATTATTAAGGTGATACTTTAATGAAAAATTTTCATTTGCATGAAATAAACCTTTTTGGCTTCAGATGAAAGGATTTTATGGTAGTGACAATGGTTTTGTGAGTTAAATGATCCCAACATCATCAGGAATGAATCACAAGTGCCTACCATATGAATTACAGCGCCATGCATCTTAAAAAGGTATTTCTGGGGAAAGCATTCTTCCCATCTGCAACAATCAGACTCTGCTTTGAAGTCTTGCTCACAAGCCTCCCTGTGCATGAGACAGCCACATGCTACCCGGACTTCTCTCTCAACTTGAGTTTGACTGCATTTTCCTAAGAACAGCATGGAAACTTAATGACAGAGGGGTTTAGAGAGGAAGATGGCTCCGGTTTTGTAGTTATACTTCACAGTACATGCATGTTTCATAGATCCTTTCTGGACATAACTATAGAAAACATGCCAGTGGATGTGCAAAATGAACTTTCAAGTTCAGATGGGACAGAAATCTGTGCCTCCTTTGATCCCACTATATGAAATCTGCAATGAAGTCTTCACAAACATCTCAGGCCCAAAGGAGACTAACCGGTTAAAAAAAAAAGTGCACACATTGTTATTGAGGCTTCTAGCCCTATCAGAATGTTTCAAAAATGATATAAATCAATAACATTAGGTGTCAGTATTTTAAAAGAGACTGTCACTACTGCCTTCACTCCACTACCACTGCTGAATGGCAGTGTGGGAGTGGGACTCCCTGCTTTCATTTTTGTTGTTTTTTATGCTTGAAGCTTTTCCACAACAGACTCAGAAAATATAGATGGGAAAAAACACACACAAGAAGTGAATGGGAGACTGGCATAAGCAAAGTTAGGGTACTTATACGCAGAGATTAAGATTTGTCCAGCCCTGGCCTGTTTTCTCAGTGGTTAGAGCTTTGGCCCTCGGAAAGGTCTCAGGTTCGATTCCCGGTAAAGAGCATGTACCTTGGTTGCAAGTTCCCCAGCCCCAGTGGGAAAACATGCAGGAGGCAACCAATCCATGTGTTTCTCTCAAGCAATGTTTCTCCCTCTTTCTCTCCCTCTCCTCCTTCCCTTCCACTCTCTAGAAACAATGGAAAAATTATCCTCGGGTAAGGATTTAAAAATAAAAGAATTGTCTAATCAATCACTTTGTCTATTCTTTATTAACCAAATGAATCATGGCCCAAGTACTTTTCTTTGGGAGTTGGCTGCTGATTCTAACCTCTGATCTATTACAGAATGGCAAAATAGCAATGGTAATTAATTGTATGCTGAAGAGGGACTTCTGTCCCACCTAGAGCAGTATTCTCTCAGTTTTGGCATCGCTGGAGAGTTCCAATACACTATTTGCAATTTCATAATAGAAATAGACTTTTTCAGAGTATCTCTCATTTCCCTGAGCTTCTATAATAATGTTTTAGTTATCCACAACAGGCATTGCTGAACATACAGAGGTTTTAAAAGAATGAAGTTTAGGGTATAGGGCAGCTGTGGGCAAACTACGGCCCGCGGGCCGGATCCTGCCTGTTTGAAATGAATAAAACTAAAAAAAAAAAAAGACTGTACCCTTTTATGTAATGATGTTTACTTTGAATTTATATTAGTTCACACAAACACTCCATCCATGCTTTTGTTCCGGCCCTCCGGTCCAGTTTAAGAACCCATTGTGGCCCTCGAGTCAAAAAGTTTGCCCACCCCTGGTATAGGGGGATAAATGGTAATGGAAGGAGACGATGTAGGGTGGTGAATACACAATAAAATATATAGTTGATGAATTATAGAATTGTATACCTTAAGCCTGTATAATTTTAATCAATAATGGCACTCCAATAAATTTAATTTAAAAAAGCAATCAGAGTAAGACCCCATCCTATATAAGAAAAGGCTAATATGCAAATAGACCGAATGGTGGAACAACCGAACAACTGATGTGTGCTGACCACCAAGGGGCGCACACGGAACATGGTGGGCATCAGCAGCAGGCTGCAGAGCATGGAACAGGGTGGGCTTTGGCCATGGCAGGGTGGTAGAGCAGATGAGCAGGGGCGCCAGACCAAGGCAGGGCTCTGGTCACTGTCATCGGGGTGAGCCTCTGGTGGTTACTGAAAAATCTTTGCTCCCGTGCACCACAGTCCCACCCAGCGCTCACACCCACTGCCAGCACCAGCCCCACTCGCACCCACAGTCAGCACCGGAGCCACCGCTCCCACCCACTGCCAGTGCCTGGCACCGGTCCCGATCACTTGGAGCCATCAGCAGGTGGGAGTGGCAGGTGCCGGCCCCAATCCACCCCTGAGGGCTTCTCTACCTCCCCCTGCTCCTAAGGGGAGATTGGGGCAGCAGCAGCCACTTGCACCTGCTGAAAGTGCCAGCCCCGCTTGCACCCGCTGCTGGCGCCAGCCCCAATTGTCTGCGCCATCAGCAGGTGCAAGTGGGGCTGGCACCATCAGCATGTAGGAGCGATAACGGTGGGAGCAGGGCTGCCAGCAGACAGGGGACGGGGGTCAGGGGCGTAGAGGATGGTCCGAGACCTGCCCCTGTGCCCACCACAGTCTTGTAGCCCAAAGTTCCTTTCAAGGTGCATGAATTTGTGCACTGGGCCCCTAGTTGTAATATAAGAAAATAGGTAATAATAAATACTATTTTTGAGTGCTTAAAAAAAAGAATGAAGTTTATAAAGTTTTAACTGCAGTCTGTTCTCTTTTTGCCTATATGTGCTTTACTCTTTTTAAAAATATATTTTTATTTATTTCAGAGAGGAAGGAAGAGGGAGAGATAGAAACATCAATGATGAGAGAATCATTGATTGGCTGCCTCCTGAAAGCCCCCCACAGGGGATCGAGCCCGCAACCCTGGCATGTGCCCTTGACTGGAATTGAACCTGGGACCTTTCAGTCCACAGGCCAATGCTTTATCCACTGAGCCAAACCGGCTAGGGCTGTGCTTTACTCTTTATGTCTATCTTGTACTTTGGTAAAAAAAAAAAAAAAAAAAAAAAAAAAAGCAATAATATTCAGAGCAGGCCTCTTTCCATTCTGAAATAATACATAAGAGTAGAATTAGGTAAGTGCTAGTATGTAGTGGCCACTTCAACCATACAAGAGGACATTATTTGCAATCATATACAGTATGTAAAACCAGAAAACCTAGTAAAAACTTAAGTACCTAAAAATAGAGAATTGGTTGGTATATTAGTACATTTTAAATGATATTGTACAGGTCATGAAAAATGTTTCACACTATATTGGTGTTTGTAAATGAAAGTTTTAAAAATTACAATATGATCCTGTTTCATTTTTAAAATACATAAAAACAAGCATAAAATACCAAAAAGTAGAATTGGCTACTTCAACTACAGGTTTATCATTTTATGTATAAATTATTTTACTGTATTACTATTTTTATTTCTTATTTATTAAGTAATATACAATATATAGAATATAACAACATATATTTATTATATGTTATATGTCACACTATGTTTTCTATTTTCTAAATTTTCTACAGTGCACATGTGCTAATTTTGGTTTTTAAAATAGTTGTTTTTAAATGAAATTAAAATAAAGCTAGGGTTGTTTCCTTTCATTACCACTTTCTCTGGGAACAATTTGGAAAACATTATAGAGAAGTGTTTGAGACGTGCTATTTCAAAGAATGAATCTCTTTGTGTCTTAGTTATTAAATACCTATCTAAAGTTACTCTTTGAGGCTTCTTAGATCAACCTTTCATTTCAAACAATTTTTCTGAACGACTAAAAATGCTGACACAATATGACTTCTTAGGCAGAAACAAGCCCTCATGGACCATCAGGAATTCAAGCTGAAAATTGTTAAACTACTACCATATTTACAACTTATTTCATATTCTTTTTAGAAGCAAGAATATTAAACTTGCTTCTAGTAAATCAATAAAACTGAACAGAAGACTTTTAACTAAAAAAAATGCCCTTCCAATTCTCTTTCCTTCTTCCTTTTTAAGTTTATCTTTATTATTGAATGTATTAGAGATGTCCCCTTTGTTGTTGTTTTTTTCATTGGCCCCCCTCAATCCCGCCCCCTCTTTTCTCCCAGGCCCTCACCACACTATTGTCTGTGTCCAAGAGCTATGCATATATGAATATAAGTTCCCCAGTTCATCTTTCCCCACCCTCCCCCTAAACCCACCTTCCCTCTGAAATTCCTCAGTCTGTTCCATGTTTCTATGTCTCTGGATCTATTTTGTACATCAATTTATTTTGCTCATTAGATTCCAGCTATGATGTGATCATGTGATACTTATCTTTCTCTTACTGACTTATTTCGCTTAGCATAATGCTCTCCAGGTCCATCCATGCTGTTGCAAATGGTAAGAGTTCCTTCTTCTCTACAGCCACAGGGTGTAAATGTACCACAGCTTTTTTTATCCACTCATCCACTGATGGGCACTTGGGCTGTTTCTAGATATTAGCTGTTGTAAATAGCACTGATATGAACATAGGGGTGTATATATTCTTTCTGATTGGTGTTTTGGGTTTCTTAGGATATATTCCTAGAAATATATCAGTGGGTCAAATGGAGGTTCCATATTTAATATTTTGAGGAAACTCCATACTATTTTCCACAGTGGCTGCGCCAGTCTGCATTCCCACCCACATCCTCCTCGCCAACACTTGCCGTTTGTTGCTTTGTTGATGGTAGCCATTCTGACAGGTGTGAGGTGATGCCTCATTGTCATTCTAATTTGCATTTCTCAGATGATTAGTGACTTTGAGCATGTTTTCATATGTCTCTTGGTCTTCTGTATGTCCACTTTGGAGAAATATCTATTTAGGTCCTTTGCCCATTCTTTAATTGGATTGTTTGTTGTCCTTTTGTTAAGTTGTATGAGTTCCTTATATATTTCATGCCAGTTGCTCACCTGAGCCTGCTCATCTTACCCCAGGCATTCAGGCTCCTCCTTAAGTGATGACCTACCTCCCAACAGAAATTCAGAAGCTAAAGGTATGTCTGGACTCAATAATCCAGTTCCATTCCCATACCCAGTGATTGCTTGGGCCTAAGATATCACGTTTACAAACATGTTTTCTCACTTGATCACTTCTTTTTCATCAGCCTTCATACCAAGGATGCTCCAACGCTATTGAGGAAAGCAATTTTTGCTCTGGCCTCTGATACAGTTTTTCAACTGTGCAAATTAAGTTTCTTATGACAAGTACAATGAGCTATTGTGCCTTTTGTGAAGCTAAATGTAAAAACTATTAAATGAAACTTGAAATTATGCCTATTACAATGTTACATGATCTCCAATCAAATACACACACACACACACACACACACATATATACACACACACACACACCACTGAAACTTTTATGTCACACGTCCTGAAAAATAATACCTTGAGATTGGTAGCCAAACTTGGCTTCCTAATCATATATATACATGTACATACATACTGCGGAAATGGGCACTGTAGAACTCAGGCTACTAAAAATTATTTTTGACTTCTTTAATTGGAAGAGAGCTCACAAACCTTATAGAAGTTTCATTCTTTATTTCATGTGAATGTTTTGTGCATGCTTAGCTCAGAGTTCAGCTGCCTCAATCTGTGGCTCCAGAGATCACATGGGCAACATGTGAATGGAAATAAACCCTGTAGGTAAAAGAAAGAGGAATTTGGATAGAGATCAAAGATTAGCTTCATTCCATTCTTTCCTTCCACTTTTTTTTTTTTATCCCATCTAAATTTGGTATTTTATGGGACTTTTTTTAACCCCAGAGGAAAGACTGAACTTAAATCAGATTTGGGACTTTCTCTCTCCATTTTTCTTTAAATCCATGTGATTTGATCTGCTCAGTCATGACTTAGATCATTGAATTCTCAATTGCTAGGACCCTTCAGTAAGAAAGATATGGTGTACTGCCTTGACTCATTATTATATCTTTTTAAGTTATCACTGTAGCCTGGTTTAGGTTATAGGAAATGTTGTCCAGAATATTTACCAGTATGATTAGCAGAAATATTTGCCTATGAGTATTATGGATATTGTTTGTTTTTTTAATCTTCTAGAGTGGAACTAATCGCTATATGCTATTAACCTTGACTTAGGCCAAGGACATTTCTAAGCTTTACGGATCAGAACTTTGCATTACACATTTTCCAAAAGCTTACTGTTCTTTTTATAGTAATCAGACAAGAAAGTGGAGTTTAGTGTAGTCTGCCTCATTCCTAAGTGGCTTGTGGAAAAGATTCTTATTGGGGTCAAAATGACGTCCATAGGAAATGAGAAATGTTGCAATATTTTACCTCATTTTATGTTAATTTTAGAATAATTTTTGCCAACTATTTAGAAACATAGGATAATTATAAAGTGACTGTTTGACTTCATCAAAATAATAGCTAAATGCATACAATCAACACATTGCAATGTTTCAAGGTATGGGGAAATGAACTTATCTTGTCCATGGCTAGCTAGATTCAAGTGCCAGATTAGAACTGAAATACTATGCATTCTAAAGCTTAATAATGGTATTATTTAACTGTTACAAAATGGAAGCAATCTAGTTTGGTTTGGTGGGGTTTCATTATTTGATAATTTTATAGACTTTCTTTCAGTTCTTCAAACTCCATTATGAGCATCTTTTTTTTTCAAACAAAAGACCTCAAGACTTAAGAGAGGAACAGAGGCTTGAAAACAGAAAGATATAAAATATAACCAGCCCTGCTGGCATGGTTCAGTCCTAGAGCATCAACTTATGAACCGGAAGGTCACGGTTCGATTCCTGGTCAGGGCATATACCCAGGTTGCGGGCTCAATCCACCAGTGTGGGGTGTGCAGGAGGCAGCCAATCAGTGATTTTCTGTCATCATTGATGTTTCTATCTCTCTCTCCCTTCTTCCCTGAAATCAATAAAAATATATTTAAATTAAATAAAATATAGCCTAATAGAACATCTTGGGTTGAACAATATAATCACTGAAATGATTATAAATGAAAATATCAATAAAAGTGTTAAACAGCAGTTTAGATACATCTGGAGAGAAAGTCTGGATGATAGATCTGAATCAAAAGTACATATAATGCTGGACAGAAAGACACAGAAAATATGAAATAAAAGTTAAAGACCATTGAGGATATAATGGCAATGATCACATATGTCTAATTATTGTTCCAAAATAAGATAATGGAAATAATTAAAACTTTATTCCAATAAATTTGAACACAAATAAAAAGCCACAAATTTCTAGAAAAATATAACTTAGGAAAATATCGAAAGCTGAGTACTCCTAAAATCCCTGAAGAAATTTTATCAATAGTTAAAAATCTTTCTCAAAAAGAATACAAGATTCAAATAGTTTTACAGAAGATTTCTACACAATATTCTAGGGTCAGATAATGGTAAAAGAGGGTCTTAACCACATCAAAAGTCAATGATCAATACAAGAATGGAAAATAATAGATTAATCCTATTCATGGACATAGATGGGGGGAAAAAGCATTAGTGAAACAAATCTATCTGGTAATACATCAAAACCAAACATTTTAAAAAATATATATTTTATTGATTTTTTTTACAGAGAGGAAGGGAGAAGGATAGAGAGTTAGAAAGATTGATGAGAGAGAAACATCAATCAGCTGTCTCCTACACACCCCCTACTGGGGATGTGCCCGCAACCAAGGTCCATGCCCAACTTTATAACATAATAGATGTTATTTTTGACTGGAATCAAACCTGGGACCCTTCAGTCCGCAGACCGATGCTCTATCCACTGAGCCAAACCAGTTAGGGTACAACCAAACATTTTAATCCATAAATTCAACCTGGGTTAATGTGAGAAATATTAATAATGTTATAGTGTTAATAATGCCACTCACAACACTATAGAATTATAGGAGAAAAAGCATATTTTTGTACAGAAATAATTTAAATTCATCATCTATTTAAAATAAAATATTCAAAGTAGAAATAGAAAAGTCCCTCCTTATACTGAATGAGAACACAGTTACGTGTCATTATTCCCCTACCCATTTAGCAAATCACACCACATGTTTTGAAGGATGTGTCTAAACCGGAAATCTTATATACACTGCTTCACAGAGAGAGGATTGGTAGTAGCCCTTCGGAAATAATCTGGAATTATTTATCAGATTTTAAACCATGACAATTTGACTCCACTATTGCACATGTGCACAGAAGACTTGTATAAGAGTGTGTGTGGAGGCATTCTTTGTATAACAAAACACTGGGATTTGTAATAATAGAAAACTCAAATACCTGTCAACCGGAGAATGGGTAAATAAATTTTTCTATACTCATAAAATGGCCTACCTGAATAGCAAAGAATTATACCTTTATGTATCAGCAGGGATGAGCTAAAAGAAAATGTTGTGTGAAAAGAGCAAGTTTTAAAAATATAAAACCAGTTTTACAAAGTTCAAAAACAAGCAAATTCAACAAAGGAAAGCAATTATAAACACAAACTCAGGATCCTGATTCTCTGGAGAGGAGGAGGGATGTCATTCGAGAGAGGCACACAGGGGCGTCAAAATTATTGCTAACAATATTATCCTTAAATTGGGAGGTCAGTGACCAGATGTTTGTCATATCATTATACTTTATAACATAATAGATGTTATTTTTGGCATTTATTGACTATTTCAGAATAAAAGAATGTCTATAAAAATCTAATGTGATAGCAAAGTAATTTGGGGTGGTACATAGAAAACTTCCTTTATAATAAAGACTAGGGGCCCGGTGCACGAAATTCGTGCACTGGGTGTGTGTGGGGGGGAGTGTCCCTCAGCCCAGCCTGCCCCCTCTCACATACTGGGAGCCCTCAGGCGTTGACCCCCATCACCCTCCAATCGCAGGATCGGCCCCTTGCCCAGGCCTGATGCCTCGGCCAGAGGCGTAGACCCCCATCACCCTCCGATCGCCTGATCGGCCCCTTGCCCAGGCCTGACGCCTCTGACAGAGGTGTCAGGCTTGGACAGGGGACCCCCATATCCCCCTGATCACTGGCTCTGGCCCCCGCCCAGGCCTGAGGCCTCTGGCCCAGGAATCATGCCTGGGCAGGGGACCCCCATCTCCCTCTGATCGCTTGGTCCACCCCCGCCCAAGCCTTATGCCTCTGACCCAGGCTTCAGGCCTGGGCAAGGGGACCATCATATCCCCCCAATCCCCGGCTCCGCCCCCCACCCAGGCCTGATGCCTCGGCCAGAGGAGTTGACCCTCATCACCCTCCGATCACCAATCACCAGATCGGCCCCTTGACCAGGCCTGAGGCCTCTGGCTGAGGCGTCCGACCCGGGCAGCGGGGACCCGCAGCTGCAGCGGTCCCGCGATCGTGGGCTCCGCTTTAGGCCCAGGCAAGGCACCCCTAGCTCCTGGGACTGCCAGCTTCGACCGTGCCCAGCTCCCATCGCTGGCTCCACCCCTACTTCCTGCTATCACTGGCCAGGGCGGAAAAGGCGCCTGATTCTCCGATCATGGCTGGGGGGCAGGGCAAAGGCGGCCCCAGGGCCGCCTTTGCCCTGCCCCCCAGCTCTTAGCTCCCCCCTGGGTTTCCGATCACTGTCAGTGGCAGGGGGCTTCTTCCTGCTTTCCCTTTCGCCTCCCTGCATTGTGCCTACATATGCAAATTAGCCGCCATCTTGTTGGCAGTTAACTGCCAATCTTAGTTGGCAGTTAACTGTCAATCATAGTTGGCAGTTAACTGCCAATCATAGTTGGCAGTTAATTTGCATATAGCCCTGATTAGCCAATGAAAAGGGTATCGTCGTACGCCAATTACCATTTTTCTCTTTTATTAGATAGGATAAAGACAGATGATGGAGAAAGGACACAAATGTCAAGCCAATGGCATTACTTACCATATTAACATTGGCCGTATACTGATTTTTTTTTCATCCAGGTACTTGTAGACTGTGTTTTGCATGTACTGTGCCATGGTGAGTGGCATATTGACCTGTGAAAATTTTGGCCGTGATACTTCTTAGCTTTTAGGATCTTATGCTTTGGTTCCCTCATTTGTAAATAGAGATAATAACATGACCTAATTTATCAAGTTATTGTGAGTATTAAATGAGCTAGCATGTGGAAAGTGCTGAGAAAGGACATGCACAGAATAAATGCTCAAGTAATATCAGAATCTAATAGACATCCTCTTTGATTTACTACTTTGAAATGTTTTCTTTGTATTATGGTAGGCTTTGGACACTTGACGAAGCAATTGATGACACTGGCTGACGGACACGTGGTGTTGGCTCTAGAAGGAGGACATGATCTCACAGCCATCTGCGATGCATCAGAAGCCTGTGTAAATGCCCTTCTAGGAAATGAGGTAAAAAACAAAAGACACAAAACTAAACTAAAAGCACAAAAGAGCAGGGGTCAAGGACCAGGAATGTATGCACGCATAATTTTAAGTGGGTTTATTTTAAATCCCAAGTACCCAGAAAGCACAGTGTTTCTCTTATAATTCTAAGAAAGAAGGTAAGCCTTAGGTAAGAGAAGTTTACCTGTTCTCATGTGATATGCAATAACTTTTGCCCAGTTATACAATCCACTTGCATCCCCATCAATCAAGTTATTGGCAGAACTAAATAAATAAGATAATCCTTGGGAAGAGAAAGGCTTTGCATACTTGACCCAACCCATGAACATTGAAACACTGAAAAAGAAGTAACTCAAAGAAAATTTATCTTGACATTTTCAATATGACTATATGGGGGGGGGGCGGGGTAGGGGGAAGGTTTTAAAAATGTTTTAGCTTTATCAAGGTATAATTGACAAATAAATCTGTATTTTATTTAGCGTATACAATGTGGTAATTTGATATACATTGTGAAATGATTTCTGCCATTAAGTTAATTTAACACATTCATTACCTCACATAGTTACATTTTGGTTTTGGGGGATTTTGGGTGAAAATACTTTAAGTTCTACTCTCTTGGCAAATTTCAGTTTTACAATACGGTATTACCAACTGTAGTCACCATGTTATACATTGGATCAAGCATGTCAAACTCTGTGGCCCACAGGCTGCATGTCTTGTTTATTTGGCCCGTGTTAGCTTTTGAGTTTGACATGCTTGTATTAGATTCTTAAGCCTTATTCATTGTATAACGAAAGGTTTAAAACCTTTTTACAGACCTCTCCCTATCTTCACCTACCACCCCCACCGGAACACCCCTGTTGCTACCCACCTCTCCCACCCCTGGTGTCCATCATTTTACCCTTTGTTTCTATGAGTTGGACTGCTTTTCTTTTCTCTTTTCTTTTTTGGTTTCACATAAGTGACACTATGCAGTATATTCACTTAGCATAATGCCCTGAAGATGTTGCAAATCACAAGATTTCATCTATGTTATTGCAAATCATGAGATTTCCTTCTTTTTAAAGAATAAATAATAATCATATATTTATATATCTACATATCTATATGTCTGTTTTCTTTATTCCTTCATCTGTCAATAGACACTTATATTGTTTCCATACCTTGACTATATGAATAATGCTGCAATAAACATGGGAGTACAGATAGGTCTTCAGGATAGTTATTTTGTTTCCTTTACATATTACTCAGAAGTGGGATTGCTGAATTATATGGTAGTTCTATTTTTAATTTTTTTGAAGAACCTTCTACTGCTGGATGATCTATCAATTGTTGAAAGTGGGGTATTAAAGTCCCCTACTATTATTATATTTTTTCTGTTTCTCTCTTTAGATATGTTAATATTTGCTTTATAAATTTAGATTATCCTACATTGGGCATATAAATATTTATACTTGTTACATTCTCTTGAAGAATTGACCACTTTTCATTATATATTAACTTTTTTGACTCTAATTATAGTTTGTGGCTTAAAGATCATATTTTTCTGATATACCTAACTCTGCTTTCCTCTGGTTTCCATTGGCATGGAATATCTTTTTTATGCCTTCACTTTCCATCTGTGTGTCCTTAAAACTGAAGTGATTTTCTTGTAGGCAGCATAGAGTTAGGTCTTATTTGTTTTATCCATTCAGCCACTCTGTGTCTTTTGATTGGAGAAGTTAGTCCATTTACATTTAAAGTAGTTATTGATATGTATGGGCTTACTATTGCCATCTTGCAGTTTTCTAGCTGCTTTGTAGTTTCCTATTTCCTCTCTTATAAATTGATGATTTTCCATATTGGTATGTGTGATTTCCTTTTTTTTAATCTTTTGCTTAAATACTATCAGTTTTTGCTTTGTTTTATTATGATACTTGCATAAAACATCTTATAGTTATAATAGTGTATTTAAAGCTGATAACATCTTAACATTTAATGTGTATAAAAACTCTACATTTTTTTCACTACCCTCCTTCAATTTATGTATTTAAAGTAAAAAAATTAAATCTTTTTATATTGTGTATCCATTATTATAGTTTTAGTTATTTTAATACTTTTATCTCTTGCTTTACACTAGAGTTCGAAGTTATTTACCTACCACAATTACAGTATTAGAGTATTCTGAATTTAATTATGTATTTATCTTTACCAGTGAGTTTTATATTTTTCTAAATTTTCATATTACTAGTTACCTTCCTTTCATTTTAACTTGAAGAATTCCCAATAGCATTTCTTTTAAGGCCAAACTAATGGTGATGAATTCTTCAGCTTTTGTTTGTGTACAAAACTATTCTTAAGGACAACTTTACTGGGTAGAGTATTCTTGGTTGTCAATTTTTCCCCCACTGCACTTTAAATATATCATCCTACTTCTTACTGGTATTCAAATTTCTGCTGAAAAATTCACTCATAATCTTAATGAGTTTCTCTTACATCTAGCAAGTTGCTTTTCTTTTGCTGTTTCCTCTCTTCATCTTTAACTTTTGACAATTTAATTATAGTGTGCTTTGTGTGACTCTATAGGCTCATCTTCACTGGTAGTTTTTGGGTTTCCTGGATTTGGATATCTGTTTCATTTCCCAAATTAGGATAGTTTTCTACCCTGATTTCTTCAAATAAGCTTTCAGGCTCTTCCTTTTCTCTTCTCCTTCTGTGACCCCTAGAATATATATGCTGGTCTTCTGGGTGGGG
This sequence comes from Myotis daubentonii, assembly GCF_963259705.1. Classification (NCBI taxonomy): domain Eukaryota; kingdom Metazoa; phylum Chordata; class Mammalia; order Chiroptera; family Vespertilionidae; genus Myotis; species Myotis daubentonii. The sequence goes on from NC_081849.1 coordinate 59,201,388, forward strand.
TACTATAAGTCTTTTAAACTATCTTTACTGCTTTTCATGTTTTGCATGTGTTTTTTTCTTTTTGTCACTCTGATTTGATGAGTTTCACTGCCCATTGCCCAGTACATTGATTCTTTCTTCCATTTGGTCTAGTTTACTGTTGAACTCCTCTATTGAATTTTTCAGTTGTTGTATTCTCCAGCACTATGATTTCTGTTTGATACCTTTTAATATTTTCTACCTCTTGTGTTAAATTCTGTTTATGCATTGTTTTCCTGACCTCAGTGATCATCTTTATGACTTATATTTGAATACTCTGGGGTAAATCAATTATCTTCATTTTATTTATTTTGAAGAATTTGTCTTCTTTTGCTTGGTATATAGTCCCCTGCGTCTTTGTTTGTTTATTTTTCATTTTTCTTGACTCTTTTTGTTGGTTTGTGCACTTTGGCTAAAGCAGCCACTTTTCCCAGTCTTGTATAGAAGATGAATATCATCAATCATCCCGGTGCAAGCTCCTGTTTACCATTCAACCCTTTGTGATTGTCCAACCTACAGTCGTTGTTATTAGTGGCTCCCAGTAGTTGAGTGTATGCCAAGACCTGTCAGTGTCCTTAAGGTGAGGATTACAGTCTGCCCCTAGGTGTAGTCTGACTAAAAGCTGGACTCCCTCGATAAAGAAACTGTAAGATGGGCATTTTTTGCCTGGGTATATAGCCCATGGGTTTAGGGAGGTGTGCCTGTGCTGGTTTTAAAACTTCTTTGTTTGCTATAGTCTTGTGAGACTCATAAATGCAGGCTGCGTTGGCTATCAGGGCTGGGTTATATGAGGTCCCATCCTTTGGGTAACAGCCATAAAGTTGGGGTGCTAGATATGTGAGCATACTCATTCCAGGTAGATATTGCTGACTTGGTTTTATTGTTGAAGTAAACCAGAAAGAGGTGTCAGGAGTTCTTTTAGGCTCTGGGGAAAATCATGGTCAGCACCTTTATGTGTGCTAATTAGAAGCCAGACTCCTCAGGCAGCAGCTTGTAAAGTGTGTACTTCCCTTTCCAGGGAAAGACTGGGAAATGGGTTGTTTTGCTTGCTCCCTCTACACTGAGCTCTTGGGGGATAGTCATGGCAAGTGCTCACACACCTGTTAAGGACTGTTTCTTTGTTTGCTAAAGTCCTGTGGGACTCACGGACATGAGCTTTCTCAGCCAGATATTTTTGAGAGACCATTCTTGGTTGAAACCTAAAATATATGATGCTAGATGTATGTTCCAAACCCTTCACTCCTCAGGGAAAAACTGGAAGTTTGGGGTTCCCTTCCAAATGTATGGTGCTGTGTCAAGGGTTTGTTTACGGTGAAAGTATGTCTCAACCTTTGCTACCCTTTTGATGTGGGTATTTTCTCATTCATTCAGCATGCTCAGTATGTAGGAGTTACTCAGCTACGTTCTGGATTCTCTCAGAGGGAATTGCTCTATTTATCGCTGTATAGTCGGTGCATCTGTGGGAAGAGGAAAACTCAGGAGCTTCCCATGTCACCATCTTGGTTTGGAGTCATAAAAATATTGATAAACATTTTGTCACCATTTATGAGTTCTCTATGCTAAGAGGTATTACTTCCATCTTACAAATGATAATAATGAGTCAAAGAGGTTTAATAAATTCATTCAACATCATGCAGCTAGAATGCATTAGATCCAAGATATGGACTTAAATCTATTTTGTCAAAGGTAATTTTTTTTCTTTCACATCACATACATATTTTTCTGACTAATCAGCAGATTTCACATCAAATCATCATGAAGTTCACTTCCAGATCACAGCAAGCTTTGGACCAATTAATTACAATTCCACAAATATTTCAGTTTGTATATATTCATTAATGTTATTAGTTCATTTATTTTTATAGTGAATGTATAGAGATGTTATGATTATTTTATATACTTTACTTTTTTCATGAACTTGAAATACTACATTTTAATAAAATAAACATATACACAGTCATTTTAAAAATCTATGATTCATAATGTTTTGTAACAGTAGCTAATGCTTGGGCCGATCCTATATAATAAAAGGCTAATATGCAAAGCAACCAAATGGCAGAATGACCTGTCACTGTGACATGCACTGACCACCAGGGGGCAGATGCTCAATGCAGGAGCTGCCCCCTGGTGGTCAGTGAGCTCCCACAGGGGGAGCACCACTCAGCCAGAAGCCCTAAGCACTAAGGATATCTGACTGACGGCTTAGGTCCGCTCCCCACAGGCTCCCGGACTCCCGCAGGACTCACTGACTATGAGATGGCATAGGCTGGGCTGAGGGACCACCCTCCTTCCCCCCTCCCCTCCCAGAGTGCAGGAATTTCATGTACTGGGCCTCTAGCACTATTTATAAAGGGAAAACTATTTTCTGTGCACTGAATATATATGTTTTATTGTCATCATTATCTTATAGAGTTTTGACATGGTTATTTTGCCATATTTATTGATGAGAATATATACATTTTAAATTTGAAGGAAAATATGAGAGAGACAACTTGAGTGCTATTAAAGTATTTACTCTGTGTATAATTTTAGACAGCTCAATAACCCAAAGGATGTAACTACCTAATGATTTGTTTTGTTATTAGTGAACTGCTATTTCAGATCACACATAATTCAAGCTGTCTAAGGTTTTCTAAATATTAGAGTCTTTCTAAAATTACTATAAACAAATACTGTCAAACAGAATATTGGGGGTTTTTGGTGCCAGTTAAGAGGTGCAAAAAATAAATGCTACTTCTAATTATCAGTTAATGTTTGGCTGTTCTATTTGCCTATCAGATGATACATTTTACATTAATCAGATTACTTATTTGACTTTAAATATAGAAACATTTTAAGAAAGCCAACTGGTTTTAATATTTGCATTAAAAAGGCTTATGCAAGATGTGCAGAAAACCTAACTATAGGTTGTAGATTATGGCCTACAGATGATTGACCTGCCCAGAAGGAAATGTTACCCACTTGCAAAAGCCAACTATTTTTCCAACTATGTGAAAGGAAATTATAGATTTCACTGGCTGTCTTTGAGCACAATGCTCTTGTAATCTCTGCTTTTTGCCCATTCTATTATTTCAGGGGAATATTTGTAATGAGGATGGAATAATTTTTCCTGTAGTCTCTTTCTTTTAGAAATGACTGTTTCAGAACATATTCAAGTCAGTTGTGTGGTGTTCTTAATTTATCTCAGTTTACTAAAAAGAAAATTGGATGTGTTTTATTTCTTCCTTTCATGTATGCTCTTTTGACTGGGATCTCTGTGGTCATTTTATTATACGACCTAATCCTACAGATCAAGTAGACTGTTTTTATAGAACAATTACTGACATTAGAAATATGCCACCTGATTTAAAGTTTGAAACATATGCCATTTCTCTACATTTTTAGAAAGACCAGGCTTGAGATAGAGGAAGGGATAAAAGTATCATTGGCCATGTGAGTATATAGATGTTAAAAATTCTAGTATGTGATAACTGAAATGATTATTGGCAATATTGACTGCTTAATCAACTTTAATTATCTACAAGTCTTATAGTAAATTTGACTTAGTTATTATAATACCCTAAATACCATCTTGCCCCTTTTTATTGGCTATCTTCAATTACTTAAGCACAATCAAAAATTTGTTCATAAAGCACTAAAGAAAGAAAAGTTTAAAGAATCTATGTCTTTCTGTATTTTTTTTCCTATTGCAATATCTTAGGGATATAAACAAGACTATAGATTCCAACAAGGTACTTTAATGATAACAGATGAATTTGGAATATTGAACTTTGAGAAGTAAATTTTGGTGTGTTAAGTCTGTCAATATACAGAGTTACAAAACTTAAGAGAAATAAAGATTTCTAAAAATGAAAAATGGAAGAAAAATACATATGTGTTGTACATTATAATTCATTTGAAAAAGAGGAAATGAAAATGTAATATTTGAAACAACTTAAGGAACAAAGAGTTATTCTCATTTTCATTGACAATATAATTTATAATCCAATGCCTGGTTTTCTGTATTTCTTTTTCTAGTTCAAAGGTCATCATGACCAACAGCCATGACTACATTGAAGTTTTAAATTTCATTCCTTTGGAAAAGTAATATATAAGGCATATTACATTTTTAAAAAGTACATACATGTAGTTTTTACAGTAATTTTACTTGGTAAGCTCTAGGTAAGAAAATCAAAACGGTTGTCTTTCAGATACCAATTATGCAATTTCAAATCCTAATTTTCCTTCAAACTCCCTTTTCAAGTAGATTAATAGGGCAATTATAACTTATTATCTGGGATTTCACTTTCACAAATAACAAAATGTAGTAAAGCTTGAGACTAAAACATTGGCAGAACCTACTTTGGCTTCTCAACACTGAACATGTAATTGAACTCAAATTAGGAAGGTCAAGAAGGGCCTTTTTGAGGGACTCTGCACTTTGTCAGATGTATTTATTCATGTGCAGAGGATTAGAATTCATAAACATTTTGCCAGTTTTTTAAATGCTATTTCTTTTCCTTGTTGTTCTTGGCCAGGCCATGTCAATACAGCAAAATGCTGCTTCATATGGCTTATCATCAGCAGAATAATATGAATTACATAACCCAAAGGAATTGTAAAATCAGCAGGAACTCTTGGCTCTGCATCTCAGTGTAGATACATAGATGGGTACCAAAAACTTTATTTTTTAAAAAATTAAATTATCTGAGTGTTTCATCCAAAATAGGCATTCCATATTTTTAAATATTTTTATCATGAAAATGACCTAGTTAACAAAACATCTTTTAACTATTCTTTTAAGAAATATGGACTAGGTCAGTCAAAATAATATACTGTTGGATTAAAATTAATTTGAGCATGGTACAGGAAATTTCAAGAGGCAACTGATTTTGAAGACATACCTGAAGTCCTTTTTTCCCTTTTTCTTGGCAAAGTTCAGACTTAGATTTGTCAGTTCAATCAGTGTATGATGAATATTTTTGAACTTCGTCAATGAAGCACTTAAAAACACCAGCTTGGAGTTTGCAAGAAATTGAAGTGACTACCCAAATGAGAAGACTCATTAGGTTGCTTGGTATGGCTTCAAAGATACTGATGTGAATAGCCACATCTTTTTCAGAATTAGTTACAGAAAAATCTGTAGGGTTCTCAAAAGAAACTGATTTTGGTAATCTGCATTTGTGTTGGCTGGCAAACAATGCCACAGTTTCTTTAAGGCCAAATTTGCCTACTTTCTGCAAAGCCAATTAGTGACACCCTGGGTTGCTTCCTCTGGGGGTGGAGGTGGGGGGAAGCTTTCACAAGAAGTGAGAAAAGCTTAAGCATTTGGCATTCCTATGGAATCTGAAAGGAAAAACATTGAAAAACTTCAGGCAGGTGAAAAGAGAAGACATACTGTAGGTAAGAGCCTTGTGTAATGAGTTGAGAACATAACCATTAAAAGACCTCCTATCAAAAAATCAAAAAATAAAAGACCATCTGTCAAAACAGAATAAATGACAGTTTTAAGCTTGTTAGAGAATATTTACAAATTCCCGTAAAGAGAAGCTGTTGAGATGTTCCCAAAGCCTCTAGTACTGAAGGTTCAGCACAACATATTTGAGTCTGTAGCATATTTTCTCTTGATCTCCCCCATTCTTTATAAAGTTGGCTTCTAGATCTTTTCCTTCCTTCCTTCCTCCCTTCCTCCCTCCCTCTCTTCCTCCTTTCCTTTCCTTCCTTCCTTCCTTCCTTCCTTCCTTCCTTCCTTCCTTCCTTCCTTCCTTCCTTCCTTCCTTCCTTCCTTCCTTCCCCCCTCCCTCCCTCTCTTCCTCTGTCTCCCCTCACCCCTCTCTATCTCCTCTCTCCTTCTCTTTCTAATAACTGCTGTCTCCTGTTGAGTAGGCTCAGCTGCTTTCATTTGACTTGGATTTCAGCAACAGTGGCTAAACTTAGTGATTGTGTATGTTGATAATCTTTCCAAGATGACTTTTTGCTCTAAAGCTGCTGAAAAAGTCTGTGGAATTGACTCTAGTAAGTTTTGACAACCACCCTCGAGGTGAACTCTTAAGATGTTGTTGTCCAAGTTGCTCATGGGGGTTTGTTTTCATTAGAGTTTGAATGGGGAAGTAGTGTTGCCATCTTTTTCATCCTTTTAGATTATGTATGGCTGGCTCCATTGGGGAATTGGTGTGAATCTGGGAAAGCTTACAAGCTCCTATTTTGGAGCTTGTAGTTCATGAGTACAAGAAGGGAAACTTAATACAGGGAAATGTGTGATAAACCAAAATCACACATGAAGATCATTCCATGATCTTCTCTTAGAATTTGAAAACCTATCCACACTCCGAAGAGAATGCATAAATACTTTAAAGAGATTAAAAATATTTTGAAAATATTATTTGAAGATACTTTCCATTGCAGAAAGGGCCTATGATGTTGCATTTATTATATTCAACAAGGCTTATGAGAAGCAGAGCCAAAGTAACTAGTTTTTTGGTTTGTTTATGTGTTTTAGCAAATGCTAAATGAAGTCGAAGTTACCTGGATAATTACAATTCCATTATGCAGATCTTCTGTACTGTTTGTCTTTAGGCTTTTCAGAAGGTGTTAAAAGGAATGTGGCTGGAAACCTGGACCTGTCATAGAGTTCTGATTACCAACACAAGCAAGGGAGCATTTCTTTTCAGTGATGGAGCAAACATATTATGACATTCATTTATCTGTACATTCATTCAGTAGTCTTTTATTGGGCATCTATTTTGTGCTCAAGTTCTCATACAAGTAAAAATAAAAGAAAAATTAACAAAGTACTTTGGAAATGTATGATCCTTTGTTTTTAGCTATATTTGGACAGAGGAATATTTTACTAGTAATAGAGGAAGTAACATTTAACTTTGATCTTGAATAAAAACGAGATTTTGACAAGCTAAGGTACAAGGAAAGGATGTATCTGTTGTAATGGAAAGGCATAGGTTAAGACTTCTTGAAATAGTGGATGGCTCCTTTTGGATTTGTTTATTTTGTTTTGGGCAGAAGAAAGGCTGCTGTAAGTGTAATAAAAGTCAACAATGAGGCTGGCTAAGTGGAATTGAATATCATAAGGAATTAGAATTTCTGTGGAAATACAGAAGCATTGAACAAATGATTCCCATGCTTCGAAGTACTATAATAACCAAATAATGTATGATTTGGGAGATGGCAGAATCTCATAGGAGAAAACAAAAAATGTATTATGGAAATAATCATTAGGATTAGTTTGCCCCAGATTATCAATGAACAAAATTATACCCTACCAGTGATATGCTGGACATGGCTCTTAATAGCTTTTGAGAGCTAATTCTGTGTATCATTACTCAAATTCTGTGTATTAGCTACTCAAATTTGAGTTCAGTGACATCACATTGTAGCCTGAAATAGGCCATGGTGGGAATATTTACACCACAGAAATTAGCAAATACTACAAATTACAGCTATATTTTAAATAGCCAGCTGTTAAACATTTACCAGCACATCACTGCTACATGATGTGAAACAGCTCTTCTTAGCACAAAAATCAACATTTAGAAAAGAGTATAGTACAAATCTTTCTACTAAACAGAAAAATAAGGAAAAACAGTTTTAAAACATGCAAATTAGTAGATTAAAGAACAGAAAATTAAAAAAGCAAATGAGGACAAGAAAACCAAGGATCAAAGAAAATGAAACATGAGGACTTAACCAAGTTTGGGTATTAAGTTTAAACTTATTTGTAAAAATAGGGACAAGGAAGCAAGATTTTGGCACATAAAATGAACTACCCTTCCTTATAACAATTGATGTCGAAACTATGGACATTATGTTAGGAAACTATACATATAGCACTGAGCAAATTTCCTTTCAATGTTACTGAAACTTCTATTTAACATACACCTTTCTATATATATAGTATTTCCCTAACTTAACTATGTAGGTTGAAATTTTTTCAAATTATATTGCATACCTACAATCTTACCTCAGTGCTTAAACAAAAATATTGATAGTCTGAATTACCCAACTAATTGCATTTATTATTTTCTTTCCAATAGACCATTATGCCTACTTCTTTTTTAGCTTTAAATTCAATTTTTATTATTTAGCTAATTATTGCCATTGGTATTTAAGTATTCCATTTCTTCCAAACTTTCCATAGTTAAGTGCCATGGAAACTATGGGATACTATTTGGAATGGAGGCACTTCCTCACAGTCTTTCTTCATCATTTAATGGCTGATATATTGTGTAACCTACAATTCTCCAAGATGTGGTAGTTTTGGGTAAAACTCAACTAATAGAAAAATAACCATAGTAGTAATCTCAGAGTCTAGCCCACTTGCCTCACTTATTTTATTCAAGGAATTCATTCAATATCCAATGTGAGCTGAATGGCCATGACTGTACACTTTGCTTCTTGGTCTTCTTGGTACTCTCATGAGACTTGTTAGATTTATGTCACTCCTCTTGGCTAGATATGTTTCTTTATTGCAATGTGATGTAACCCTTCATCATCTGCATGTATGTAGGCTGCAGACAGACTCAATATGAATAATCTCAGTAGTCTGTCAGTATCATAACTTTATTACCTATACAATTCACCCTGATTTACTCTTTCCCCCCAATCTATTTGTTCAAGGATTTTAGTGACTTCAAATGAACAAAAAGGGGTTATTTTGAGAATGACTCATGAATCACAATATGGATAAAATTATAATCAGATCTACTTAAGCAATCAAATTAAACATATACAATTAATTGCAGACCTCTCCAAGACAGTTATTTAAATGGATTTGAGTTTTAACCACCAAGCCCTCCTCACTAGGGAATTTATAATAGTTCATTAATGTGGAGGGTCAGGCCTATATTGCAATCTGTTTCCCTTATCCTCTTGGTCTTGATCATCATATTCTTCCAAAGTTCCACAATATCTTTGATCCTGACAACTGAAATTTTCTGAATTTTTTTCTGAGTTGCTTTGCATGTTGTAGGGGGACTTTCAGTTCCCTTTGTAAGTGAATGTGTTCCCTGTATATAAGAATATAACTATTGTGGTTCTTGCTGCAAAACTTGTAATCTCACTTTGTTCTTAGAGGCACCATAAAATAGTGGAAATAACATGGACTCAAGAACCAGACTTAGTTTCCCTATTCCCTATGTCAGAAAATACTGTCTGTCTTAAAATTAGTTTTAGTTATAAAATGTAATATTCATATGGAAAAATGTATGACATAAATGTACACTCCAATGCAGGGGTCCTCAAACTTTTTAAACAGGGGGCCAGTTCACTGTCCCTCAGACATTCCACACATGCGCACTGCGGGCCCGGGATGAGTCGGCTGCTAAGCAGGACAGGCAGCGGCGGCAAAAACACCCGGCGGGCCGGATAAATGTTTTCGGAGGGCCACAGTTTGAGGACCTCTGCTCCAATGAAATATCGTAAATAGAGCTCATATACAGCCATCAATTAGGTCAAGAAATAGAGTAATACCTGCACCTCAATAGGCCTTATATCCCCTTTCCTAACAAGTACTCCATTTCTCATTTCTGAAAGTAATCAATTTTCTGATTTCTAACTAAAGATTTTAATTGACCTGTTCTAGGACTTTATATGCAATAAATCACAAAATATATATCCCTTTGCATCTGACTTCTTTGGCTCAACATTATGTTTGTGAGATTTGCCCATGTTGTTGTAGCTAGCTATCTAGTTCATTCATTTTCATTATTAATATAGCATTCTATTTCATAAAAAGAATTTCTAGGAAAATGTCACAATTTATATCTATTCTACTTTTGACAGTTATAGGGAATTTTTTTCCAGTTTGGGGCCATTATGTACAATGATGTGATTTACTTTTTTGGGGGCCGGGGGGGGGGGGGGCGGGGACCAGCATAATACTGATATCCGAAACTAAAAAAAAAAAAATTATAAGAAAGGAGTATTACAGGAAAATCTTTATCATAAGCGTAGGAGTTAAAGCCCTAAACCAAGTAGTGTTAGTAGTTCATTAATATCTTAAAAGCCCATAACAAAATTGGGTTTAGACCAGTATGTAACATATTAACATTGTGAATTAAGTCATTGTAATTCACCACATTAAGAGAACCAAGAAGAAATATAATCATTTCAATAGATGTTTAAACATCAATTGAAAGCATGATGAACTATTTTTGGAAAAGTAGAAATAATAGGAAGTTCTATTAACTTGATAAAGCTTATCTACAAATCTATAGTGTACATCAGACTTAAAGGTAAAATATGGGGATTTTTTCTTTGAAATAAAAAAACAATACAAAAATGCTCACTCTTACTGCTTCTTGTCACCACTGAACTGGTGGTCCTAACAGTGTAATAGGGTAAGAAAAATAAATTAAAAACATAAGGGTTGGAAAGGAATTAAACCTCTTACTATTCACAGATTATATAATCGTGTATGTAGAAAATCTATACAAAATTATTGGTATATACATTAGAATTAAGTTTATCGCAATTGAGGGTCAATTTAAAATCAATTAAAACTAAAATAATCATTAAAACATTAATTAAAAATCAATGATATTCATTTAAAAATGAATTATCACTGTTGTTCTTCCTAGTTTTTCACCCTAAAACCATGCCTTGATTAAAGCAGGCAACCAGGAGGAAGAATCTATTTCATTTGGGCCTGTAAGCTACAGAGTGCAGAATAAAGGCTACTTCTTCCATGTTTTCTTTCAGTTAATTCTTCCTTCATTCATTCTACATTTTTTTAAAAAAATGCCTATTGTATACCAGGCTCTATATTTGCCTTTAAATGGCTCACAAAGAAGTAGAGAATGACAGACATGGCTGACTATAATATAATGTGTTTAGTAGAGTAAACAATATTTGAGACATGGGTGAAAGCAGTTTGCCCCATCAAAGACTTTAAGGGAAAATTTCACAGAGCAGACAATGATACAGTAAGGTATTACCAATTCAGACAAGGATGAGAAAAATAGAAACCAGAGGGAATGGAATATAAATAAATGTATAGAAGTGTGAATATACTTGGCCTATTTGGGAAACACAGGATAAAAGCTAACATGGGTAATTAATAGATCTTTTGTTTGGTTGATGTATACATCTATTCTCATGTATCTGTTATACTTACAAGATCTCTTTTAGCTTCTTTTTGTTTTGTTCTGAGTCATGAATTAGAGTTGATTTTCATGTCTCAGAAGTACAGATTGAATTTTAAAACTCTTATTCAAGAGCTTCTTTAAGGACATTCATTACTTATTTCCCTAAATGCATCTTAGCCAACTAAAATTATTTTTTTTAAATCCTCACTGAGGATATTTTTTTTACTGATTTGATAGAGAGAGAGAGAGAGAGAGAGAGAGAGAGAGAGAGAGAAACATCTCTTACCTGTACCTGCCCCAACAGGGCATCAAACCTGCAGCTGAGGTATGTGCTCTGACCATGAATCCAACCCACAAACTTTTGGTATGTGGGATGATGCTCCAACCAACTGAGCAACCTGGCCAAGGCTAAAATTATTTTGATGATATAAAGAATCTGAAAATTACTTACTCAAAACATGATCGTCAAATTTTATGGTGTTTTAAAATAGCTGTAATATGTAGAAATTACAGGATATGTACAATTTAACAAACATCCGAATTTTATGAATATATGATTGCAACTTTTTGTAAAAGATATAGAAAAAGAAACTTCCCTGACACAGCCTGAAATTTTGTATAAAGAATTGCTATAACTAATGGTTGTAATTAAGCTTTAGATACAATAAAGCTGAATAAGCACTTTATGTGACAAGCGGTTATGTTGAAATTATTTAATGTTTCTTATAGCTCCATGATAATTATTATTACATGATGAAATTGCTCAACAAACTCTTACTGACATTGATTAGGCTTAGTGGCCAAATTTTTTGCTATATCTTACTGGCCAAACTAAATACACAACCCAGCTTTACTGGATATTCTTATTTTTCCTCCAAATTTATAAAAAGATTATTTACTTAATATCATTTCATTACAGTTAGTTATTAGATTACTAATAATGACCAATATGCATAAATATTTATTAAATAGGTGCTTCAATCAAATGTTTTTAGTGCTTATAATTATGAATTATTAAATCAACAAACTCTAGAAAAGACAACTCGATTTGCAAGGTCCTTCTATGCAAGGTTTTAATTTAAGAAAACAGACTCGAAATTCTGCTTGCCTTCTTGCCAACTGAGAGTACTACCCATTGCCTTCTCCACAGAACTACCCAAGAAAAAATAAAGAACCTACATTGAGAATTTTCTGAATTCAGCTCTGTGTATATATACCTTCAAAATGAAACAAATTGGAGCAATTCACTGAAGGTTAAATCCCCTAAATGACATCCACTGAAAACACAGTGGGCAGTGGTTTGGGAGGCTTAAATTATCAATTTAATTGCCTTAATTCTCTAGGTTGCTTTTATAAGTAGACACAACTTTATCGAATCTGATGATTCTGAATTGGGGGTTTAGGGTTGTTTGTGTATTTACTCTCAACTCCCTGAATCATGTTTACTTGCTACATGCCCCAAGCCTTATAAATAGATTTTAAACCAGAAGTGAGGTTTTTACATTAATGATCTGTCTGTGGCTTTCTTTCTAGCAGCCAGCATCTTTCAATCTGTCAGCCTTTTAACCCCAAAATCACAGGAAAGGTTTTGGAAGAACTAAGATTACTGATAGCACCTTGTGATTTAGTTCTTCAACATTTGAACATAGAATGATGTTTCAAAACAATTCATTAAGGATGCCTACCTAATTTCTATTAAAAATAGTCACAAAGGTCTGAGACAGAAATGAAAGGAAAGATGATGTATGAGGAAGGTAGCTCAACCCTGTCTGATTCTTGAGTAAGAGTTTTCCGAGTAGTTTTTCTGAATTAAGAGGTTTTAAGTAGGATAACATATTCTTGAAGACACAATCTGAAAAACCAGATTTTTACAAAATGATGTTAACACGTCTTAAGTGTTTAAGATTGCAGAACCTTTTGCTGAACACTGTGTTGTTTTCTTTTCCTCTTGCCAAACTGTATTGCAAATAAACCTTTTGATGTTGTAAAGGTTTTTCTTTGTCAGCTAAGAAAAACACTCTGGAAAGTTCTATTTAGTGAATTTACCCGTGTATAAATATCCCTGAGCTAGTCTGCTATCCTGTGGCATCTGGAAGAAAGGTGCTATTGTCTTAGATTCCATGATTGAAGTTTAGAATAATCAATTCAGAAAGACCCTGGGGGGAAGATCCACTCACAGATGCCGTGGAAACTTGGAATCCTGAGGCTTTTCCTTTTTTCTACATTATCAAGACGTAGAAGAGTTCATGCTTCCCCACAACGTCTAGTGACAATGGCTCCCGTTCATGCCATTTGATTGTTTGACCCTTAAGTTGTATTTGAGACCACTAACTTTAGATTTTCTAAGAAAACTCCTTTTTTGTTAATCCCCATGTTACTATGACGTTTCTGGTGTTCTGGGTCACAGTAGCTAGATGGCTGTTCTGGTTGCAAACTCTCTGGCTGTGCAGTTTCTGCCGCTACACACTAAGCTACATCACCAAGGTATTTCCAAGGATGCATCATCAGAATCCGTTCTGCCAAAACACTCCATAAATAATTCAAAGCTCCTCTTCGTTTCTTGCAAAGCAATGTATTTTGAGCTTCTCCATGAAAAATCAGTGTAATTCCAGAAGATCGTGATAGATTTGCAAGACAGGAATTTGTCCACATAGACTGCACAGTTGTGAATACGGTGGGCACTTAAGTGTACAGTTATTTGACCTTTGGTTTTATTTGAACATTCACTCTAACACTTGTTCACTGGCAATTGAACAACAGCAGCTGTGTCTCATGGTGTTCTACTGTGAAGTGTTCAAAAAGTATAAGGTGATTAGAGATAAAAACACTGCAAAACTATGGATAGTAGACTACCCACTTTTTGCCTACTGCAACTTCCTATAGTTTCCTTTGCCAGACCCAGCTGCCTAGATGTTGGAATTTGGCTTGTGAGGAACTTACAAAAATTACACAAATAACTCAGAATTTTAATGAATCATACACAGACATGCACCTGCTTCAGGGACTTCATAGATTAGTCTGGTGACCAATAGAAAAGCCATTTGGAATTCAATTACATGGCTGCAAAACAGAAAATAAAACGGGCTACACTCTTAGGAGTGAAATCAGAAAAATGTTAACTAGTTCTTGGAGCAATTTTTTTTTAAGGTGTTTCAATCGCTTTGCTTCTGTCAGACCTACTGTAGTCCGAATATGCTGCTCATATTATCACCTACTGTTCTTGCAGCTGGAGCCGCTTGCCGAAGACACTCTCCACCAAACTCCGAACATGAATGCTGTGACTTCTTTACAGAAGATCATTGAAATTCAAAGTATGTCTTAAAGGTGTTTTTTTTTAATTTGTAATCGGATATAACCCATTAAACATATATTGCGAACTTGAGCATATGAACAGCACATTTGAGTTTCTCACATAGGAGAAACATACTTAGAGTTATTATAATTTGCACATGTTATGCATGCATATCTAAGTGTGTTACTGCCTTGCTTTTTATATGGCAATCTTATCTTACAGTGATATGTAACTCAGAGACTCTAGATTTAGAATATTTCTTTTTCTCATATTTCAAAGTACTTGGATTTTTCTATTATTAGCACTAAGCATCCACCAGAACATTCAAAATAGTATAAAAACTGGTCATATGGCCCAGTCTTAACTAAGATAAGGTCTTTCCTAATAATGTTGAAATTCAGCAACCATTTACTGGTTTTAGGTTTGGCAAGAGGGGGGAAATTAATGAGAAAGCCTCACTATTAGAAAATACAACTAAACAAAGCAGGGAATGTAAAAGATTTTATTACTACCAGTTCCCTTTACTGCTGTTACTTTTTTTTTTTTGCTTTGCTTGTTTTTTTAAAATTTATTTTTATTTATTTTTATTGCTTAAAATATTACAAAGAGTAGTACATTTGTCTCCTTTTTTTCCCCCTTGACCTTCCCCCAGCCTCCCCTACCCCCCGCCCCCAGTGTCTTGTGTCCATTGGTTATGCTTATATGCATGCACACAAGTCCTTTGGTTGATCTCTTATCCCCCCCCAACACTCCCCAGCCTTCCTGCTGTAGTTTGACAGTCTGTTTAATGCTGCTCTGCCTCTGTATCTATTTTTGTTCATCAGTTTATAATGGTCTTTATTATCCATAAAAGAGTGAGATCATGTGGTATTTTTCTTTCACTGACTGGCTTATTTCACTTAGCATAATGCTCTCCAGTTCCATCATGCTGTTGCAAATTATAAGAATTCCTTCTTTTTTATAGCAGGATAGTATTCCATTGTGTAGATGTACCACAGTTTCTAATTCATTCGTCCATTCATGGGCGCTTAGGTTGTTCCAAATCTTAGCTATGGTAAATTGTGCTGCTATGAACATAGGGGTGCATATATCCTTTCTGATTGGAGTTTCTGGTTTCTTGGTATATATTCCTAGCAGTGGGATCAATGGGTCAAATGGGAGTTCCATTTTTAACTTTTGGGAGAACATATTTGCCAATGTGATCACAGATAAGGGTTTAATCTCCAACATTTATAGGGAACTCATACAACTTAACAAAAGGAAGATAAAGAATCCAATCAATAAATGGGCAAAGGACCTAAATAGACACTTTTCAAAAGAGGACACTCAGAAAGCCAAGAGACATATGAAAACATGCTCAAAGTCACTAATCATCCGAGAGATGCAAATCAAAACAACAATGAAGTACCATCTCACACCTGTCAGAATGGCTATCATCAACAAATCAGAAAACAACAAGTGCTGGAGAGGATGCAGAGAAAAAGGAACACTGGTGCACTGCTGGTGGGAATGCAGACTGGTGCAGCCCCTATGCTGTTACTTTTTAAGAGTTACACTTTTTCGATGATAACATGCATGAGTGTGAACATGCGCACATACACACCCATTTAAATCAAGCACAAATCAACACAAGTTAGTATGATGAGGAAAACCAGGGGCAAAATTAAATGTGAAGGAGGATCGGGAAAACCCTCAGCTTGGCTACTGTCCTGTAGAAGCACTTATTAACCACCACTGGAAAAGCCACAGTCCAGCCATCTCTCCGAGCCCTTGTCTTTGCTTGCTCAGTAGTAATTTGGAGATGTGAGTGTGCCTGGGATTCTATAGTATCCATACAGCTGATTCTGTGACTATTTACGAATCATGCCATACAGACACTGAACATATTTTCCCACCTTACTTAATTCATTCATGCCCGGATTGAGGACCAGAAGTACTCAGTAAATATTTACTGACTTTATATTATAACTGGAATAAACTCTAAATTTCAAAGATTTTCAGAGTGCAGACTAATAATCATTCAAATGCTAGGAACCAAAGCCTCTGAGAGAAGGCTGGGATAAAGGAACTGGCACAGATGAAGAAGGAAAGGCTGGGAAAGGTTTCATAAGCTTGAATACAAATTACACTGACTTGCCTCATTTCCACTGAGGGTGGATTTAGAGGCTCTATTATATGTTAGTCCAGATATCAAGGAAAGGAATCTTGAAGTGACAGTCTTCTCACACTCATCCACCCCCAATCTAATGTCTCCTTTAGGTCATCAATCAAATAGTACAAAAACACCTAGCTTTTGTTTTGTTTTTTAATCTAGTTTTATTGATTTCAAAGAGGAAGGGAGAAGGAGAGAAAGATAAAACATCAATGAGAGAGAATAATTTATTAGCTGCCTCTTGCAGGCCCCCTACTGGGAATTGAGCCCCCAACCTGAGCATGTGCCCTGACTGGGAATCAAACCATGACCTCCTGGTTCATAGGTCAACGCTCAACAACTGAGTCACACTAGCTGGGCAACATCTAGTTTTAATGCATATTATTCTCATTTTTTCTGAGCATTTTTTTTGCTATTATACACACAGATTATTAAACATTATTGTTCCTCTGTATAGTCTAATCATATCATTTTCAATAAGCATTCTTGAGTACTTATTACATGTGGATACATGATAAATTGATCAGTTATCAAGGCCAGAGGGGTTATGAAAAGGAAAAAGACAAAGTTTCTGGCACCAGGGGGTTCACAGCCCAGTGAGTGAGGGACATAGCCATAGATCATTCTACTTCAGGATCATGAGGTGCACTAAGATCAAGGAGGCGGAGCAGTCCCGTTCCTAAGCCCCTTTCAGCTGGGAAGAGAGGCACTACAGAGTGAGGGTGGTTCAAGGAAGGTTCAAGGAAGACTTCTTGGCAGTGATCGAGCCTGAACTTGATCTTAAAGACTGAGCAGAATTTTGTTCAGATGAAGAAAGAGTGAATGTTGTGAAAGGAGTAACAGAAGCCAAGGACTCTATTTTCGATGGGTGTGAAAAACCATAATGAATCATCATCTACATCTTTAGAAACTGTACTGTTGCCTTTTGTATTGGATATAATTTCCTAGTAATGGAGTGATTTTTTCCCTTTCACCACTGACATGTTCAAGTGTCATATGCAGCCTGCACCAGCCAAACAAACCTGTTCAACTCTTGAAAAGAATTCAATCAACTATGAAAAGTTGCTGTATGAGAATTCTGCAACTGTAGATTCTGACTCTGTCTCCTGCTCCGTAAGGTCATACCACCCAACACTGACCATTTCCCCCATTTAAAAATCCATCTCCTCCAAAACTCCTATTGAGGATCCAACCCAGCGCTTGTTAATTTAATACTTCCATAAACTCTCAGTCCTAACATGGTGGGTTTCAATTAGTGTTATTTTTATTATAAATTTTTCTATCATCTGAGTTTTTGGATATTTTGCAGCCTGTTAGTTGTGGTTCCTTAATCTGATGGTGATCATGGGGAGGGCAGGAATCATATCTCCTCACCCCTGCGTGTACCTGCAGTATGGATTGGCTGCAGGGAGGAGGCTGAAGTGCATGGGAGCCTGGAAATTGAGTGTAGGCTGGTTTTAGTAGGAAGGATTTGAATAACTAAGTCTTCAAGGCTCTCAGGAAATAAAACTTGTTTTAAAGGGAGCTTTTGAAGAATTCTTCCTTCTGAGTCATGGATATAGGGTATAAATGGATACAGTTGTTGGCTACTCAGCAACCTTATCTTACTTACTTTTACCCAAAAGATGCCTCCAGGTACCATGCAACTCAGAAGAAGTTGAACTTATGCCTCCAGGGGAACTGTCCTTAGTGTAAGGCTAAACTAGTCATCGATTAACAGGGACCAGTCAGATTAAACAAAAACTTAAACAGTAATTGGTTAAGATTGGGTATATGACCCAATTCTAGCCAGTGAGAATCAGGGCTGGCTTCACCGATGGTCAACCTGTGCAATCACATAAGCCCCACACAGACAAGGGTTCTATGCATGGGCTAATGCTATCATTGTTGCTGCCTTGAATGTCTTACTGAGCTTTGAATAAGGGAACACATTTTCATTTTGCACTGGGACCCCATAAATCATGTAACCAGTTCTGATGAAAATCAAGGTGCTGGTGACACACACAAAAATATTTCCATAAAAGACTGATAGTAACATCACCACAAGGAGAAGGAACTAAATGGTAGGTTGAGATTTAAAATGAAAGACAAGAACAATGTAATAGCCCTCTCTTGCCATTGAGGACACGAGGTGAAGATCAGTACAGAGAAAGTGATTTGGTGCTGTAGCTTTGACCATGGTGGGACACATTTTTATGTGGATCTATGGAATTGTGTTTATTTGGGCTGCTCTTCCAGAGTAAAGAAAAAGAACAGGGCTGTGTCAAGTCCACAGAGAAATAAAATACAATGGGTATTTCAGAGTTGGAAATGTCATAATGGCTTGGGAAATTAAAACTGTGGGCTCCTGGGTGAGTAAACAATGTTGGATTTCTTTACAAAATCTAAAGTTGCACTTTTATTTTTCTCTATTTTATAACCTACTCTTTCATTTCAAATATTCCAATAGGACTCTGGGAGCTTGATCAGGCTCCCACTTTCCCCTTTGGTGGAAAAGGTAGTCAGGACTACCTATATAATTTGTGGTTCCCAGTGCAAAACAAAAATGTGGTAATGCTTCTTTGTTAAAAAATATTAATAATTTCATGAAGGTAACAGCAGAGCACTGAACCATGCATGGGGCCCTTCTGAGTATGGGGCCTTTGGGGACTGGACTGTCCAGGTTGCCAGTTTATGGAGTCAGCCTTCAAGGTAGCCTTTGTTGAACAAGGAGACCCTCCTCTTCACATATGTCTCGAGCGTCACACAGGTGCCTCCTTTTAACTTTAGGAGGTGTTTGAATTTCAGCCCACCTCCTAGCCTAGGTTCTGAAGGATTCTTTTGTGCTGCAGTTCGGGGCTACAGTATCAGGAAACTATGTAGATGTTAAGAAGCCAGCCTTGTAGCATGTGGGAAACATTCAGGCAAGTTCCTAGATAGCCTTGTCCCAAGGCAGACAGCAAGGTGCTGACAGGCTGTATGCGGATTTCTCTTTGAGAACTGAGCCCCCCAGCTGAGGGTATGCAGGTGCTGGAGACTGTGATTAGCATTGGCCCTTTGCCTGGCCACATGTATGTGAGTATTTTGCAGCAGGATTATCACTGTTGTCCTGTCCTTGTTTATGTTACTCAGTTTGCTGAGAAGAAAAGGTCTTACAAAGCACAAACAACAAGGCAAACGTTTCTCCTGACAGGCAAAGACCCCGTCCAACAGGTCAGTGTCTGGTTCCATCTCAAGATGATAGGTGTATGCAAACACCAACCATAGTTGAGATGACAAAGTCTTCCGCCTTATTCCTATTTCAAGATTTAACTCAGATTTTTATCCCTTTTTGGAAGCCCTCCCTGAATCCCCCTTTATCTCTATTCTACATTAGGTACAGTTCCTGTGTGTTTCCATGGCAGAGATTCTTTGTTTATTGTTTTTAATCTTTAAAGTTAAAAAAACACAACAGTTCACACTCACTATTATTTTGTACTAGTTTCAAGACTCTTTGTTTTTAATTGTCATATCCTTTGTACAGTGCCTGGCACATAGTAGGTGCTCTGCAAAATGAATTAATGAATCAGTCAGTCTGTCAGTGTTTGCCACATTATTTTCCCTAAAGCCCAGACTAATATTTTAACTAACCTAAGGTAATTATATTCCCAGGCTAGCCCATGCAGAATGGGAGATTTAAAAGAGCAGGCAAAATTCCTGAAAGCCAATTTCTTCTCTTTTCTTCACAAAGTTTCTACGTTAGGAAGAACATGAATTATTTGTGAGGTACTATTTCCATGGCTAAGCATGGAGGTAGCAATTCTCCAAGCTGAATCTAGTAGTTGGTTGGCTGGCTGTCACCACTAGCAGTGATGCCATGGATTAGTCAACCTACAGTAGGATAAAGGCGTCTGATGTATATGTTTCCATTCCTGAAACCCATTCTAACAAAATACAGAATCCATTCAATTCTTCCTTTTTTGACATGCCATGGTGAGAAGCAGGGTTCCCAAATGCCATTTTTCATACCAGTGTTGGTCCATGATAGCATGTTCACAAATTTTGGAGGGGAAGAACCATGAAGTAAGTTTTCTATAAAACTAAACTAACTTAGTTTGCAATACTATAATTTTAAGTCCTATAAACATATAAGGAATGATATTCATCTGTGAAGCCCCGGAATATGAAAACCACAAGTACAGAGCCATGGTTTCCCTTTATCTATTTAAGTTTTTAGTAAGAAGAGTACTCCTGTTAAGTGTCAACCAATTTTTATAGACTTCTGTGTGAGAATAGTGATAATCACAGTATCCTTTGATTTGTGGATCAAGAAAATATATGTATGTAAGGATATGAGGATTCTTTTAAGGTTTTACTGCAACCCTCCAGTGGTTTGCAGCTGATAAGTGGAAAAGCACAAGTGTAGAGGATTTTAAAATTATATGAATTCTAGTATAATCCTCTCCTCCACTCATCAACCCTATGACAATGAGCAAGCCACTTACCTTTTCTGAGGACTTACAAGAGGAATGACATGGCATATTACTATACTGCTTTTCTAAGTTGGTGTTACTGTGGCAAGAAAAAAATGGCAAATAAGAAACAGAAAACCCACTGTGTGGGAAAATATATTTGCCAATGTCATATCTGATAAGGGCCTAATCTCCAAAATTTATAGGGAACTCATACAACTTAACAAAAGGAAGATAAACAATCCAATCAAAAAATGGGCAAAGGACCTAAATAGACACCTTTCAAAAGAGGACATTCAGAAAGCCAAGAGACATATGAAAACATGCTCAAAGTCACTAATCATCCGAGAGATGCAAATCAAAACAACAATGAGGTACCATCTCACACCTGTCAGACTGGCTATCATCAACAAATCAACAAACGACAAGTGCTAGAGGGGATGTGGAGAAAAAGGAACACTTGTGCACTGCTGGTGGGAATGCAGACTGGTGCAGCCACTATGGAAGACAGTATGGATTTTCCTCAAAAAACTGAAAATGGAACTCCCATTTGACCCTGTGACACCACTTCTAGGAATATATCCCAAGAAACCAGAAACACCAATCAGAAAGGATATATGCACCCCTATGTTCATAGCAGCACAATTCACCATAGCTAAGATCTGGAAACAGCCTAAGTGCCCATCAGTAGATGAATGGATTAGAAAACTGTGGTACATCTACACGATGGAATACTATGCTGCTGTAAAAAGGAAGGAACTCTTACCATTTGCAACAGCATGGATGGAACTGGAGAGCATTATGCTAAGTGAAATAAGCCAGTCAATGAAGGAAAAATACCACATGATCTCACTCATCCATGGATAATAGAGACCATTATAAACTTTTGAACAATAATAGATACAGAGGCAGAGCTGCCTCAAACAGATTGTCAAACTGCAGCGGGAAGGCCGGGGAGGGTTGGGGGGCAGGAGGTAGGAGGGTAAGAGATCAACCGAAGGACTTGTATGCATGCATATAAGCATAACCAATGGACATAAGACACTGGGGGTAGGGGAGGCTAGGGGACTGTCAAGGGCGGGGGGGGGAGGGGGAAGGACACATATGTAATACCCTTTGTAATACTTTAAGCAATAAAAAAAAAGAAACAGAATTATGAAAGAACAGTAGGAATGTCCCCCCTTCATTCCACTTTTATCTTTTTCCCACTCTAGGGATTCTTCCCTTGTTTAGTGGGTTGGGTCTTCTTAGAATTCCTATTTATGCTAGCCATAACAAAATAGTGACCCAGACCAGAATGGGAAAGGGACAGTATTTACAATATCATTGTATGTTCATGTCAGACTTCTTCTGCATAAATTGAGGAACAAACTTGATGTCACCTATATGTGAAATTTATCATTATGCTAATTGCCTCTCATTTCTTTAAACACATACATACAGTATTATTTAGGGCAATGAGAGGTGAATTTATGTCCTCTGAATTTATCCAACTTCCAAAACCAGTAGGAAAAGTCATATGATTGTCTCATTGCAGGAGAATATACCATGTGACTATGTAATTTACTATAAGTTAGTCAGTTATTCACATGATTCAGGCACCTACACTGTGCAGAGCATACCCTTTCATGCATTCTAAAGAAATAAAAATAAGATCATATTTTCTCTGGGACATCAGAAGTAATTATGATACCTACTCCTTTTCAGAACTATGCGGAATTTATGTTTTATATATTTGTTATTGAGGAATGACTTCTTCCTCCTTCTTCTTGTTGAAATTCTTTTTCTCTTTCTCCTCTTACTTCTCCCCCACTTCCTTCCTTTTCTCATTTTCTTCCTTGTCCTCCGCCTCCCATTACTGTAATATTATAATATCTGCTGTTCTGAAACTATCCTTAGAAGTAACAACTGATGCTAGAAAAGATCAAATAAATGTAAATATTGTTGATTCCATTTCTACTCTATTTTCAGTGAGAGATAACTAGCCAGAAAAATAAAATACAAACAGTACTGATGATATTTTAGAGTGGCTAATCAGAGTAGGTGCTATCCAATTCTCTTGGTGATGAAGATATCTAGATGGCAATTAAGCAGGGTGGAGGGGAGGAAGCTATGAAAGTGAGATAAGACTTGCTCTAAAGATAACAACTGTCTTTTTATGTGAAATGCCACCCTTAGCCATCTCCTCCCATTTCTATAATGCTGCCTACCTACCCCCTTCCCAGGGAGAAGCAGCATTTACATCAGACAATCCAGGAGAGCATCCAGATTGTTTCTAAGCTGAAAGGAATTTGTATACGTCTCTTGTTGTGGGGAAATTGTCCAATATTTTGACCTCATGGGGCTATGCACACAGTTCAAAGGGCTGTTCCCCAGATTGCAACATGTGCTGCATAAATCATCTCACAAACTTTACTAGCTTCTTGACTCCACACCCAAATGCTAATCCACACTCAATGTTTCCTCTCCCTTTTTGTCCCTTCCTATTTCATTTTTGTTTTCTATCTTTTTGTAGTCCCTTTTCCACTCCCCTCTCCTTTCTGTTGAGATCCATGGAAGAACAAATACACCCACCATGTAGGAAACGGGCTTCTAGCTCATAAGGATTTGAGGTTCCATGTCAAACAGTGAAGAACATGATGAAACTTGAATTTCTAACAATTTCTATGCCTGCAGTAAGGACAGGGGATTCAGCAGGGCTTATTGTCAGATGTGAGCAGTTTAATTAAGAGTAGAAATGGCGCCGAAACCTGTTTGGCTCAGTGGATAGAGCATCGGCCTGCGGACTGAAAGGTCCCAGGTTCAATTCCGGTCAAGGGCATGTACCTGGGTTGCGGGCACATCCCCAGTAGGAGATGTGCAAGAGGCAGCTAATCGATGTTTCTCTCTCATTGATGTTTCTAACTCTCTATCTCTCTCCCTTCCTCTCTGTAAAAAAATCAATAAAATATATATATAAAAAAGAGTAGAAATGGCAAGGTATGGTAATTAATTGGCATGGAAATCATTAATGATTTCTAGCGCTTGGACAACTGAGTAGATGGTGGTGTCACCTGCTGGGAGAAAGAACAGTGGAGGAAGAAAAGTGAAGGGGGAATTGTTAGACTTAACAAAAAGAAACTGTTTTGATTGAAAGGCTTAAAAGTTTGGGGGTGGGGAGGGGACATCATCCTAAACATCAGTTGTTCACTGCAGTGAAGTTGTGGAGGGACATTGGATGAAATGATTTACATGATGCAAACCCTGTAAGCTGTTAGCAAATAATAAAATCGCAATTATTGAATGCTTTTAATGTAAGCACGTTTGTTAATATAAAATGAACTTACTTAATTCTCTCAGCAACTCTATGGGATAGATATTGTTTTTTTCTCATTTGCAGCCAAGTAAACTGAGGCACATCTACACTCATTAACTCCCCCCTAAGTTAAGCAGTTAACAAGTGGCTTAAGCTGTCAGTCGGACATTCCCTGAGGGCTCCTGGACTGCAAGAGGGTGCAGGTTGGGCTGAGGGACCCCTCCCCCCATGTACACGAATTTCATGCACCGGGCCTCTAGTTATGTTATAATATTTTACAAATAAATGTGTTCCTTTTTCAATTACTGTGTACACTTTCCCCCCATTTCTTCCAAAAGTGGTGTGTTTATTTTAAAACATCAATTTTAATGAAGATTTGGAGTTTGGAAAGTTCTGGTTAATTGAGGGTTAGCCACAGTCCATTTTAGAAGGGCAGTGCCAAATTACAAGGAGCCATGGAGTTATGGATCCACTGTGGAGCTCCTTATAAACTTGCAAAATACATCTAATCACAAAAAAATGCAAGGATTGGCAGAATTTCAAATCCCTGCCCTGTTGAGTTTAAAACCCTGACTGTTGTCAGGTGTGAGCTGCTATTTGTCATGGATTCTTTGGCTTTAGACAGAGGCCTTGACGTTGCAGCCCTGGGCCAGGCAGACCTTCATTGAAGAAAAGCAGTGTTAGACATTTTCCCACTATTAACCCCGCCAACCCTTCTTGTATCAGAGCCAGGTCAAACTTGTACACATGGCTTTTCAAAAGTTGGTTTTGAACTTCTAATTACCATACTCTTGAAATGTTGAAACTCTGATTATTGTTTGGTGGAGCCCTAATACTAGAATGTACCCGAATAAAAAAGGGAAATCTGCAATCTTCTTAGAGGCTTAACTTGTCTGGATTCTTTTTTTTTATTATTCCAACTGCATCTGTAATTATGAACTTTCTTTCACTCATGTTTCTACTAAGGCAAAACTAATCAACCCAGAGACTAAATAAAACTAAGCGTGTTTCTAGGACTGAAAACTCTTCAAGAATGCTTTGTGATTACATACTGAGCACGCATATGAGCTTCACACACATGTGATACCATTCACTGAGATAGGGCATGTTAGAGGATCAAGTTTGGGGGAAGATCATTTGCTAGGCTATGTCTATAATTTGTAATCCTCATGCAACTTATGCATAATTAGTTTCCTCGTCTGTTCATGAATACATTGGCAGATAATAGATTTGGGTCTTTTGTTGAAGGTCTTTCAACTAGTAAGCGGTAAAACTAAGATCTGAACCCTGCTCAGGCTGTGCTGTCAGAGCTCACTTTCTTTCTACTAAAGAATGTAACTTTTCTGTTCCTACCTCACTTCACTTTTAAGAACATAGTTCCACCCAACTTCATATTCCCAAGTACCCCAGAATAGGCACTAGAATAGACCATTTCTAAAACATAATTGATTTCTGCATACATTAAAACAGACTATTTTAATACATTATTGGGCTTGCTAGAATATAAGAAAATGGGAGAGAAAAAAAGAAAATATCAGCTGTATTAGGGGGAGGTAAGCAGTAGCTAACATAAAAAAGCAGAGTATACTGTCCAATCGGCATGGTTGAGTGTCAACCTATGAGCCAGGAGGTCACGGTTCAATTCCTGGTCAGGAAGCAGATCAATGATTCTCTCTCATCATTGATGTTTCTATCTCTCTCCCTCTGTATTCCTCTCTGAAATCAATAAAAAAATATTTTTTAAAAAGCAGAGTATGCCTGGGACAAATGATGATATCAAAGTTGTAAATGCACCAGAAAGTTGGGGATGTGAGTTTATGGGTTCTAAAGATGAATAAAGCAGTCTACTCCTAGATTCTGGAGGAAGCAAATGCAATTCCTTTCTAGAGGAAGTATCCCTAATTTAGACCCTCAGTATACACAGAGATCAAGCTCAAAATGGTATGAGCTCAAATAAATAAATACATACGTATTTAAGTAAATGAATCAGGTCAAATACACACACACACACACACACACACACACACACACACACACACACACACCACTAGGAAAAGTCAACAGAAAGGAGAAATAAGAAAATAATAAGCTTTATTTGTGGGCTTAAAGTGGAGGAAGGGCACTATTTTTAAATAATGATAAGAGATTAAAAACACTCACTTACTTTCACTCTTCCATGAAACTCCAAGAAAATAATAATAAAGAGGTGTTTTGTTTTCTTTTGTTTTGTTTTTAAGATATGCACTCATAGGGATAAAGCATGAAAAAGGAAATTTTGGGAACCTGGAGAGAAGATGACCTTCTGTTACTATCTTAGCAAACCTGAAAAATGGAATCCTAAGACAGTACTGGCAGGCATATCTCTGCCAGTGAGGGATACATCAGACCCATATGCCATCGAATAATTACCCTAACACCTAAGGTTTTTTATGTTATTTCATTTATTTGATCATTTATTGAAAATATATTTTTATTCATTTCAGAGAGAGGAAGGAAAAAGGAGAGAGATAGAAATATCAGTGATGAGAGAGAATCATTGATCAGCTGCCTCCTACACACACCCTATTGATCATTTCTTCTAATTCATTATCCCTTTTTTTTTTAACTTTTAACTATGTCCTACTTAACAACTAACAGTTAAATTGGTTTATCATTCCACCTTTCAGTGTGCTTTCACAACTTTTCCCTTCTACTTTCCCAATAAAATCTCAATCCTGAATATATTCTACAAAGAGCTTTCTCCGACACTGAGCCTACATAAACGGGTCTGTTCAAGATTGACATGAATCATGGTAGTTTGGCCTCCCATAAATCTATGATCACCAAACTCAGATAGGCCCATTGTAATCCTTCTGTGTTCCTAGGGTCAATTCACTTTGCCTCTCTCAAACTACTCTTTCAAACTTCACTCTCCTCAAACCTCCATCAGGCTCACCTCCCCTCCTTTAATCTCAGCAGCACACCTTACGTAAAATATAGCTACCAAACTGTTTTCTTTGAGCTGTTCACTCCCATCAACATTAAAAGACCCCCAAATCTCTCCCATCTTAAAACAAACCCCAGCAACTTCCCTCCTTCAGTTTATCATCCTATTGCTCTTCAATAGTTTAGGATCAAATTCTTGAAAAAGATTTCTATCTAATTATCTCCATTCTCTCCAAATCCCTGTCAGAACCACTATAGTCTGGTTGTGATCTCATTATGGTTACCAGCATCTTTTCTGCTGCCAGATTAAAAAGGTTTTTTTACTTATTTATTAGTTTATTTATTTATTTTAGAGAGAGTGGAAAGGAGGGGGAAGAGAGAAAACATTGATGAGAGGGAGAGACATCTATTGGTTGACTCCAGCATGTGCCTTAACCAGGGCTGGGGATCGAACCTACAACCCAGGTACATGCCCGTGACCGGGAATGGAACCCACAACCCTTCAGTGTGGGAGCTGACACTCTAACCATTGAGAATACCTGCCAGGGCTAAAAAGTTTTTTTATTAAATTTTTATTTTGAAATTATTTTAGATTTAGAGAAAAGTTGCAAAGAGAATACAGGGTTTTGTGTAACCTTCACCCGGCTTCCCCTAATGCTGGCATCTTGTATAACTATAACACAGTTATGGAAATTAACAGCAATACAATCCTGTTAACTAAACTGCAGACTTGCTTTGGATTCCACCAGTGTTTCACTGATTCCCTTATTCTGTTCCATAATTCAGTCTATAACTGACACATTGCATTTAGTTGTCATATCCCAGTCTTTTCCCATCTGTGATAGTTCCTCAGTCTTTCTGTGCCTTTTCTGACTTTGACTCTTCTGGAAAACGCTGCTCAGTTATTTTGAAGCTTGTTTCTCAGCTTGAGTTTCTCTGGTATTCCTTCATGAGTATATCTTTTATAAGATTGCCACAGCAGTGAGGCAGTCACCATAGTGCATCAGATCTATGGTACATAATGTCAGCATATCTTATTATTGGGAGGTTAACATTGACCAATTGATTAAAGAGATTTCAGTATTATATTACACCGTTTCCCTTTGGAATTAATAAATATTTTGGGAAGATATCTTGAGATTATGCAAATGTCCCGTTTCACCTCAAACTTTTGCTCATTAATTTTAATAAAAATTTTACTCTCACCCTAACCTGTTTGGCTCAGGGGATAGAGCATCAGCCTGCAGACCGAAGGGTCCCGGGTTTGATTCTAGTCAAGGGCATGTACCTTGGTTGCAGTCACATCCCCAGTAGGAGGTATGCAGGAGGCAGCTGATCAATGTTTCTCTCTCATTGATGTTTCTACCTCTCTATCCCTCTCCCTTCCTCTCTGCAAAAAATCAATAAAATATATTTTTAAAAAATTTTTACTCTCTTCTTTATTAAACTAAGGCAGGTCTGCCATATCTAAATCACTCACTGTGGGCCACCTTTCAGTCCATGGTTTAGCCAATCTGACAAATGGGCTGTTAGAACCCCTCCTAACCTCTCCTATAGCTGCAACATTAAATGCAGAATCTCCACTAAATCCTTTTCACACTATATATTCTTTTTCTAAGTGTGCAGTATGAATAATTTAGTTCAACCCTCTCCAGTTTTCTCATCTGAAACATAAGGAAAATGAAAGAATCTATCTCACAGGAGAGTTTTGAAATTATATGAAATTACATGTAAAATTCACTATCATAGGCACTCAATAACTGATTCTTATCATTTTATTTATTGTTGTTTTGACCCAGAACATAGCTTTATAGTTATCTTAACATGATAACTCCAAAAACCTGAATTCCAGATGTTTATTGGACTTCTAGCT
The DNA here is from genome assembly GCF_963259705.1 of Myotis daubentonii. NCBI lineage: Eukaryota > Metazoa > Chordata > Mammalia > Chiroptera > Vespertilionidae > Myotis > Myotis daubentonii. Next base: position 59,230,451 of record NC_081849.1, read on the forward strand.
CAGCATCTTCGCCTTCATATCGCAAAGGCACATCCAGTCAACATGTCCAAAGCCGTTGGCATTGTTTTTGCCCCAGAGCTCTTCCAGGTTTCTTGATTCAAGTAGAGGGCATCCCATCTTTCCAGTTTTGTTAGACAGGAACATAGTGATTACCCTTCATGTTGTTCTTTCCATTGCTATCTACATAGACTCCATTACCCCATTCTGGGTTTTTTTCTTTGTTTGTTTGCTTTTTTACTCTTTAAACATTTCATTCATCCATCCACATACTTCTGTTTCCATGACCACTCTCTCCAATCAGGCTTCCATCTACTTCTCTTGGGCCATTTCTATATCCTACAAAGTAGTCTATCCACATCCACTCTAGCTTTCTCTAGTTTATTCTCTAAATTGATGCCTGGGTGATCTTTTACTAAATAAGGCATACAAGTCTGGAGGTGAACAAGGTTGTGCTGTACAATGTTAGATAGTAAATATATATATATATATATATATATATATATATATATATATATATATATATATATATACATACACACACTGAGTGGCCAGATTATTATGACCACCCCATCAGTACTTCATTGACACTTCCAAAAATACTGAATATTGAAAACTTCCTAAGCAAATACTCTCAAGGTATTATTATTATTATTATTATTATTATTATTATTATTTGCATAACTAATTCACTGATGGGGTGGTCATAATAATCTGGCCACTCAGTGTGTGTGTGTGTGTGTGTGTGTGTGTGTGTGTGTGTGTATAGTTGTGTTTCAGCTGCGTAACTGTTTCACTGTAGCAAGGAAGTATAGTTGTGTTTCAGTGAAACTTTATTCACAAAACCAGGGTGTGAGACCAATTTGGTTTCTGAAAAATGAAAAATCTGAAACAAGTGGTAGCTGGGTAGAATGTTGAAATAACAGACATCAACCAAGACTCCAGTTGTAAAGGACACCTACATTTCTGGTCTGAGCAGTGGAGGGAGAAATATTCAACATTGCTGCCACCTGGTGCACCAGACAGGTGTGCTGTAGCCACAGCTGTGGCATGCGTGAAGCTACCAGACTGCCAGAAGGTGGGGTCCTGGGAAACATAGAATCCGAGGTTAGGTGTGGATAAAATATGTTCAAGGAATAGGGGGAGCAATCCTGAATGCAGTGTCTATTCTCTGAATTTTTTTCTATAGAAGTTTTGACAACTTTACATTATAATTCTGCAACTATTTTATGGTTAGTTACCTTTTTCTTAAATTTTGCCATCAACACTATAGGTGGAAATGTGCGCACAACGACTGTGCATGTTAAAAAATTTAGTGCTCAATTGCTATTTCCCAAGATATATTGGTAATTAACATATAACTTGCACAAAATATTTCTCAATATTCATCATTCATCACAGGGACATAGTTATATGAGTGACAGGAACAATGAAGATACATGCTGCTGAATTAGTGGCAATATCTACAGTACTTTAAAATTTATTAATTATTCAAAACAAATATAGAAACTAAGTCCAAAGGAGAAAGTTTAACAAGTGCAATTGCAGAAAGTGCATTTAAGTATCACACGATGAAACCCAAATTTTTAAATGAATTTTTACTTCCAAGTCTGTTTGTTTTTTCCCAAGCTCCAAAGTGAGGTAATAGTTGTTATTTGTTAACTCCACCAGAAGAATCTTCTGCTTAAATGATAATAGTGTTTTCAGATATTTCAATTAGAATCACCAATTGATTCTAATGGTTTTTGTAACATTCATGGAATCAAAGTGAAACTTTGGAAATAAACCTGCCAAAAATAAAACATAGAGCATTATTGTGAAGACTGTTGTAAATTACAGTGAAAATCTAAAACTGACAATGAAATCATTTGACTTTGTATTAATATGCAAATTTAAACTTTAGGGAGTTTCAAATTTAAATTTGAAACTTTAAATTTAAACATAGAAATATGTTTGGCATTAGCTATGGATTGTACAAAATTAATAAATTTTGTGACTTAATAAAAATTATAAATTTAATAACATTTTATTTTTAAATTCCTTTAAAATAAGCAAAAGGCTTGTTATCCTAATGAAAGTTAAAGCTATTCTCAAAACTTTAAATACCTGTATATAAGCACAGTTAGGGTGAAATGCAGTTAACTGAAATACAATGCTTTTTAAATACAGCTGTTATTAATGGCAAAGAAAATAAAACAGCTCAACCCAACAGTATAAAATTTCTCTCTTTGTTGCCCATTATCAACTATAGTAATATTTAACTACTTTATAAATGAGTTTTCTGGATTTTTATTACTTTTTTTTCTAATTAGTTAGAAATAATCAAAATATTCAATAAGTGGACCTCTTACCCCAAATATGATGGAGTTAACTACATTCTATAGGAATTACTCTTTGATCAGAAATAAAAGAAAAGCAGAAAAACATATATATGGAACCTTGTCTTTGGACACTGGGCAACAGGCAGTGAAAGCCTGTGATCCTCAGGGGAAACAAACAGGGAAAGAGAAATAAACAAAATGAGTCCTATAATTGCCAGAGCGTACTAATGAGAGGCAATTCCCAGGCTGCATCATAGAGGAGAATCCTCATAGAGTCCAATGGTTTTTCTGAGTTGAAGATACAGTGATCAGAATTTGGGGAGATTGAAATGTCTAGAATTTGTGAGGTAGAATATTTGAGATGAAGTTGCTAGAAAGAGCTCCATGCATCTGCACAGGTGTTTCTTAAACTTTTGTCTTACTTATCTTTACATGATGAGGTAAAACACCACAAGGAACTAACCAATGGAAAACAGTAAATTAAACAATCCAAGGTATTTACACAGAATTGGAACTAGTTTGTATTCTTGCTAGCCAGAGTGGAGAGACCTTGTAATGCACAAGGCATCATGGAGAGACATCACAATGGCTTCATCTTCGTTGTAGGGATAAATCAGCCTGTGCCACAGCCTGCTCTGATGCACTCTCACCGAGTACAAGCAAGCCTCAAAAGGACCATACTAATGGCATGTAATTTACAAGGCCAACAATTCCAAAGAACACTACAAAATTCAACAACCAAAAATGTTCCAATTGCCAATGTCAAGAATCCAGGTGAAAATTACCAGCCATGACATGAAGTAGGAAAATATGACCTGTGACAATAAGAGAAATCAATGAACAGAAACTGACCCAGAAATGCAAGGTATGATGGAATTAGCAGACAAAAATATTAAATAGTTCTACTGTGAAGAGGAGAGAGCACATATAATGCAGAGAGATTAAAAACATAAAAACCAAGGAAATGCAAGTTTTAGAAAAGAAAAACACAATATTTAAAATTGTATACCCTGGAAGGACTACTGGCTTATTATACATACAAGACAACCCACCAAAATCAAATCAAAAAAGAAAGTGACATTGAAGAAGTAATAGAAACTATATATAGTATATCAGCAATATATTGGACAACATCAATCAGTATAACATATGTACAGAGTCCCAGGAAAGGTGGTAGTTGGGGAATATTTGAAGAAATAATAGAAAAGGGTTTTATAAATTTGATGGAAAACTACAAATCCACAGATCTGTGAAACTCTATGAATCTCAAGCAGAATAAACATGAATAAAATCATACTAAGAAACTTCCTAATGAAATCTTAAAAGAAACCAGAGGGGAAAGGAAATCATATTACATACCAGAAAAAAGATAGAGATGATAAAATAAAGATAAGAAATGTTTTGAATCTCAAAAGTATTATATTAAGTGAAAGAAGCCAGATATTAAAGACTGTGGTTCCATTTATATGAAATTCTAGAAATGGCAAAAGTACAGTGGCAGAATTTCAGTGATTATTAGGGCCAAGAAGGAGAGTAAGAAGTTGACTCCAAAGGCCAAAGGAACTCTTTGTGGTGAAGAAAATATTATATTATATTTTGACTGTTGTAGTGGTTATATGACTGCATACATTTGTCAACATGCATCATAACCTGCCCTTAAAATTGGTAAGTTTTTACAGACTGTAAACTATACCTCAGTGAAGCTGATAAGAAATAGTCATGAAATGAAGCAAAAATATCAGTGTCAAAGGGAAAACTTTTGGTAGATGTGTTATTTCTAACACATATGTCAGCAACTACCTATTTTTTAAAATTCTTTATTGTTTAAAGTATTACATATAGTATTACATATGTCTCCTTTTTCCCCCATTGACCTCTCCCCAGTCACTGCCACCCCTCAACACATGCCTTCACCCCACTTAGTGTTTGTGACCATTTGGTGCTTATATGCATGCATACACATCCTTTGGTTGCTCTCTTACCCCCCTCCCCACCCTCCCCCTACTTTCCCTCTGAAGTTTGATGGTCTGTTCCATGCTTCTCTGTCTCTGGATCTATTTTTGTTCATCAGTTTATGTTATTCATTATATTCCACAGATGAGTGAGATCATGTGATATTTATCTTTCTCCGACTGGCTTATTTCGCTTAGCGTAATGCTCTCCATGTCCACCCATGCTGTTTTCAACGTGCTCATTACCAAAACCAAACTGGTTTATACTGAAGTCTGATTTTATCTGCAAGGCATCCTCTCATGGCTTCTATCTGACTCTGTGACACTCCATTTATGGCCCCCACCTCTCTAGACTTTCTGCATTCCATTATCTAGTTTTTACCTTTATTTTAGATTCATTCTTTAGTTTACCTTTCACCAGACAAAACACAAGGGCAGAATAATGAAGGCTGATCATCCAAAAGAAAAAAAAAGTGCTGAAAAGTGGGAAGATTACACAGTAAGGAAAATGAATAAAGATAGGGATATGACCAAAGAGGGAGTGTGCCTGTCTGGTTTTAATGGAAAACTCTTTGCCATTACCTTAGAAGAGCAACCCAGTGGTGGCTGGCTACTAATATTTTACTTTTTGAATAGCAGCTCCTGAAAACTCTATTAATAAACCTTGGTTCATTTCTCTTATGTGCTAATAGGCATATTATTCCCATGTCAACTTATATGATTTTATTGCATACATTCCTGAAAGAAAAAAAAAATTATACCCATTGTGTGAAAATATAACCTATAAATTGAGGGTTTGAATTGGCTGCATATTTCAGCCTGTGCTATGCATACTTTAATTATTCTCCTTTACAGATAGAGATAGTGGTTTATAAATACATTATTAATGCAGAATATTTCCCTTGTTTTTATAGGCTTTGCCAGAGGCCATATTGAATTTAAAGTTTTGGGTTATTTCTGAGTCAAGACCCTCATATACATCTGGATAAAAGCCAAACTTCTAATATTTATTCTTAACTTAGCAGGATATTTTATACACATTATGTTTTATTCTAAAAGGTCTTGGCCATTTAAAAATTGTTGTACTACTCACATACATAAAGATCATGTCAGTCATTCTGCTGAGAGATTGTTATTAATGGTTCATACCTTCTGTCCTGATTGTATTTTGCGATAAAGATGTTTGTTTTGTCTTATAACCAAGAGATCTCCTCTTGAAGAAAAAGTAAAATACTTGCAAATTAAAGCCAATGGTTATTCTAGATGTGCCATATTATCTAAAAGTTTTTGCTGACCTCTTCAAGGGTTCATAAGCTAACAAAAAAGTAAGATTTTATGCCATACTAAATTTATTATAATATCCAAGAGTGATTCATAACGTGAGATCAAAAGAATCACAGTCATCGAGAATTAGAGCAGAAAGTGACCTTTCATTGTCATCACCCATGCCTAGCATTTTATAATTGTGAAAAATGTTTCCCAGAGTGTTCAAAATGCTTTCTCTGGGACTCATGAGGACTTTCCAATCTGAAAATCATGACTTTTAGTTCAGGACTCTATCTTTGATGGACTTCTTATTAATACTCTTCAATGAGCAAGCATTTGTCTCCAGTTTTATGTGAGCTTTGTCAGTGACTTATACCTGGTAATCATGTGCTTACAATAGTATTAGGTTATAAGAAAGGAACAGCAAAAAGATTAGTCTCAACATGGTTGTCTCATTTGGTGCAATAAACCCATGCCCTTAAGCCAATAAAAGGTAGATCAACTGAGTCATATATCTAAGGAAATGGTAACTGTCATTACCAAAGGTGATTCCTTTGTGAAGAGTATATATAATTCTTTTGCAATGTGTAAAATTTTTAAGTTGGGATTTCATATACTGAGTCTGTCTCTCTATTTTTATATGTAGTAAGAGGATAGAGAAGGACGAAATAATGGACAACCACAGAATACAGAGAAAGAGACATTTTGGAATCAGGCAGTCCTAATTGAGGGTTTCAGCTCCTCTGCTTGCTAGCCATGTAACCTTAGAAAAAAATTATCCAACATTGCCTACACAGTCATGAGGATTAAATGAAATTCTAACTATGAAAACACCTAGCACAGTACTTGCACATATTTGGAGCTCAGTAATAGCAGTTTCTCTTTCCTGTAATGTTTATAACATAATTTAACCCATAAAACACCAGCTCCCTGTTTGTCAGGGGCCCCATATTAGTCACTCCAGAGAAAAAAGGAAAGCATGTCATTCAGCATCACCAGCTTCATGAGCTAAAATAATGTTTAATAATAATATTTTTTGAAACTCAGTACAACTGAATGCACTTACAGACAGAACACAGCATTTCCAACCAGGGCAAGATGATAACACATAGTGACCTAGAGAAGTTAGGGTCTTGTCATGGAACTGTCGATTCAGGGTCATCTTACAAAGGTGAGAGAGGTGGGAGGGGAGGATTAAAGAATAAACCAAGGTACATGTTCATTGCCTACCTCCTAGACCTCTCTTTAGTCCCTCCTCATTTCTATTATGTCATTTCCTTTTAATTTAGAAATCATTTCCCCCTGGACTTTTGCCAAGATGTGAAATTGGTTTCCTGCCACCACTCTCCTCACCTTCTAATCTATCATCCATGATCTCTCCGAAAGGTTCTGTTACAGCTTAAACTTGATTCCCTACATCTTCTGCTTAAAATGGCCCTCACACCCACAAGGTGAAGTCCAAAATCATTGGCATGTTATTCAAGATTGTGTGTTAATTACCCAGAACTATCAGTCATCACATCCAGACTTTTTCTATGTTCCAGTTATGCCTAGCAGTGGATTTTGTACCCCAATAATCTACAGAAACTCAAGTTTCTGCACATTTGTATACAGTGTTTTCTTTTCCAGGGATACCTCATCATCACCACCTCCGTCTCTTTCAGCTTGACTAAATTCTGATGGTCTCTCCAATACTCAGTCAGGTGTTATTTTTTCTGGCAACTCTTCTCTCACCTTCCCGTCATCATAAGTATACTAGTATGTTCTGCTTATTTCCTCTCCAGGACACATGGGTCCTTTTTACACAAAATTGTCATTGTTGGTTTACTAAAAGCGCCGTTTCAACTTGACCATGAGTTGCTTGATGCCAGGGAAGCATCATTGTGTCCTCAACATCTGTCACAGCCTTAGCTTTCAAAAAATAGTTTGTGGGTTCATTCATAGTTAAAACTGCGATTATGTGATCCGAATTAAAATCTTTATGATTCTCAGACTTGGGTCAGACCAGGTGATCACAGCAGGAGACAACTATGTCAGGAGCTGGGGAGATTGGGTCTCCTCCCCTCACAGGACATTCATTTCTCTGTGAAGCAGGAAGATGAGGAAAGGTCAATCAGGAAATGTTAGTAAGAGCTGGAAGGGGTTTGAGGCCAGCCCCTTGCTCTGTGTTGGAGAGCGTTGTGCTAGAGAGCGTTGTCACCATGAGGTAGTGCTGGGTCCAGAACCCAGTTATCTTTCTTTCCGATTCAGTATTCATCCATTTGCCTTTCTTCCCTGGTGGAACTTGTTTTATTTTGTTGTTGTGGTGGGGTTTTGTGTGTATGTGTGTTTTGTAACTAAGGAAACAATGCCTGCCAACTTTCTGCCTAACTGGTCAGGCTGCAGAGCTAGTTCTAACCTGGTAAGTCATGTTAGCACCTAGGATGATTCTCCTGCTTTGATTTGGGGTGACAAAACACTTCCCCCAAAATAGCTTAGGGGCTGCAAGAAGGTCATTTACTCTGCTCTTTCATATGTATCCCACTGGCATGTTCTCGTGAAATGACCTCCTATTTTCCTCTCATTCTCCTTCCCTGCCTCAAAAAAAAGAAACATCCCTGTGACATATGGAGGGGTTCCAACGTCAGCCAGTGCATATATTAAAGTTTTAAATCAATTATTGTTCTAGTACACACCCTGGGGCTAAGAAAGAAAGAACATCCAGGACTAACAAACCTGATTGTTCTGGCAAAGTTGCCATTCGATTCATGCTGGCATTTCTGGGCTTTTCTTTTTCTTTAATATTCCAACCTCATTAAAAAAAAGTTAATGGCTCAAGTAGCAATTTTCAACATTACTATTTCATTCAGTTTCTCCCCGAGACTTCTGCCTCCCAGTCTCTTGAGAGTTTCCAAGGGGCACAGTGCCCAGAATTTGCTTCGTTAGTTGCAGAGACAGCTGTCAATCTGAGAGTGAGTTCATTAGACCTGGATTATTCCCCACTTATTACCTTCTAAGCAAGGCAGAGACTCCAGGTTGGGACTATGAGCACTTAACAATTTGGCATTCTTAAACTGAGTCAAAGACTTAATCATAACAGTTAAGAAACCAAATTACAACCATGTATAGCATGGTGAATTTTAACTTAACAGCTACTCTGAGTTGGACCTAGATGAGTATTCTGATTAGTGCTGCTCTAGCTAAAATTCCAATAAAGTTTGATGCATGTGTGCGTGTTTTCCTAGGCAAGTACTGGAAGTCAGTAAGAATGGTGGCTGTGCCAAGGGGCTGTGCTCTGGCTGGGGCTCAGCTGCAAGAGGAGACAGACACCGTTTCTGCCCTGGCCTCCCTGACGGTGGATGTGGAACAGCCCTTCGCTCAAGAAGATAACAGGTATGGATCCAGCATGGGGGAATCATTAAGGTCAGTAACCTCCAGGCTCATCATTCATGTTCCTGAACCCCTCTCCAGACTTACCTTCACCTGTCTCCGCCCCTTCCACCACCTGTCTTCTCCAGAGCCACAGATGCCCCAGCACATGCTGTCGGCTGTCAGGAATTCATTCATTTGTTTCCTTTTTCCTGGGAAACATGAGCTGGAGCATGTGGTTGCAGTTCACAGAGAAATGGCAGGGATGAGATAGACGGTGAGAAAAATCACTTCTTGTTGGATAATTTCCTGCAGATTATTATGGAAAGAGCTGCTTATGGGCTTACCTTCTATCCCTAGTTATCTATGTTTTTCCAGATGGTCTTTTCTTTCTCTCATCCTTTTGAAATTACTGATATAACCAACAGAAAAAGAGAGAGTAGGAGCTGGAGATATTGTTAGTCAGTTGGATCGATCACCTACATACACACAAGCTCTTACATGTATGACTCATTGAGGTGCAACAATTAGATAAAGATGGAAGTTGCCTCCAAAAGAGAAAGGGATGTGTGCAAAGGAAAGGTGTGGACTTGAGTCTGATTTTATTTCATAGCATGATAAGAAGGGATTGATTTCAGTTAGTCTTCATATGAATGAATAGAGCTTTCAGGGGGGAAATAAGATTGACAGATTGCATTTGCGTATTTTCCTTTTAAGAAATGTTATTGGTTTATGCATTTTGATGTTCATCGCACTATCCTACAGACAATGCTATAAGCAGAATTTCTTTTGAATCTACTATGACCAAAGATAACACAAATGTCCATCCATTAATATTGGTGCTTTCTACAGCTGACTTTAAAGCCCCAATTCCTCAATTTGAAGAGTTTGCACTTGAAAATTACTTCTGAGAATGAAATCCGACACCCTCTGTAAATAACATCACCATTAATTACACAGATCCTGCTACTAGTACACACATTGGCAATTTTCCCAAGAATGCACAAATTTGAACAGTTTTAGCTTTATTTTACTGAGCATTCAGAGTTTAATGGATTTAACATCTTGTTTTGGTCAAGAGCAGGAGATACACTGAATAAGAGATTTCACTTTTATTTTTTCTTACCATAACCACTTAAATAACAGATTACCAGCAGGGAAAGAAAAGTTGCACAGTATTGTATTAAAAGGCACCATCATATGGGCATCTGGAACATACGGGAAAACTTATTTTATGTCTTTGATAATATGAACTAACCCCCTGCCGTTCCCAGCTAAGAACTGAACCAAGTTCATAATCCAAAGGTGTTGCAATTATTCCCAAGGCCAAATCCAGTTAGTGTCTGTCATTTGAGGGCTATAAAACTGAGGGAACTAGCATCTGTTAGTGTTGGATACAAAAGGAGAATAGCAATTCTTGAGAATTCATTTAATGTAGAGAAATGAAGCTAAATTCCAGCCTGGGTAAAATGAATTATAAGTAAAATTTCCCATTAAATTGCAGAGTTTAGAATAATTACGAATAACAATGCCCAGGCTGGGTAGCTCAATTGATTGGAGCATCATCCATACACCAAAAATTTGCAGGTTCAGTTCCAGGTCTGGACACATACCTAAGTTTTGGGTTCAATCCCCAGTTAGGGCACATATGGGAAGCAACCGATCCATGTTTCTCTCTCACATCCATCTCTCTCTCTCTCTCTCTCTCTCTCTCATCAATAAAAACATATCGTCGGGTGAGGATTAAATAAGTAAATAAAATTAATTTTTAAGAAAAAATAATATGTCATGAGCCCTATGTAATGTAAAAATCTGAGCACTTTGGCCGGATGTAGCTCTGTACGTGTGCTTGTTTACCCAGGTAAACAGGGTGCCTGACTTCTACTAATCCAGAGGGACTCAGCCCTGGCTTCAGTTCACAGTGATTTTTTAGCTCCATCTCATGGCAGAGAGAGAATGGGAATGGGAATGGGAATGTTTGGACATACAGGGAAACAGAACTGACATTTGCTGCCTCAACTCTTATTTGTTTATCAGTTTTAGACAGACTGTATCAATTTTGATTGATTTTTCTTGTGGGAAGGAAAATGGTTTTGCTTGAAATATTTTCTATGGCTTTGAACTCACTGTTTCAGCAGAGGAAAAGAAAAACTATTCTAGAACTGGCTTTTGCATTTCTATTGAACCATGCATGGATTTCATCAGAGTCAGAGAGAAACCTTGAAAGTCATGAGGCATTTATTTCATTCCAGGGGAATGCTATCCGAATTGTCCCCCGACTCAATACAGGAAAGATGACTTTCAGAACGAGATAGAAAGGTGGATATATTATTGGGCCTTTGTTATGAATGCAGTGTTCTAAGTGCACAGGAAATTGAAAAATTAGAAAAATCAGAGAGTTAAATGGATGGAAAAGGGTGAAGGCAAGATTCTTTTTATAGGCTATTCTTGCCAGTTATTTGGAGGATATATTGGTGTTTGGAGTGAGATGACTCATTTTGTACTAAGATTTTGGGTAAAGCAGCTCTTTTCCTGGCCAACTCATATCTGACTCATTTACCACTAGTGAATACGGGATAAAATGCTCCTGGCTCAGAACCATTGTAAGTATTTTTTGTTCATTTTTCTTGGATGGGGGATGGGGGTGGAGATGACAACACAGAGCAAAACAGTCATTTCATTTTTATAACTCATTAGTGGGCCATTATTAGAAAATGTTGATTTGGGGGGATTCATTCTGGGGATGACTGAAATACAGTTTTCAAAACCTAATTTTCAGATGGCAAAGGACTTGAGTGGGAAAAATGATTGGTGGATCAGCAAAAGCAAAACAAAAACAAAATATGAAAAAAATTAAGTAGGCCAAGTTATATGTTCAAAGAATATTAAGCAGATAGGTCCGGTCGTATACAGCATATTGTTTTTAAAAGAGATTTGTGATCTTAGCAGTTTTTTGTTGGCCAGGAGGCTGTATCTTTAAAAGATTATAATTTGCATTGATCACGTATGTGTTTCAAATGCTTCTACTTTGAAAAGGTCAAAGCAGTATTGAGGTTTATTCTTGGATACCCGTTCAGAATCTGCTGAAAATCAAGAAAAAGGTTGCTTTGTCAAGTAAGGCTTCAGGATGTTCAACTATTGAGTTACTGGAAACACAACTGAAAGTTAGGTTTTTCAAATGTGAGTTTGACCTATTGATTATAGCATGGATCATGTTATGTTTCCTTAATACAGTCTGATCTGGTTCTTTATTTAATCATTTCATCTTCAAATTCAGGTAACTTCTCTCATGAATGACATGGTTTCAAATCATTATATAATATAAAAGCATGAGAAATATATGACAGGCCATTTTGTATCTTGAGTAACTATCTTATTCAAGAGTATGAAAAAAATATATAACAATACACTGGAAAATCCCAAGTATCATCTGTTTTAACTTTGAATGGCCTATCTGTAGTGCCAAGGACATTGATAACCCCATTTTCCTGTATCTGAAGGTTTATATAGAAATACAGACCACTATTAAAAATACACATTCATGTCTTATGTCTAATATATTAGAAAATCAACTTTGTTTTCCATCCTTTAGGAGTGTGTCTCCAAGGCTTCTAGACACTAAAATATTGCACAAAGTATGCAAGTTTCTGACTTTTCTATATGATACCATTATTTTGAGCACTTGTTTATCTAACTACACAAACATACCAATATAAATTTTATTCTTAATTTTCATCCAATGTCAACAAATCCTTAGTTGAAAGGTGGGCTGAGATTTGGAAATTCCTGGGAAAAGGAAGGATAGTCTGTCCCTTATTATCTTTTTCCTCCTCTTCCTGGGACCATCTGTTTAATCTCTGTTTTCAGTGCTGAACAGGCAGTCTTGCAACATGTGTGAAGTCTGACTTAGTATTTTCACAGCTATCATCTTACAATTACAGAGGAAGGACAGAGTGTGACTCCACAATCAGCTGGCCTAGATAATAATAATCTCCCACTTAATAATTGTGTGGTCAGGGGCAAGTTACTTGTCTCTCTGGGCTTTATTTTCTTTGTCTTCAAAATGAAGGGAAAATTTCATAGGGCTTTGAGAATGAAATGACAAAAATACATCCTAAGAACTTAACAGAACACCTGACACATAGTAAGAACTCAGTAAAGGATGGTTTTTATCATTGTTTTCTATCATATTTCTTAGTCTTCACTTTGCTCTATCTTTTCCCTCCTTTAATACATCATTCATCATAATGATCTATAATACTAGGATATAGTGACTGTACCTGTGTATCTATATATTTAACTGTTTGTAGGTTAAATCAATAGTATAGTCATTAAAAACAAGATTTGGACAAATAATCACTAAGCAGTAAGTTGTTTCAATTAACTAATCTGTGGTTAGCTGATTTAAGAACTTCCATGATGCCAAAGACATTGTAGGTAATAAACAAATACTTATTAAATGAATAAATCCAAGATAGAAGGCAAAACATTGTTAAACATAACATTGATAACATAACGTTTTATGATGATACCTAAGCTCTTCTCCCTATTTATTATGTTATCTGAGGGAATCAGCATTTTTATAATTTTATGAGTTTATGAATTTTGTGAGTTTATGAATGTGTATTTTACCTTTATTTTCTTTCATAGTACTAATTGACAGTGTGCTTTTTCAAATATGTTGAATAACCAGAATCCATAGTACTCACATCAAAAACATGGGTTGACTGGGGAAACACAACAAAGGAAGAAGGGGGCAGTCAAGTATCTCTTGGAATGAAAAAAGGAATTGACTTTATGGGAGAAGGAAAATTCAAAAGGGATGCTGGCAGATCACAGGATTATCTTCCAACTTACAGAATGAGGAGGAAGAAAATGTGCTTTGTGCATTCTTTAAACACTGCCTGATTTTTTCTATGTGGGAGACAAATGTTGGGAGCCAGGGTCACAAAGCTTCCTTGCAGTCCTCAAAACATTCACTTACTTGGGGATTGTATTAGTTTCCAATTGCTATCTTTAAAAGTTACTACAAACTCAGTGGCTTAAAGTGGCAAAAGGTCAGAAAGCTGACAAAGATCTCTTGGGCTAAAATCAGAAGCTGGACGGGTCTGGTTCCTTTCTGGAAGCTGCAGGGAAGAATCTGTTTCTTTGACTTTTCTCGTGTCTAGAGGCTGCCTGCATTCCTTGGCTCAGGAGCGCCTTCCTCTATCTTGAAAGCCAACAACTTTATATCTCTCTGACCTTTCTGCAGTCATCACATCTCTCTCGAACTGAAGAAGAAAAGCTAGGAAACTTGGCTTAAAAAACAAACAAACAGGAAGATTCTCTACCTTTAAAGACTCATATGATTACATTAGACATACCAGGATAATCTATGCCAGTGGTTCTCAACCTTCTGGCCCTTTAAATACAGTTCCTCATGTTGTGACCCAACCATAAAATTATTTTCGTTGCTACTTCATAACTGTAATGTTGCTACTGTTATGAATTGTAATGTAAATATCTGATATGCAGGATGGTCTTAGTCAACCCCTGTGAAAGGGTCGTTCAGCTGCCAAAGGGGTCGCTACCCACAGGTTGAGAACCGCTGATCTATACTAATAAAAGGGTAATATGCTAATTAGGCTGAATAGACAGGACATCCTTCAGGGCAAAGCCATGGTGGTGAGGGCTGAGGCAGAGGTGGTTAGGGGCAATCAGGCAGGCAGGCAGAGCAGTTAGGGGCAATCAGGCCTGCAGGAGAGAGCAGTTAGGGGTGATCAGGCTGGCAGGCAGAGGGGTTAGGGGCAATCAGGCAGGCAGGCAGAGTGGTTAGGGGTGATCAGGCAGGCAGGCAGAGTGGTTAGGGGTGATCAGGCAGGTAGGCAGGTGAGCGGTTAGGAGCCAGCGGTCCCGGATTGCGATAGAGATGTCCGACTACCAGTTTACAGCCTAAACTGGCAGTCAGACATCTCCTGAGGGGTCCCGGATTGGAGAGGGTGCAGGCCAAGCTGAGGGAACCCCTCCCCACCCCCCTGCATGAATTTTGTGCACTGGGCCTCTAGTTTAGAATAATTCTCCATCTCAAGGTCCTTAACCTTAAGCACATCTACAGAGTTACTTTTGTCTTGCAAGGCAACACATTCATAGCTTCCAGGATTAGGTTATAGATATCTTTTGCGGCTGTTATTCTTCCTACCACAGGATCAGACATGAGCAATCAACTATAAGTGACAAGTCATTTTAATAGAGTGAGCTGCAGAATGAAACAAGACCTAACAGTGGTCAAGAACTAGGGATCAAATCATAAGATTAGGACAAATGAGCCAGGGTGAAAGAAAATGTAGGATTTTACCTAGTAGATAAGAAGAAAGGCAGCCGAGAGAGAGAGACTATTGTGTGTGGTTTGTTTTTTTTTAACTTCTACTGCCAACACAGTCCAGAGTACTTTCATCTTTCATTCAAATTCACAGTAGTTGCCTTACTAATTCCCATATACATTTTGCCTCTTTTCTAATCTATTTTCTACACAGCAATCAGGGAGCTCATGCAAACTATTCAAAAAACAACTAGAGAGCAAATCTTGCCATGCCTCCACTTGAAATGCCTTTCCATCCATTAGCATTAAGATTAGCATCCTTAACAGGACCCATAACCCTGGCATGATCAGACGCTTACCTTCATTTTGTGCCTTATCTCTGACATCTTTCCTCTTTGTTTGGTGATCTGCTTTCCAACATGACCTTGTTTCATTTTTTTTAACTACGATATACCTGATAAACCTGAGATGCACAAATCAAAATATTTGTACTTATTCCATAGTCACATACACACCACCCAGAACAGATCAAGAACATTTTCATCACCAAGGAAGTTAATTTGTGCATCTTATTAGTCAATGCCACTCCCACCAGAAGTAACCCTTTTTTTTTTTTTTAACACTGTAGATTAGTTTTGCTAGTTCTTGAATTTAATCTAAAAGGAATCATGTAATATATATTGCTTTTTATCTGGCTTTCACTCTACTAAGCATAATGTGTTTGAATCCATTCAGTCAGCAGTTTGTTCATTTCTATTATAATGCATGATTCCAATGTATAAACAAAGCCTAATTTCTTTATTCATGCACATGTGGATGCGTGTTTGACTTGTTTCCCATTTGGAGTTGTTAATTTTATTTCTGCTTTTTAAAATTGAGATATAATTGACATGTAACATTGTATTACTTTCAGGTGTACATCATAATTATTTGACATTTGTGAATATTGGGGGGGAAAAACACACCACAATAAATCCATTTAACATTCATCACCATACGTAGCTACAAATTGTGTTATTTTTTTATGAGAAATTTTTTAAGATTTACTCTCATAGCAACTTTCAAATATACAACACATTATTATTAACTATGTAGTCTCCATGCAGTACATAGATTCCCATGACTTATATTTAATTATAACTGGAAGTTTCTACCTTTTGATCACCTTTTCCCATTTTGCCCTATCTCTGACAACCACCAATCTGTTTACTGTCTAAGTTTAGGGTTGTTTTTTTAGCTTCCATATGTGAGATCTACAGTACTTGTCTTTCTTTGTCTGACTTACTTCACTTAACATAATGCCCTCAGGGTCCATCCATGTTATTGCAAATGGCAAGATTTCCTTCTTTTTTAAGACTGAATAATATTTCATTTTATATATATATATATATATATATATATATATGTATATATATATAATATATATATTTATATGTGTGTATCTAATTTTCATTAAGCATTTATCTATTAACTAGAGGCCCGATGCAGAAATTCATGCAAGAGTAGGCCTTCCTTCCCCTGGCTGCCAGCACCGACTTCCCTCCAGCACCTGGGACCCAGGCCTTTGCTCTAGGCCAGAGTCACCGCCTCCATCTTTGTTGTGTCAATTTGCATATTCCCTCCTTATTGGCTGTGGGTGCCGCCATCTTTGTTGTGAAGTGATGGACAATTTGCATATTCTGTCTTTATTAGATAGGATGAACACTTTGGTTACTTCCATGACTTAGCTATTGTAAATAATGCTACCATGAACATGGGGGTACAGATATCTTTTTGAATTAGTATTTTCATTTCCTCCATGTAAATACCCAGAAGTGGAATTTCTGGATCATATGGTAGTTCTATTTTTAATGTTTTGAGGAACCTCCACACTGTTTTTCATAGTCATTGCAAAAATGTACATTGCCACCAACAGTGCACAAGGATTCTTTTTTCTCCTCATTCTAGCCAAAACTTGTTATTTCTTATCTTTTTTATAATAACCATTCTAACAAGTAAGAGGTGATATCTCATTGTGGTTTTGATTTGCATTTCCCTGATGATTAGCTGACGTTGAGCACATTTTCATGTACCTGTTGGCCATCTGAATGTCTTGTTTGGAAAGATGTCTATTCAGGTCCTCTGGTATTTGGGGCTATCATGAATAAAGATGCTATGATTTTTCTTTTTTTAAATATATTTTTACTGATTTCAGAGAGGAAGAGAGAATCATTGATTAGCTGCCTCATGCATACCCTCAACTGGGAATGGAGCCCAAAACCCAGGCATGTGCCCTTGACCAGAATTGAACCCGGGACCCTTCAGTCCACAGGCCAATGCTCTATCCATAGAGCTGATTTTTCTTTACTGTGGTAAAAAGCACATAACATTTACCATCTGAACCATTTTTGAGTGTACAATAACTACCATTAAGAATATGTCCATTTTTGTGCAACATATCTCTAGAAAATTTTCACCATGTAAAACAGAACTCTAAGCCTATTTAACAATAGCTTCCCTTCTCCCCCTCACCCCAGCTCATGGAAACCATCATTCTGCTTTCTGTTTCTAAGCATATGACGACTTAGGTACCTCATATAAGTGGAATCATTCAGCATTTGCCTTTTTGTGACTTGGCTTACTTTACTTAGCATAATATCTTCAAGGTTCATCCATGTTGTAGCATATGTCAAGACTTCCATCTTTCATATGGCTGAATACTTCAATGAATGAGCGTGCAAGTATCTCTTCAAGATCCTGTTTTCAGTTCTTTTGGATATATACCCAGAAGTGGAATTACTGAATCACATGGTAATGACATTTTTAATTTTTTGAAGAATCTAACTCTCTGAAATTTTGTTCACATTTTTATTTTGTGAACAGAAGCACTCAATTTCTCTGACACATACCTAGAAGTGGAATTGCTGAGCTGACAGGGAGCCATGTTCTACTTTGTAAGAAACTTCCAAAATGCTTTCCAAAAGGGCTATGCCATTTTTCATTCCTATCAGCAATGAATGACAGTTCCAGTTGCTTCATATCCTCACCTACACTTTGTATAATCAGTCTTTATAACTAAGCCTTTCTAATGAGTATTCAATAGTATCTCATTGTGGTTTCAAATTTTCTCCAAAGAGCCATATTCATGTTCACATCAGACCTTCTTGGCACATACCCTTTCCTCTGTTTGGATTACTTATCTTGTCTTCCTTATACTCCCACTAACTCTATGCTGACTTCTCCATTCTCTTCCACTTATAGTTTAGATCACAGATCAAATATTTCTTCCTCTCCTTGGAGAATGTCCACTGACCATCAATCCCAAAATTAGATCAGGTCCCCTGCTTTACTTTTTATGTCTCCTCTGTATTTCTAGTGCCTAGAACAGAGCTATATGAATACTATATACTCAGTAATTATTTCTTGAATCAATGAAAAGTTCAGTATACAAAGGCATGCCAGCTTTTGGGGAGCTGTGGGGCTTTGGAGTGAGCCCTCATAGCTGTGGAAAGGTAAATTATGACAGCCATGCTAGAAAGCAATTTACTACCAGTTAGTATATGCAAAGCATATGACATAGTAATCATGCTCCTGGGAATGTATACTGAAGACATTCTCACTGAGGGTCATTCGAGTACATATTCTAAGAAGTTCACTACAGCTTTATTAATGACTAGAGGCCCAGTGTACAAAAATTTGTGCATAGGGGGCAGAGCGTCTCTAAGCCCAGCATGTGCCCTCTCACAGCCTGGGAGCCCTCGGGGGATGTCCACTTGCCATTGGGGAGCAGACCTAAGCTGCAGTCAGGCATCCTTAGCGCTGCTGAGGAGGTAGGAGAGCCTCCCCTGAGGAGGTAGGAGAGCCTCCCACCACCACCACTGTATTGGCAGCCATCAGCCTGGCTTGTGGCTGAGCAGAGCTCCCCCTGTGGGAGCGCACTGAGCACAAGAGGGCAGCTCCTGCATTGAGCGTCTGGCTCCTGGTGGTCAGTGTGTGTCATAGTGACCAGTCATTCCCAGTCGTTCTGCTGTTAGGGTCAGTTTGCATATTACCCTTTCATTATATAGGATAGAGGCCTGGTGCACAGGTGGGGGCTGGCTGGTTTGCCCTGAAGGGTGTCCCGGATCAGGGTGGGGGTGCTGCTGGAGTGCCTGGCCAACCTGGGTGAGGGGCTGATGGCTGTTTGCAGCTGGTCACACCCCCTTCAGGGTGGGGTCACCACTTGGGTGCCTGGCCAGTCTGGGTGAGGGGCTGATGGCTGTTTGCAAGCTGGTCAAGCCCCCCCTCAGTGGGGACCCTCAACCCATGGAGGTTTGGCCAGCCTGGGTAAGGGGCTGATGGCTGTTTTCAGGCTGGCCACACCCCCTTTAGGGTGGGGGGTCCCCACTGGGGTGCCTAGCCAGTCTGGGTGAGGGGCTGAGGACCGTTTTCAGGCTGGCCAAGCGCCCCCTGGTGACTCTTCTTTTTTTTTTTTTTTATTCTTGGATTTATTTACCTTCTATAATGGAAACTTTGTTGCTTTGAGTGGAGCTCAGAACCGGCCGGGAAGCTTGGCTTCCTCCATCACTGGAGCAACCAAGCCTCCTGCTCACTTCAGCTCCATGGCTGCTGGCCACCATCTGGGTTGGGTTAATTTGCATATAGTCACTCTGATTGGCTGGTGGGCATGGCTTAAGGCATAGCAAAGGTACAGTCAATTTGCATGTTTGTCTTTTATTAGTTTAGATGGGTAGATAGGAGGAGTCAAACCCAGGGCCCAGTATTGGGAGAATGAATAGTTAAAATGTGGTGAATGTACACAATGGAGATGCCACACAGCACTTGGCAGCTACAGGCTAGAAAAACATAAATACACCACTGGTGGAGAATATTAAGCAAGATTTATTATACCTGTGTATATAAAAATAAAATTTGCATAAAATAAAAATACTATATATGCCCACAAAACAGTAATACATAGCGTTGAAGAATGTCTTGTGAACAAAATCGTGTACAAAGCATGCATTATATTGCTTGCCTTGGAGGAAGACGAGGAAGTAGAATACAGGGATTAAATTAAACCAGCAAGGATTCAGGCCGGTGGCTGTGGCAGCAGCCAGAGCAGTGGACCGTAGGGGTGCATGTAGTCCCATCATAGAGGACGAGCTGAGCTTCTCGGACATCTATTACTCCCCGTCCTGCTGCGAGTTCTGCCTCAGCTGTCCTTGGCTCTCACTGCGCTCACTCACCAGTGTCACCTGCTCCATGTGGCTGGTGGCTCTTCACCCTCTGCGAGAACAGCATGATTCTCTCCGCTGCCATAGTCATCACCCTCAGAAACCTGCTTGGTTACCTCCATTTTGGGAAGCTTGATCAGAAGACTCTGTTAATCACTGATTCCCTTGGCGTCCAGATGACTTCATCCTATGTCTCTGGCAAAGAAAGCACCACCCTCATTGGGGTGGGCAAGGTGAAGGATGTTATCATTAATGAGGCTATTTACATGCAGAAGATGACTGCCTACCTCTGCATTTTATTGAATGATCCGGTGGAACCAAATGGGATATACCAAGTAGTATCTGTCTTCCAGAGTGCCAAGCCCCAACTGGACTGCTTGATTGACGTGTACAGGAGCTGCCAGGAGACCCTGGCACACCGGAAAGCCACATCCACAAGCCCACGCGCCCGGCTTTCAGAAGGCCCGTACTGTCTTCCATGGGAAATGACTCCTAAGTCCCCCGGTGGTGTATTTTCTGTATTCAAACCATCATGTGGACACTGGCCGAGGAGCCGGGATGGAAGCAGTGGACCTGAGAGACACAGAGCAGGTGACTGGAACCCGGCTCACTGTGTGATGCTGAGCAAAGCATTCCTGGTATTTCAGTGCCCCCTTGTAAGGCATGTGTACTTCACCAACTGAGAGGAGACCGTAAGAAACGAAATGTCAAAGGTCATGTTGACAAAGAGCACTTTGTGAATTTCCTAAGCACATTCAAGTTTACTTTTTGTTGAAATTTGTGGAGCAAGACAATGGGAAACTGTTATCAGATCTCCTGAGAAAGATAATTTCCAAATGTTTAAAAGTTAAGAAAAAAAGTCCAGCCCTTCAGAAGACTGGTCTCTGTCCCCCTAGCTCCAGTGTCTGTACAGTGTTAAATATGATGCCTCTCTTAATAAACAAGTCTCCTTCAAAAAAAAAAATTAAACCAATAAAATAGGATGTATTTTACTAACTGACATTATTAATATTAATTAAATACTGTTTTAAAAATCATAGGATATGAAATACCCATTTAAGGGGAAATAAAAGAATATAATTTTATGCTATATCTTAACTGAAGTTAAATTCTTTCTGATTTTTATTTGTGTAAAAGATCATAACCTATCATTGGTGGACTGAACTAATTCTTCCCTTAGTATATAAAATGTTTGCCCTTCATTGAAAGAAGACCCTTAATGTTAAATTGGCTTGCTGTAGTAGAAGTTTATAGCTTTCAATTAGTTGAACTATTGTACTAAAATTTACTTTTAGAGGTTCTATTTGGACCATACTATATCTCTACCTCACTTAATTAAAAATAGAATTAAATTCAAAGATAAAAAGATTCATATCTCCCCTTCCCCCATCCTTTTCCACAACTGTGTTTTTGTTCATCAAGGTAAACTTTTTTTCCCCCTTTTCAATATTCTTTTTTTTTATTGCTTAAAGTATTACAAAGGGTATTACATATGTGTCCTTTTTTTTCCCCCGCCCTTGACAATCCCCTGGCCTCCCCTACCCCCCAGTGTCTTATGTCTATTGGTTATGCTTATATGCATGCATACAAGTCCTTCGATTGATCTCTTACCCCCCTCCTTCCTGCCCCCCAACCCTCCCCAGCCTTCCCGCTGCAGTTTGACAATCTGTTTGAGGCAGTTCTGCCTCTGTATCTATTATTGCTCAAAAATTTATAATGGTCTCTATTAACCATGAATGAGTGAGCTTCTGCACAGCAAAAGAAACCATCAACAAAACAACAAGAAAACACACTGCGTGGGAAAACATATTTGCCAATGTCATATCTGATAAGGGCCTAATCTCCAAAATTTATAGGGAATTCATACAACTTAACAAAAGGAAGATAAACAATCCAATCAAAAAATGGGCAAAGGACCTAAATAGACACCTTTCAAAAGAGGACATTCAGAAAGCCAAAAGACATATGAAAACATGCTCAAAGTCACTAGTCATCTGAGAGATGCAAATCAAAACAACAATGAGGTACCATCTCACACCTGTCAGACTGGCTATCATCAACAAATGACAAGTGCTAGAGAGGATGTGGAGAAAAAGGAACACTTGTGCACTGCTGGTGGGAATGCAGACTGGTGCAGCCACTATGGAAGACAATATGGATTTTCCTCAAAAAACTGAAAATGGAACTCCCATTTGACCCTGTGAATCCATTTCTAGGAATATATCCCAAGAAACCAGAAACACCAATCAGAAAGGATATATGCACCCATATGTTTATAGCAGCACAATTCACCATAGCTAAGATCTGGAAACAGCCTAAGTGCCCATCAGCAGATGAGTGGATTAGAAAACTGTGGTACATCTACACGATGGAATACTATACTGCTCTAAAAAGGAAGGAACTCTTACCATTTGCAACGGCATGGATGGAACTGGAGAGCATTATGCTAAGTAAAATAAGCCAGTCAGAGAAAGATAAATACCACATGATCTCACTCATTTGTGGATTATAGAGAACAACATAGACTGATGAAAAGGGACAGACCCAAAGACTGAGAAACAGCGATCAGGCTATCAATCCCCAGAAGGAAAGTAGGGGAGGGCGGGGGTAAGGGGAAGAGATCAACCAAAGGACTTGAATACATGTATATAAGCCAAACCAATGGACATGGACAACAGGGGGATGGGAGCATGAGTTTGTGTGTGGGGGGGAGGTTGGGGGTTATTGGGGGGGATGAGGACACATTTGTAATACCTTAACTAATAAAAAAAAAAAGAACCAAACCAACGTTCAGAGCTGAAGAATACAATAACTGAACTAAAGAATTAAGTACAGAGCTCAACTTTGGACTGAGCCAAGCAGAAGTAAGAATCAGCTAGCTCGAAGTGAAATCATTTAAAATTATCCAGTCAGAGGATCAAAAGGAAACGTAATGAAAAAGAATGAGGAAAGCCTGTTGGACTTATGGAGTACCATTAAGCAAACAATTTTTGAATTATTGGAGTCCCAGAAGGAGAAGAGAGGACAAGGATGAAAGGGGCAGAAAACTTATTTAAAGTAACAATGGCTGAGAACTTCCCAAACCTGAGGAGAGATTTGGACATCGAAGTTTATGAAGCTAATAAGTCAGCCCAAAATTTCAATCCAAAAGGATCCTTCTCCAAGATACATTATAATAAAGCTGTCTAAAATCAAAGACAAAGAGAGGATTGTAAAAGTAGCAAGAGAAAAACAATTCTCTCATACAAGGGAACCTTTATAAAACTACCAGTGGATTTAGCAGCAGAATTCATGCAGGCCAGGAAAGAGTGGGATGATATAGTCAAAGTGATGAAGAAAAATACTGCCAAGCACCGTACTTTACCCAGCATAGCTGTCCTTCAGAAATGAAGGTGAGATAAAGACTTTCCAAAACAAAAGCTGAGGTTGTTCATCACCATAAGACCTGCCTTACAAGAAATGCTGGAAGTTCTTCAAGCTGAAAAGAAAAGATGATAACAAGTAACATGAAAATATACAACACACTGGTAAAGGTAAATATATAGGCAGCTTCAGAATACTCCAGTACTATAATGATGATGCTATGTTAATCACATAACTCTAGTATAAAGGTTAAAGGACAAAAGTATAAACACAGGTATAATTTGTTAATGGATACAAAATAAAAAATGATGTAAATTGTGACATCATAAATATAATCTGTTATCAGGTTAAAATAGTCTGTTATGTCTATAAGATGTTTCAAGTAAGCTTCAGGGTAACCATAAAACAGAAACCTATAGTAGTAGATACACACAATCCAATGAGAAGGTAATCCAAGTATACCACTATGGAAAATCATCATTTGAAAAGGAAGACATCAAGAGAGGAAGATAGGAACTACCAAACAGACACAAAACAGTTAACAAGTGACAGTAGTAAGTAATAACAATCATTAATTATTTTAAATTTAAGTGGATTAAGATATGCCAATCTAAAGGCATAGTGTGACTGAATGAATTTTTTTTTAAAAGAACCAATTGTATTACTGCCTACAAAATACTCACTTTAGTTTCCAGGTCACACATAGTCTCAAAGTGAAGGGAGTTAAAAAAAAAAAAAAAGATATTCCATGTAAATGGAAACCAAAATAGAGCAGAGGTAGCAATAGTGGTATCAGAAAGAAATAAGACTTTAAGTCTAAAACTGTAACAGGACACAGAAAAGGTCATAGGGATAAAGAGGTCAACTTGTCAAGAGGAAACAACAATTGTAAATATATATGCACCCAAAATCAGACACCTAAATACATTATGCAAATACTAACAGATCTGAAGGGAGTAATAGACACCAATACAATAATAGTAGGGGAATCAAATACCCCACTTTCTACAACGAATAGATCATCCAGACAGAAAATCAGTAAGGAAACATTGGACTTAACCTTTAGACCATGTGAACCTAACAGACATACACAAAACATTCCATGCAACAAAAGGAAAACATATACATTTATTTCCATATTCCACATTCCCCAGAACAGGTCATATCTTAGGTCACAAAAAATTCTTAGAAAAATTTAAAATATTGAAGTAATATCTATTATCTTTTCTGACCATAGTGGTATGAAATTAGAAATCAGTAACAGAAGGAAAACTAGAAATTTCACCAATATGTGGAAATTAAACACCTGTTTACAACTGACCAACTAATGGATAAAGGATTAAATCAAAAGAAAATTTAAAAAGTTATCTTGAAACTAATGAAAATGGAAATACAACATAGCAAAACTTATGGGATGTAACAAAAACAGTGCTAAGAGGAAAATTTACATCAATAAATGCCTATATTAAGAAATAAATATCTTAAATAAACTAAGTTTAGTAACCTTAAGGACTAGAAAAAGAAGAAATTAAGCCTAAAGTCAGCAGAAGAAAGGAGATAAAAGTCAGAGCAGAAATAAATGAAATAGAGAATAGAAAAACAATAGAAAATCTCAATGAAACTAACAGTTGCTTTTTAAAAAGATTTTAAAATGCCAAACCTTTAGCTATAATCAGCAAAAAAAGAGAAATAAAATTATAAATGAAAGAGGAGACATCATAACTGATACCACACAAAAAGTGTCACAAGAAACTACTCTGAACAATTACAGGCCAACAAATTGGACAACCTTAAAGAAATAGATAAACTCCTTGAAGCATACAACCTAGCAAGTTTGAATCATGAAGAAACAGAAAATTTAAACATACCAGTTACTAGTAAGGAAATTAAATCCGTAATCACAAATCTTCTAACAAAAGCCCAGTCCCGTGGTTTCACTGGGGAAATCTTCTAAAAATTTAAGGAAGAATTAACACCAGTCCTTCTCAAACTCTTCCAAAAAAATTAAAGAGGAAGGAACACAACCAACTAAATTTATGCAGCCAGCATTATCCTGGTAACAAACCAGACAAAAATAGTAAAGTAAAGAAAACTATGTTCATATTCCTGTTGAACATAGATGCAAAAGCCTCAGCAAAATATTAGCAAACCAATTTTAACAGCACATTGAAAGGATCATACACTGTGATCAAATTGTGTGCAAGGATGGCTCATCGTATGCAAATCAATCAGTATGATACACTACATTAATATAATGAAGGATAAGAATCATATGGTCGGAAAAAGCAATGGACAAAATTCACTATCTTTGATAATAAAAACTCTCACCAAATTGGGTATAGAGGTAACATACCTCAACATAATAAAGGTCACATATTATAAAATGTTGAAAAATTTCCCTCTAACATCAGAAATAAGATAAGTGTCTCTGTTTGCTGATGACATGATCTTGGATATAAAAAATGTTGAAATTCCACCAAAAAAAATCTGTTGACACTATTAAACATCCAGTAAAGTTCCAGGATACAAAATAAGATCTATACACCAAAAACAATGAAGAATCTGATTAAATAAACTGAAGAATGCACAAATAAATGTAAATATATTCCATGTTCATGAATTAGGAGAGTTTATATTGTTAAAACAACCATTCTACCGAAGTCATCTATAGATTCAATGCAATTCTTACCAAAACTCCAGTGGCATTTTTCAAAGAAATAGAAAAAATCCTAAAGTTCATATGGAGCTACAGAAGACCCTGAATAGCCAAAACTATCTTGAGAAAGGACACAGCTAGAGGCATCAAACGATATTAGAAAGCAAAAACAATCAAAACAATATGGCACTGGCGTAAAAACAGACACACAGACCAATGGAACAGAGCTGAGAGCCCAGCAATAAACCCTCACACATATGGTCAACTGATACTTGACAAGGGAGCCAAGAACACTCAATGGGGAAATAATAACGTCTTCAATAAGTGGTTTTGGAAAAACTGCATATTCACATGTAAAAGAGTAGAAATCAGGCCCCTATCTGACACCAGTCACAAAAATTAGCTCAAAATGGATTAAGACTTAAATGTAAGACCTGAAGCTATGAAACTCTTAGAAGAAAACATAGGGAAAATGATCCTTGACCTGGGTCTTTGCACTGGTTTTTAGATATGACGACAATGAAAAAGCAATAAAAATAAACAAATGTGATTACATCAGACAGAAATCTTCTATAGAGCAAAAGACAATCAAAATGAAAAGGCAACCTATGAAAAAGGAGAAAATAGTTGCAATCTGTATCTAAAAAGGGATTATCATCCACAATATACGTGGAACTCAGACAATTCAATAAATAATAATAATAATTACTAATAATAATCCAATTTCAAAATGGTCAAGGACCAGAATATTTTTCTAAAGAAGATGTACGAATGGCTAACAACTACATGAAAAGGTGCTCAATATCACTAATCATCAGGGAAATGCAAATCAAAGCAACAATGAGATCTCTAATTGCATGTGTTAAAATGGCTATCATCAAATAAAACAATAGATAAAAAATGTTAGTGAGGATATGGAGAATACAGAACTCCTCCGTATGATAGGTTAGAACATAAATTGGTGCAGCCGCTGTGGAAAGCAGTATGAACGGTCCTCAAGAACTTAAAAGTAGAACTATCATGTGTTCCAGCAAACCACTTCTGTGTCTATATCTGAAGGAAAAAAAATCACTTATCTTGAAAAGATATCTGCACTTTCATGTTCATTGCAACATAATTCACAATAGCCAAGACATGGAAACAGCCTAGTGTCCATTGACAGATAAATGGACACAGAATACGGTCTGTAGGTGTGATAGAATATTATACAGCCATACAAAAGAAGGTTCAACATGGTTCTTACTATAGCAACACAAAATAATGGTAATAATGTAAGGTAAAAGATTAGTTAATGTAAATATTTAGCAATATATGTGTGTATCAAATTATCACACTAATTGTACACCTTAAACATCCCCTATGTTATATGTCAAGTTTATCTCAAAAAAAGATAGAGGGGAAGAAATCAGAAAATTCAGTCTCCATTAGAATAGCTAGTTTAAGGATTCTATATCTAAGGTATCCACATATTCTCGGATGTAAATAAGTTGGCATGTTTACAGATATACTAATTTGGTTACTTAGTTTTCCTTAGTTTAAAATGTTTCTTCTCAGAATGCTGAAATTTTAGTTTGGAAGGATTTTAATACAGTATTAATGATTTAGATAGCTTTTATCTTTTATAGCAACTCAACGCACTTACAACTTTCTTATGCAGTACATTTTTAAACACACTATAACTTCCTTAGAGATTATCATTAGTAGTAGTGGTGGTGGTGGTGGTGGTGGTGGTGGTGGTGGTGGTGGTGGTGGTGGTGGTAGTATTTACTGTTTCACATGGACTCATTTGGAACTCTCTTTTTGGTAATGTTAAATAATGAATACCTAATAGTTCTCATTCTCCAGAGGATGCATTAACATCTTCTTCTTATCACTCCATAGATAAAAATCTTTCGGTATTTTAAATTTGTTATTAAAATGCTAAGCTAAAATAGCAATTACTTTTTAACTGCATAGAAATCTTGGCTTTTTTCCTTATAAGTCTATAAAATAACATGGCTAAATCATTTGTTTTCATAAACAGTTGTGTTTTAAACATAGCATTTTTTCTAGTATGAAAGTAATTCATTATAGAATATTCGCAAGTAGATAAACAATAAGAAAAAGAAAATGAAAACCACCTACCCACCATTCCACCACCCAGAGGAAACAGTCATCCATGTATGTATAGTGTTTCCTTATGGCAACGTAGTCATAATTCTGTAGGCTATTCAACACCATTTTATACGTTAGATGGCGAAAAGATAGTTTCAAAGTATTAAATAACTAATGTCCCATACTCTTTGTTGTTTACAAGTCAATTTTACCTCCTTTTCTTTAACCTGCACTAATTCAATAAGGAACGTCTTTTTTCTCACGCTCATAAACATGAAACCACAGCCTCACAGAAGTGCAGTTACAACATTAACAAATTGCAACATTAGCAAATTGCAGCCTTCAGACTAAAACGCAATTCTCCCGGCATCTAAAATTCCAGTATTGTTCCCTCGTCGATCCAGCCACCTCATGTATGTGGGTTCCTACTACAATTAGTCCTTTTGGCTAAATTAAAAAATCATTCTGAAAGTTTGCCTTAAAACACCCTCAGAGTGTTACTAAATTAAGGTTAAATCTCAAGTATAAATTTCAAGCAATTAGTTTTGGTTTTACCCGAGCAGAACACCCCACAGATGATGCCGAATAAAAACTATTTACACACTACCATAGTGCATTTCTTGTAAAAACGTTGGGTCTGTAGCAGCGATTTGCTAATCAAATTCAGAATTTGATTTGAAATGCCTCCGGCAGGCAGCCAATCCAGTTATGAAAGAACAGAAGCAAAAACCAGAGCCCTGGTGAGTTTCCTCCAGAAGCTAGCTGGGTCCTTTGCTCCAGTTAGCAACCTGGTTCCATAGGAAATCACTGCAATTGCTCCTAAAATAAAATATCGTAGTTAATTTTTTCAATAAATTATTGGACTGAACTAGACACAAAACATGAACATTTTGGAATCTAGAGTTATAAAATATTCTGACATGTTTTAATATAAACAGGAACATTTTCAATGATTGCTTGGATCTAAAATGTTTTTCCACTTGACATTTGTTTATACTTCCTAGGAAAGAAACTCTATTTATGGATAACTGAATAACACAAATAAACATTAGAGAGAGCTGAAAAATCAGCTTTGATTATGCATGAAAATCTACAATGTCATTGTGTACTCTTATGCCGTATTCTGATTGCCTGTTTATTTTTACAGAATCGCTGGTGAGCCTATGGAAGAGGAGCCAGCCTTGTGAAGTGCCAAGACCCCCTCTCTCCCCCCATATTTCCTGTGTGTGACATCATTGTGTATCCCCCCACCCCCCACCCCAGCACCCACAGACATGTCTTGTCTGCTGCCTGGGTGGCACAGATTCGATGGAACATAAACACTGGGCACGAAATTCTGAACAGCAGCTTCACTTGTTCTTTGGATGGACTTGAAAGGGCATTAAAGATTCCGAAAATGTAACCGCTGTGATTCTAAAGTTACAGTAAACCACGACTGGAAGAAACTGCTTCCAGCGTGCATTTAGTATGCTGGGTGACCCACTCGTGGGCCCAGAGCAGGAACCAGAAACGTCTAATACAGCATTAGATACTGTTCATTACAAACGCTCTGACAGCCAGTGAAATTTTGGGCAAAACCTAAGAAATACTCATTCCTGACATTCTGATCCATTTTTTTTTTTATTGGGTAATTTTTGTCAAACAGTCTCAAATTGTTTACAGGATTTGCTTTCAGCTATGAACGGATAGCAATTCCCGACAGATCGCAGGGATTTTGTTTGGTTTGGTTTGGTTTGTTTTTTGGCCTTTGTTTTAACACATGGTTCGACTCTTGCTAGTTAAGAGTTCAAGATGGAGGAACTGGGCTGACGCTTTTTCAGTGGAACAAACCATGCCATATCCCCACCTCCACACGCCAAACAAACCTCAAACACTGTATAGGATGGTGCAATATTTTATGTCACTTAAAAAAAAAACTACCCTATTTCCCTAACATCCCCCCCCCCCCTGTGTTCTCACACACAGATGAGATTTGCAACTGGGAGGATGAGACCTCACTCCCTGCTCACATCCCTCCCTCTGATGATGACAGTAGCTCTGAGCATATGTTCCGTGGAAGATTTCCAGTGTCTTTGAAAACTTTTCAAAGACGGTCCTAATTTATTCCAAATCTATCAAGAACTTATTCTCTCACTTTTCTTTTTCTGCCTTCCATCACTTCCTTTCTTCTAACCTTTCATCCTTACTTCATATAGAAAAGCTAGATTACCCATAATCTCCCCAATTTCTCAGGAGCCTTGAGTATTTTTTTTTTTTTTTTTTTACTCTCCAGGTTAACACAGTTGCTTTGTCTAGTGTGTTCTTATAGCTGTGAATCTTTGAGGTGAATATGGCTTAAGCAATGTTACTGAATTTTCTATACTCTGAAATGTGTTAATGAAGGCACTGAAGTCACCTTGAATTGAGTTAACCTTGAAGTTGTGCCTTTATGTGAAAACAAAACAAAACAAAACAAAACCACCAGGAACTTAACCTTTGCACATATTGCCTTAGTGTCAAAGACTAAAAATAAAAGACTTTTATTTCTGAGATTTAAAATAACTTACTACATATAAGTAGGTTATCCCCCTACCATCCAAAATTTTATTTCAATGTATAACTCGGACACATAAAGACATTGATATGAATACCTTGCAGTATTTAATATCTGACAATGCTTTTGAAAGAGTTGATGTTTCTTTTTATATATTTTCCTAACTCAAAGGATATATTAAAGCCATAAGTGAAGATTGTCATGCTTTTATTCAGAAATCTGAAAGAAACCTTAATTAAAACAAGGTTTTAGGGAAGGCCATGATATGAAAGATATAGAACAATATGGTTTTAGTTAAAGAGGACTCTAACCTGTAAATCAAAGATGAAAGATTTCACTCAAGTAGAATTATATAACTCCCCTTTGTTATACAGTCAGACCATTTTTTTTTTCATGCATTTGGTTTTTTTAGGATTACCATTTTAATTTTAAAGACTTTTATTACATATACAAAAATGGCTCAATACTTGGTTTAACATCTTAGAAATTTGAGTCGCCCTTTGAAATAGAAAATCTAAAGTGGAATGTAACTCAGTATTAGGTAAAAAATTACTTTCATTGAATAAGAGTAAGATCCATCTCAATTCACAATAGTAATGAATTTTTTGTAAAAAATTTCATGATATTTGTCAGAGAAATTCATGCCAGTCATAGTTGCTAGCTCTTGCTATTTTGCGGAGTTCCTTGAAATTTACTTACAAAAAAACAAATAATGAAGCTTAAAGGCTTTTCCAAAAAACTTCCCTCTTTAAAACAGAAAATCATATAATTTTAATTGGAAACATAATTATGACTTTTACAAATAAATTAATATTTATAAATCTCTATTATTGCTCTCAATCCTCCCAAATATTTTTTAGATGTTGAATAAGAGAATGAAACAGTATAGCGCAAGCATACTAATTTACTGATGTTTCCTACAATAATTTTGTTGCATTCTTATGCGCAGCCATCAATCTGATAGAGCCAGATCACTAAGATATCTCTATGATTATTTAGATTTAAAACATAACACATTAATGAGTTAATTCCACATTCTTCCACATGATACTGGACCCAATTGGTTGCACTGAGAGTCTAGGACAGGGGTGGGCAAACTTTTTGACTCGAGGGCCACAATGGGTTCTTAAACTGGACCAGAGGGCCTGAACAAAAGCATGGATGGAGTGTTTGTGTGAACTAATACATGTTAACACTGCTGCTGGTGAAGGAGCGGAGGGGAGAGCAAGAGAACCCTTCACTCTTTCAGCTCCGCAGGCCGGATAGAACAGCCGAACGGACTGGATCCGGCCCGCGGGCCGGAGTTTGCCCACGGCTGGTCTAGGATATGTGGAGTGGCAGATAAACTATGGAGAGGATTAGTCACAGCTGAATGTAGCTGTAAGAACAGAAGGTAGTGCTTTCTTATTATATCCTTACAAGGGGTAGGGTAGCCCTCAGGGGCAAAATGGGGGCTGTTGGAGAATATCAGCATGTCTTTTGAAATAGCCAGCCCTTCTTGAAAGGGTATTTTCACTTGGTAAAGTTTTCCTAACTTACACATTTAATTTTTATTGCTCAAAATAGTTCCCAGTAAGAGGCTATTAGAAGAATTTGTCCCTAAGTTTTATCAATAATATATTTTTCTGATCCCTATTTTGAAGGATAATCCCATAGGCTTTCTCACAAACTCATAATAACTCACACACATTTTTGAGAAATATATTAGTAAAGAATGTGAGGAGTTCAATTTAATAAGATTTAATTTTAGGTACAAAAAAGAAAGTGTAAGAAACTTAATTTTCTCAATTTTATAGTACAACCTGGGTTTATATATTACATTGAAAAACTGTTTTATTAGATAATAAGTAAATGATCTCAAATGGTAACAGAGGCTACTTAATCACTGCTTAGTAAGTGAGAAGAACATTTTGAGATAAAATATGTTTTATTTTAACAAGTCTGCACCATCCATAGTAGGGATAGAAATCATCTTTTAGAGAAAACAGAGATATGTATGAAAAAACACTACCAATGGCATTTCCCTTCCAATCCTAGGAACTGAAATGTTACCTTCAGTTTTGACTCTAAGCCTTTACTGAACTCTCACACCCCTCTCCATGACAACATGGTGGATTTGAAAACAGAACACCTCACACAAACATTTCAAAAAACTATGGGGCTGGTCTCTCCAAAGAACTGAGTAGTTTGAAGGTCATTCATAAAGCTGTGTAGATCCCCTGGGTGTCTTCACAGCGACCATGTGGAAGTGAGCAGAACGATCATGTGAACAGTCTCCTGGGAGACAATTTCCCTTCAATCAGCACTTTATACTCATCTTTCTTATCCCAGCATTTATGTTTAGGACCATTTATTTAAATAGTTCTATTTACCTTTTGAAGGTTCACTCTCAATTTGTCTCAGTGAAATTATTAAATATCTAATACTTACTAAACAAGCCAAAGGTTTCTGTCTTTAAAGTGATGCATTCTGCCAGACCAGCATGGCTCGGTGGTTGAATGTTGACCTATGAAGCAGGAGGTCATGGTTCCAATCAGCTGATCAATGATTCTCTTTCATCATTGATATTTCTATCTCTCTCTCCCTTTCCCTTCCTTTCTGAAATCAATTATATATATAAAGTTATTCATTCTGAGCTTGAAACAATCATTCTGTCAGAGTTTGACATTGTCGTTTTAGCAGCATCTATCTCAACATCCTTTTCCTGCTTCAGAAATGAAATCATTTAGTATGCTGAGAAAATAAGGAAAAAAAAGTAGGAAACAACATACCTGTTCAACTGTTCCATAAAGAGGGCATTTTCACCTCCAAAAGAAATGGACGCCAGGTGAGCTGTGCTGAGTAATGAAAGCATGTTGTTGTCGTCTTCAAAACTGATCATCAGCATGTCCGTGATCCTCATCACATATTTCTTGTAGTCTCAAGGGACACAATTATAATGTGGGCTCCAGCAGTATTTTATACCATTTACTGCCTTTTCAATGAAGTGTCATGAGTATTGCATCACCTTCATCAGCACCATCAATGAAATATAGAAGTGGCTAGATAGAGCTTCTTTTCCTGGTCATATTTACACGGGAAAGCATACATACCCTTGCTTCCTAACAGCGGTCTTTTATTCCATCTAATGTTTCATGAAACGCAGAATGATTGTCATGTGGCCTGAGTAAAATCTTTTAGATGAACAGCCTTCGACTGTTGATCTGGTGCTCTTTGGACTTGACCTCAATCACAGAGTAATAGGGTTATAACAGTTTCTCAAACCATCTTAATTCTCAGCCTGAAACACATATATGGTGAATTTACCTTATAGTGCCAATCATTCAAACCAATAATTTCCTTTCCACTCTTCTCTCTTTCCCCTGTTCAACTGCCAATACCAAATTGCCATATCTAATCTATCAGAACAATTTTTAAAACCTCTACTTTATGCTTCCTAAGTAGAAATAACCTTGGCAACTTATTTTCTGAGATACCACTAAGTATACTTTCTTTCATGCCATTTTATATAAATTCTCTATTAGCTACTCTTTGTCTTCGTTTTTATCTCTTCCTTTTTAAGAATCACTTGACTTTTGTACTATTCTTATCTTAAACGATAGATCAAGTTATTGTGTTTTGGTCTATAATTTTGGACCTGGCACTTGGTTTTATTAATACAGAATTTCTCTCTTGGTCTCAAATATCATTTTCTGCCACTCTTGTTACTACCCATTGTGTTGTGCTAGTTATCACAGAGAGAGCATTGTACATAGATTATTCTTGCCCTTTGGATGATGTCTTTATAAGTCAAACCCACAAGCATAAACTCTGAACTGAAGAAAAAATGCAAAAGAGACATTTTAAATAAATATAATTTGAAAGTAAGATATTTCCAGACTATTCAAAGGAAATTGAAGCCTTTCATTTTTCTATTTGGCACATTGGAGGCAAATGTTGCAACATCAAATAAAATAAAGAGGGTCAAATGTTTTGGGAGACATTATGGTCATTTCCTTTAGGCTTCATGGTGCCCTTTCTTGGAGTTGGCATTTTATGACAATTGGCAGAAATCTTGCGGTGATTTCTGGCTATTGCTTTTATTAACTTAAAATTGTGCAGCAATGGAGTAATTAAAAAAAAACAACACCTTAGGAATTAAGAATTCTAAAATCGAAGGAGGAATGTCAGTTCCTCTGGTTTGCAAACATGGTTGTAGATCAAAATCTCCATATGCTCTTCCCAAATGGTAAGATTGTCAAACTCTTTGTGGATAAGCAAGGCTAGTGCCTATCCTCTGCAGCAGCTGGGTTCTATGAAATCGCCCTTCCAGTGGTTGCTGGGCATACGAAGCATGCTATTAAAAATGAGTGACCATTTAGTAGATTATAGCCTAGGCAGTTTGTGTCATTTGAAAGCAAATATCCTGATATTTTTAAATAATGTGGGCAGGGCAGGCAGGAATCCAATATTTATTACTCTTGTGATTAAACGCTCTAGGCCTGGCTTGTTGATGTATACCCCAGGAATCTGGAGTTTCTGGCTTAGTGTAAAATTTAAATGTCTTTTCTATCGTGGCCTGATATCTGTTTCTGTAATAAGATCAGTATGATGTCCTCGGTGCACCAGTGGTTTTGCCCTTAATTTTTTTGGCTAGCAGTCACCAAAATCTGTCATCCAGTGCTGCTGAGAAAAAAACACGTTGCCAAACTTCTTTTCTTAAATTGTGCTGCCAGTGATGTTTTCCCACATGTGAAAAATAATTATCCAATAAAGGATTAATGCCTAATCACAATACCATCGTTGGAACATTTTCATGCAGTGTTCACCTTCTTTCTGATCCCTGTTTTGTATTTGAAAGAATGAAATGGAAAATTCAATGGTGTGTTCCAAATTATAGTTGATGTTGTTAATATCATGACTTTCCTTCAAAGAGAATGAAAGATTCCCTTTTGTCTTGTGTTTTCTACTGAATTAGATTTTCCTCTAGTACTAGTGTGAATAAAAGCTATTTGAAATAAAAGTGTTCTTATTTTTCTACCTCTTTGATGCCTACCATTAGACTCTGAATACTAGATATTTGACAAATATTTGTTGAATAAATAAAGTATTACTAATTATAAATTATTGTGACATATACTGTTCCACTTTTAAAATATGAAGGGGTTATTTGCAAGTAAATCTCCATTTTACTGAAGTGAGAATTCACAAAAGGAGGAAAAGTAAAT
The DNA here is from genome assembly GCF_963259705.1 of Myotis daubentonii. Lineage (NCBI taxonomy): Eukaryota > Metazoa > Chordata > Mammalia > Chiroptera > Vespertilionidae > Myotis > Myotis daubentonii. Next base: position 59,266,681 of record NC_081849.1, read on the forward strand.
CAAAACAGAGTTGCTATTTGAATGTCATTTGCTGGCCAGGATAAAGAATAAAATAGCTAACAATGGCCTGGTCAGTGACTCAGTGGTTAGAGCATCTGTCCGCACACCTAAAGGCAGGTACCTCGGTTGCAGGTTTGATATGAGTAGGGGAGTGTGTAGGAGACAACCAATCAATGTGTCTTTCTCACACCGATGTTTCTCTCTCTCTCTCTCTCTCTCTCCCCCCTCCAACTATCCCATCCACTCTCTCTAAAAGAATCAATGAAAAAAATGTCCTCAGGTGAAGATTAACAAAAATAATGATAATAATAATAGCTAACTGATTAAACACCAGCCATATGCCTGTTACAATACTGAGCGCTGTACCAAAATTAGGTTTTTCATTACATGAACCCTACTTCATGTATTATCACTACCATTTACAGATGAGAGCACGGAGCATGGAAAAGGCTAAGTCATTTGCTTGTTGTTACAGATAGTAGGAGATAAATTAAACCCTTATCTATATCTATGTAGCTCTAAAGTCTGTTCTCTCTCCAAATGACATACAGAATATGTCAAAGATGGTATACTAAAGTCAGTCTTAAACTACAAAAACTGGAACTAACCTTCAGGATAGACTGTATGCTCAATCTCTGCTGATCTTACGATTTTACTAAATTATAATTTTAAATGGATCTGGTCATTGTGGCTAGGTTTGTACAGTAAGTACAAGTTACAAAACAGTTCTTTTTTCCTCTGTTTCAACATCTTTCTTTATTGTAGCCAAGAACCTTAAGATGTCTTTGGAATACATATTCCAAAAACTAGAAATCTATTCCAAGACCAATACTTATTTTTGTATTTTATAACCCCCTGCAATGTTTAACATTCTAAAACATAACTGTTTCCAGTGGACAATGGCTTGGGTTCCTTCTGGGAATAGGCAGTAATATTTTGTCTAACGGAAAGTAAACTTGAGATGGAGTGGGTAGGTAGAGTCAGTTTCAACGGTCAACACCCTTGGTTTAATCAGGTTTGTCAAATGGCAAATGTTACTTCATGGTTCTTTGTTTCGTTTAATTTTCTGTGGTGAAAAGCGAGCAATTGGAAAAGTGGAGTATAAGTAAGAAATAAGAATGAGTGTATTATTATTTTTTAAAAGTGGTTTACAGTTAAAAATAGAATTCCAAGGAATATTTTCACTTCCAAGGAATACTTTCAGAATTATTTAACTCAAAGAACTTCCAAGTATTGTAGTTACTTCTTAGCTTTGTAATATCAATATTAATTTTATGGTTGTCCCAGATTACCATAAATGGATCATTCCCTGCATATCTTAATAAGTACTTTGGAAATATGGATGCCTTTATTTTAATCTTTAATAACTTGAATTATAAAATAAAATGAAGATTGCCTTTGAAGTCAACTTTAAAGTTCTTAGTGCATCTAAAAATGACACTATTGATATTGAGAGCATATACAGTACATTTAAAATCTGATATAGTCCCACATTTAATTTTGCTTTATCTTCCAAAATATTTTTTCCAAGAGAATAAGATTTAAAAACTTAAGTTGTGCTAACATAAATGTATTTAATGATGTAATCAAAATAAAATATTAATAGTTAATTATATATTTACGAAGATTTATTATTAATTGGATGCTAAAACTTTATATCCATGTTTAATGAGGTTGTTTCTTTTAAGAAGGTATATTTTAGTGCACTATTTTTAATTTTTCTTCTTTGTCAAACATTTGTTTTATTTCAGTTATTTTAGTTATTCTAAAAATAAAAGCATTAATAGTTATTAAACCCTTTGCCTGTGCTCACATTTAAATCTCAAAACACTCCTGTGAGAGGAGTAATTTAATAGAAGAGGAAACTGAGGCTTACTTAAATGCTGGGGAGGTGAGAAAAAACATTTTCTTTACTACTATCCAAATGAATGTATTCAATGTAATCAACATTCACTGAATGCCTACTATATGCCACACTAGAGGAGTGATGGTGAACCTATGACATGCATGTCAGAGGTGACACGCGAACTCATTTTTTTGGTTGATTTTTCTTTGTTAAATGGCATTTAAATATATAAAATAAATATCAAAAATATAAGTCTTTGTTTTACTATGGTTGCAAATATCAAAAAATTTCTATATGTGACACGGCACCAGGGTTAAGTTAGGGTTTTTCAAAATGCTGACACACTGAGCTCAAAAGATTCACCATCACTGCACTAGAGGCACAGTGTATGAAATTTGTGCACTCAGGGGGGGGTCCCTCAGCCTAGCCTGTGCCCTCTCGCAGTCCGGGAGCCCTCAGGAAATGACCAACTGATGGCTGAGTGGGCCTAAGCCAACAGTAGGACATCCTTATCACTGCCGTGGAGGCTGGAGAGGCTCCCGCCACAGCCTCTGCATTCGCCAGATAAGAGCCTGGCTTCTGGCTGAGCGGTGCTCCCCCTGTGGGAGTGCACTGACCACCAGGGGGCAGCTCCTGCATTGGGCATCTGCCCCCGGTGGCCAGTGTGGGTCATAGTGACTGGTCCTTCTGCTGTTTGGTTGATTTGAATATTAGCCTTTTATTATATAGGATGTTTTCAATATTGTGTTCATAATAGCATGGAACCTAGCAAGAAAATTGGCAATATAATGATAGAAATGAAAATTTCATTAAGGCTCCCTCTTTACATAGCTGAGAGTAAATATTATCAGAGAATAGATTTTGCAAAGTAAATATCAGAGAATAGATTTTGGTTTATAATAGTGTGATGCCAAGGCTTTAAAAAAAAACCTGTGACCTGTCTTCCTTCTCCATCAAATTACAACATAGAGGCACACATAAAAATACATTCAAGAGCTGAAACCGGTTTGGCTCAGTGGATAGAGCATCGGCTTATGGACTGAAAGGTCCCAGGTTCAATTCCAGTCAAGGGCATGTACCTGGGTTGTGGGCACATCCCCAGTAGGAGATGTGCAGGAGGTGGCTGATCGATGTTTCTCTCTCATCGATGTTTCTAACTCTCTATCTCTCTCCCTTCCTCTCTGTAAAAAATCAATAAAATATATTTTTTTAAAAAATACACTCAAGAAATATTTGTTACGTTACATATTATGATTTTACTTTTCTAGTACTGTTTACATTCAATATTATTTTGTATTCGTTTCACATGTATAGCATAGTGGTTAGACCAGTGGTTCTTAACCGTGGCTGCACATTAGAATCACCTGCGAATCTTTTTTAAAATCCTTATTTCTGGGCCTCATCCTCCAGAAATTCTATTTCTTTGTTATTAATGTTGTGGCCCCAGCCCATAACAAAGAAACAGAATTTCCGGAGGATGAGGCCCAGAAATCAGGATTTTAAAAAAGATTCCCAGGTGATTCTAATGTGCAGCCAAGGTTGAGAACCACTGGGTTAGACAATCATATACTTTACAAATTAGTCCCGTTGAAGTTTCAAGCATCCACCTGGCACTGCACATAATCATTGCAATATTATTGATTATATTCCCTGTGCTGTACTCTATGTCCCCAGGACTACTTTATGACTACCAGTTCATAGTTCTTAATCTCATCACCTTTTTCACCTCGCCCCCAAACCTAGTAACATATAATTAATTATATTCACGGGAAGATTTGTGCAAAGCTCTATCAAAAGAGTAGATAGCATTTAGGGTGTTTGTTAGTGTCCATTTCACCCTCATGTCTACCATTCTTTGTGTCAACATTTAATTGAAAACATATAATGCTGAGAATTAGAAAGGCAGAAGATAAAATTTATAGAGATCCCCTTAGAAAAATTGCTTTCTAAATTATAGCCATTTACATTTCTCTCATTATTTTTTTTAAATTAATGGTAATTTCCTGTATGTCAAGTGCCAGATAAGTTCTTCAACAACTATTAGTGCTTTATTTCATCTGCCCTTTAATGAAACACAATTTCCAATACATTTTTTACATTCAAAGTACTGATCTTGATAAACAGTAATATCATTAATTTCATTAGACCCCCAAATCCTGATAGACTGTAACATCCTCATCAGGCAAATATGATGGAGGGTCTCTGTATAATTAAAACTATACTGCCATTTTGATGTTTAAATTCTCCAGTTTAAAAGTCTGCCCATTTTAAATTAAATGCATTCTAACATTGTTTTATGGTTACATATATGTTCATCTCTCCCACAAGACTATTAGATTCAACCCAGAAATCTTGCATAGCCAAAAACACTGCTTTGAAATTACTGAATATAAAAGAACTGAAATACTCACTACTCTAAGTATGAAATACTCACTACTCTAAGTTCAGTGGAAAGTGGATGGAAAAATATATATATTTAGTTTCGCTTTGTTTTTAAACCATGATTTTATTTGTAACAATTATTGCTACATATCAGTATGAAGGTTTTTCATTTGTAACTACAATAATAAGAGTAAGTCAATAATTATTGAGTTTTACCTAGTTTGTCAATTTCTTTGCTCCATAATTTTGTGTGCAGCCTACTTCTTTCTTATTCAGGATGGGAGCAATTAATTTTTCTCCCACGTTTCCTGTCTGAAATGTATTTATTTTTCAGGGCCTCACTGTTAAATGATATATTGGCTGGGTATTGAACTCTAGATTGTCACCTATTTTTTTAGCACCATGATAACATCGTTTTATTGTATTATCTCTTTTTTCACTATCAAACATCTGTAATTGCTTTGCAAGTAATGCATTTTTTTCTTTAGATCTATTAAGAATTCTGTGAACAAGTATGATCTTTATGTTTAACCTACAAGACACTTGATGTGTTTCTTAAATCTGAAAATTAAATTATTTATTCTGTTCTAAGTTATTTATGATTGAAAATAGCTCCCCAATCTTCTATCCCCTTCTTCCCTAACACCTACTAGATACAACTCCTATTGGACATATATTGATAGGCTTCAGTCTGTACTTTATGTCTGTAAACTTGTCTTTTACATTTTCCATTGCTCTTTTTCTTTATGCTGTCCTCTTCATAATTTTCTCTAATCTTTCATGTCTGATTTTGTGCATTTCTATCCTATAAATGTTAACTTTCAAAAACCATATTATTAATTTTTAAAAGATGTACTCACTTTTTTTCAGTATTCCAATATTCTGGTGTCTTAAAACATTTTGTTTTACATTTTAATCATTTCCTATACATTTACTTTATAGTGGCTAGCAGCATTCTCTATGATCTCAAATACTCAAGTGATGTGTATAGTAGTTTATTTACTCTTCCTAAAAACTTTTATTGTGAATTTTTTTTTCAATAGGCTTTTACCTGTGAGAAATCCATGTTATCTGTATTGAGGACATATCCCTCCTGAGCAGTTTTGAATTTTTTTCTGGCAGGAATCCCAACGGGTTTACTACAAAAGATCATTTTGATGCTCATTTTTCTGCTTATGGATCCTTTAACCAAATGTCTAATATGAATTTAAATTACAAATCTATGTGCAGCCTTACCAAGTCACAGGAGAAACTTTTTTTCCCACCTGGTGTCCACAAAGAAATGACCAGCTTCATTGTTATCCTTCTGTTGTCAGTGGGCAGATATATTTTTTAGTCTATCCTACAACATAGGGGGCAGCCTTTCAAGGACCAAGATTAATTGTAAACATGAACACAGGATGAGTTTCTCATTTCCATTTCTCTTCCTCAAGAAGTCCAATCGTTCATCTCTTATCTCTCCATAAGTATTAAAACATAATAAGCCCTTAGGTTACTTATACTGGCCACACCTCACAATCCCAACCCAAGACAATGGCAGCATCCACTCTCCAACCAACCACTCTCATTTTTAATGCCTCCCTCCTTCCTGGTACTAGGAGGGTTTCCTAGCTTTGGTGAATTTATCTATACTTTTTTTGAAAAAATATATTTAATTTCAGAGACAAAGGGAGAGAGAGAGAGAGAGAAACATCAATGATGAGGGAGAACCGTTGATTGGCTGCCTCATGCATGCCCCATAGCGCGGATTGAGCCCACAACTTGGGTATGCGCCCTTGACCGGAATTGAACCGGGCCCTTCAAACCACAGGCCAACACTCTATCCAATAAGCCAACTCATATTAGACCATCAATACATTTAAATGACAATTTCATCCAACATGTCTTCATCTTATGGCAGAAGTATTGCAGTTTTATTGGTGCTTCACATTAATGGCATTGGAAGTGGCCTCAGGCTCTTTTCTGTGAAAAGACAGCATTGTCCGTCTATTCTCTGTGGTTCCCTTTAGCTCTGATGGTGTGTGAATTCTTCCTGTGTATGAAATGGACACTTCAGTTTCTGAAGCTGCTGGATGCTCCATTCCTTAAGAGAGCTCCTCACTCCAGGGAATGGATAGGAAACTCGAAATGATGAGAGAGTGTTCAGGATGTAGCAAGAGAGAAAAGGTTAGAAGCATATAGGCCATCTGCAGAGACTTGAGTACTAATTATTTGGTGTTTCTTGCTCCCTGTGGAAACTACCTCTGAAGATGCAGTGCTGGTAGTCCTTCCTTCGGGTGTGTGTGCTCAGTCTCACTGTTGGCAGCAAGCCGAAGGAGGAAGGAATAGTAGGGAGTGCCACTTGTCTAAACCTTAGATGTGAGGATAGGGTTACGGGCATCATTTTTCTCTCTCTCAGAACATGACAGGGAAACAGATACCCATCACATGTCAGAGAGCAAAAGATTGGACTAAGGCTTGGCAGGAACAGTCATAGCTGAGGTTTCATTTCTTTGCTCTCTAGTACATACTGTGGCCATGTTAAAGTTCAGGCTTCACATTCCTTTCTGGTGAAAAAAAGGATTTAATGAATATGCTACATGTTCTTCAGGATGCTAAATGACATGCATCTTCCTCTCATTTTAGCTACCCTTTTTTGACTACCTTGGACATATAGCTCACGGGTATCTTTCCAACTAAAATGTACTTATTGAGAAGGAGGAGGAATCATTGCTGTGGGACAAAAACATCTTCCCTCAAAAAAAGAATGTACACGCGCACACAAAAAAAGATGTGGGATTTTTATGAATCATATCCTGTAATTTTTCACTTTTTTCCAGCTACCTCCTTCTTAGAACAGAATCCAAGAAAACCAAAGAAAACTATTTGTGCTGTGAGCAAAAATTTTGCCAAATTGAATTACATAATTCATCTAGCAGTTTTGATGAGTTCCTGGATGCAATTTGCAAATTTGCATTTTGGGCACAAGGAAATAATGCATTTGTTATATCTGAAAAAAATACTGTGCTTGTTACAAAACCCTATTTTGTAACTACTCAGGAATGTCTCTGTACATATATATATAGTACATATACTTAGGCATGAAACTTGGCTATTTTTCATGTAACCTTCAAGATATTTGACAGTGAACATAGTTTACTCTGGAACCAAATTCAAGAATTACTAGAAATTAAGCATGTTTAAATGTTTACAAATGTATAATATTAAAACATTAGTAAAATATGCTAACTAAATATGATTGATCAGCTTTCAAAACTTCCAGGTAAAGGAATATAATCACATTGATGTGTCAGGCTTGAATTTATTATACACTATCCCTTATTTCTCAAAAAACATTTTAAATTATGGAGAGGAGGGTTGATGTCAGCAAGATGGTGGAGTAGGCAACTCCAGGCTCTTATTTCCCTAAAGAATTATCAAATCACTAACCACAGACTGGCTAAAATAATTTCAAAGAGCTCTGGAAATCAGCTCAAGATCTATAGCAATGAAGTAAATGCCCAATGAAGAAAAGGTCACATTCAAAATTATAGGAAATGTCCTGGTGCTCTTACTCACCTTTGCACCAGCTCCTCCATGTCCTTGCACAACTTTCTGCACCAAGGTCAGGAGGAGGTGGCCTGTCTTAGGATGTTCAGACAGCTCTACCAAAATAACATCAATACCCAATTAACAACCTAACTTTACACTTTAAGAAACAAAAAATAAACAAAGAACTGGCTAAATCCAAAGCTAGCAGAAGGAAGGAAATAATGAAGATAAGAGCAGGGATAATTAAATAAGAACAGAACGACAATAGAGTAAAATCAACATAAACAGAGTTGGTTCTTTAAAAGATCAATAAAATTGATAAACCTTCAGATAGACTAAGAAAAATAAGAAAGAAGACCCCCCCCTCCAATAACAGCAGAAATGAAAGAGAGAATATTACTAGAGATTTTATGGAAATAATAAGGATCATAATAAAGTATTATGAATAATTCTACACCAACAAATTGGATAACCTAAGTATAATGGACAAAACACTAAAACACATAATAAACCAAAACTTAACATGAAGAAATAGAAAATCTGAATAGACCTATAAGTAATAAGGAGAGTAAATCAATAGTCAAAACCTTTCTAACAAAAAAAAAGGTATTCTACCAAAGAACAAATGGCTACAACGATAAATTCTACCAAACATTTGAAGAATACCTATCCTTTACCATCTCTTCTAAAAATTTAAAGGGGAGGGAGCACTTTCTAACCCATTCTATGAGACCATCATTACCCTGATATTAAAGGCAGACAAAGACTAAAAGAAAATTATAGACAAATATCTCCTCTCAATATTGGTGCAAAAATCTTCAACAGAATATTAGCAAACAGAGTTCAACAGAAGATTAAAAGGATTATACACCATGACCAAATGGGATTTATTCCTAGAATATAAAAATGGTTCAACATACAAAAAAACAGTCAATGTAATATACCACATTAACAGAATGAAGAGAAAAAAATCTACATTATATTCTCCATTAACACAGGAAAAAAAAAAGTTGACAAAATTCAGCACCCTTCACAATAAAATTTTAACAAAGTAGGAATAGGAGGAAGTTACATAAACATACTAAAGGCCATATATGGAAACCTACAGCCAATATCATACTTGCATTAGTCAGGGTTCTCTAGAGAAACAGAATCAACAGAATACACAGTTGTTCCTCCGTATCCATGGGGGATTGGTTCTAGGACTCACAGACCCAGATACCAAAATCCACAGATGCTCAATTCCCTTATATAACTGATATAGTATTTGCATATAACCTGTGCACATCTTCCATTAAATCACCTCTAGATTACTTATAATGCCCAATACAATGTAAACACTATGTAAATCTAAAAATGTTGTATAGACATATAATGGACTATAATTCAGCCTTTAAGTGAAATTTTGACAATATGGATGAACTTTGAAGACTTGCTAAGATGCTAAGTGAAATAAGCCATAGTGGCCAGGGGCTGGAGACAGGGGGAAGTTGGTGTTTAATGGGTACAGTTTTAGTTGCAGAAGATATAAAAAAGTTCTGGAGGTGGATGGTGGTGATGGTTACATAACAATATGAATGTACTCCATGCCACAGAACTGTACACTTAAAAAAAATTAAGTGGTACATTTTATATTGCGTATATTTTACCACAATAAAAAATATCCTAAATTTTTCCTAAAACTTTTGGAAAAAATTTGGAGTTGGAGAACTCTTAAAGAGAGTAAGAAACTGTGGGTGGGCAGATTGGAAAGAACATTGGCAGAAAATGGCTCATTAATATAATTCTCATTTAACTTTGGACTTCACTCTTCCAAGTTAATTTCATGTCCAAATGTAAGATGCTGGACTAAGAGTTGCGAGGGTGATAGTGAAAACATTTCATTTCCGATATTTACAAGATACTTTTAATATTATTGTTTATTGCACCATTATTTTACACTACATATATAAACATTACAAATATTATAAAGTTTATACATAAGGCAGTGAGAATAAAACAAATATCCTTGCAGTATAAGTGTCTGATATTAAGCTTTTTGATTGTAGTGTAAATACCTGACATTAAACTTTTGATTGCTGAGGCAACCTTTTCAAAAGACATCCATCTTGAATAAACCTACTGCCAGTTCTAAGCTGCTAACAAAACAACCAGATAAGGAATCATGCTATTCCCACCCATGAAGATGCCTAGTGTAGAAAGCCCTGAGTAACCTGGACCATTTGAGTGACCCTGCTTACCCTCCCTGTGCCCTAATTCCTGCTCTTATGCTTTAAATGGGCCAATAAAGAGTGAACTTGTAAAACTCTAGCCACGCCAACCTCAGACCCTAATCAAGACAGAACCCCAGGTCTGCACACTCTACCCATGGCCTTACTGTGTGGCCCTTGGGCACACTGTGTACCCTCTAGGACATATGAGTAATAAAAGTAATTTCTCAAAGTTCCCTCAGGGTTTTTGCTGAAGTGTATTCTGCATCAAAACAAGAACCACAAGGACCAGCGCAGCCACAATATTGACCCCAGTGGAGAAACTGTGGGGACTTGCTACAAGTCCTAGCGGCCAGGGGAAGTGCCTCAAGCGTTCCCAGTTGATAGCACCACTATCAGTAGTCTGGGACCCACAGTCTTGGCAATCCTTCTCCAAGCCCTTGGCAAATCTAGTAGGAAGAACCAAGGTTTGCTTTCTATTCTCAACTATGTCACCATATTTTAAACCATTTTGCTTTGCCTTACTATTTTTCTGGACCCACTTCCCATGTTGGAGGCTATTGTGAGAATTTACTGGGCAAGTCAGATCACCTTTTAGATAGAACTGTGCCAAAGCAATCCCTAAACTACGTCAAGGCCATTTCAGCCCTCTGCCCCAAATTATCTCCCTCCCAATCTTATAGCAGACAATCACTGAACACGAGGAAAGTCATCAACCTCATAAGGAACAACACACATACCCTTAGGGGAAAAGCACGCATTAAGTCTAAGCTCACCTACCCACAGGGCAGTGTGTGCCAGCAGAACTTAGGAGATAGAAATACTTGCAAACACTTGAAAGAAAAGCACCAGGAAAGCAGAAAATGCCTCGGAAAAGAAAGCTGGAAGAGCTAAAAATAAACTTCTGCTTTACCCCATTAATGGGTAAAATCTTCAAAGGGACAAGCTACATATTACCCTTTGCAATGATTAATAGTCTTCTAGTAGCAAATGGAATCACTTGCCTTCCTCTTCATCTGCACTGAATCAAGAATTTTTAGTAGAAAAAAAAAGTTCCTTATATCCATCTGTTTGTGTAGCGAGAAAATCTATATGTCTGGCCTATTGAACGATTTCACTCGAAGCTGCCCACACTGAACAGAAGTGGCCTTGCTTTCCAAGACTCTAAGAAGTCGTGGAGCCTGTGCAGATCACTGGGTGACAGATAAAACACCATCACTTATTAGCTGGGGATTTCTCTATGAAGAGCTTCTGCCCTGGCCGTGGCCACAATGGGCTTCTCCTGCCATTAGAGGAAAGCACTGTCCAAAATGTTAATTTGATCATTATGATTGTTGTGAGCCGAATCATATGAAGGACTAGTCTAACTGGGCAGCTGCCTTGGAAGCCAGCTGTAAAAGGTACTAAAATACGACTAAAATATGACTGGAAAAAATGGTAATATGATGCCAGCTAACACTGATTTCCACACAGGACTTCTTACGTAACTGGCAAAAGGTCAATTAGACTGATTTCCCTGAAGCAGCACCCCAAAGTGGGATTAACACACACATCACCCTCCCAGCCTCTCTACTGAAAATTTTTGCCACTGGTATGTGCAGGACACATGGTGCTACTATAGGTCTTAATTCCCAGGGGCAACAAAACCATAGTTTCCCTAAGTTGGCAGCCTCAAGGCAGGTTACCAGGAACAGGTGATTTACATTTTCATATAAAGATGGAAACCATTTAATTTGTCTACAAAAAATATATTGAGCTCAGAAAATCACACACACACACACAAAAAGGAATCACCTATGTGGAAGCTGGGGGTGGGGCAAATGGTGGGAAAGAAAATTTAAACATTAGCTCTGTCTACAGTGAGTGTGAGTGACTGGAACGATATGACAATTAGTAGGAGAATATTTTGTGAAACCAAAGCAACCCCAAATAATGTGAAGTGCTATGCTGTATTCTATCCAAGTAAACTAGTCCTACCATGGGGTGCCAGCAAGCTCCTTCTCATCCAGCTTGAATCCTGAGCGATCCCCAGTGCCTTTGCATTCAGAGGAAAAAGGGGCTAACCCCGCAGTATAGTGGGGCCTTGACTCACGAGTTTAATTCGTTCCGTGACGGAGCTTATAACTCAAATTACTCATATATCAAATCAATTTTGATGTTGTGGTGTTCACTGTGACGTTCGCTGCGCCAGCTAGCAGTGGGGTATCTGAAGCTGGCTCATAACCCAAATTTTAGCTCGCAACTCAAAGCAAAAAACTGGCCGAGAGACGGCTCGTATCTCGAAAAACTCGTTAGTCCGGACACTCGTAAGTCAAGGCCCCACTGTATTTGTTAGAGAGTCATGAAATATCATAGACTTCAGGCCAGCAGGTTGATTTAAGATTTTATGATACACTTTAGAACAATAAATACCTAGAATTTTGAAAAGAGTCCCTAGTTGGCAGAAATGATTGAACTGAATAATCTGAAAATAGAAGTTTAGAGTTGTAGAATTCTGTAAGCATGAGACTTATTTGAAGAGAGGTCCCTTACTAATTATAAATTGTTAATGTTAAATTTATGGGAGAGGTCACACCTTTAGTATCTTCATCACAAACATTTTCCATTTTATTTCCGATATGCAATCTTATTTGCATGAATCCCTTCCTACTTCAGGTTTTATTTTATCCGTTTGTATTATTTCCCCCACAAACATTATAAAAAGCCAAAGAAATAATTTGGGGAGCTCCTCTATGTTTAGAAAAGTTAAGAAAGTAAAAATTTCCGAGAAACATATTTAAGATTCTTAAAAGGAAGTTCGTACAAATAAAGGTAAATTACATATATAGAGAGATTTGTCTTTTAAAAAGTTTCTTCCCCTTTGATTTGAAATACTTTTGTATGAAACTTCTAGTTTATATAAACTATTATTTCCCAAAATAAAAAATATGAATATAACGTTTAACATTTCCAAAATATTATTTGTTTTTCTGACCTTGGAGAAGACACCTTTGTGTCAACACATGCAAAATGCATGAACTTGATATGTTTATTTTATCATTTGTAGCTGGAGAAATGAAATTATTTAAGTGGATATAATTTAATGTTTTGGCATGCCTCAAATTACAGTATGAAAATGACTTTATAGTTAGCTATGGAGAACATGAAAGAGTCATAAAGAAAATTTAAAAGAATACTGCAGAGGGAAGTCAGTTCCACTAACATGGAAGACGTCTCAATGACATCTGATCAAGAAACAATTGTATAAGCACATTATTTACTTGGTGTGTTTTTATCATTCTGCCACCTTTTTATATTTTCAAATAGTCCTTATTGGGTCAGCATGATGGAAACATTTGAAAGCAATGATGCCTTGGAAGGCCAATAGTTAGAAGTCTATTAAACCCTTAGTGAGATACCTAGGCAGATTGAAAGTGGGTGCTTCAAACACTAAAGTAATTAGACACATAATTTCAGAGAAAGTATTGTCAACATGGAACATAGGATTTTTCAGATAGGTGTGTGTGCATACATACATTTTCCTTTCTATTGTCTCTAAGGGAACTTGTCTGAAGTTAACATACTTAGTCCAATCTTTGCTCATGAAAACCCAAGCAATGTAAAAATATACAAATAAGAAATAATTTACCAATTTTCAACTCTAATATTATCTACAATTTTGAAATGGTCAAAGTCAGGGCAGCTAATTTTTTTCTAGCAATTCAAAAAGTCATTGCTCTCACTTTGCCATTTCTTCAAGTTAAAGTTCGTGTAAAAGCATTGAGAGTTGCTTATAATTCACATATGCCTATCTCACAGAAAGATAAACTTCCTTGTCTTTTCTTTTCATTCATTCAATCAACAAATACCTATTTAGTTCCTACTATGTGTCAAATATTGTATAATGGGAGATATCTGAAAGTAATTAAAGACTGTTGTTCTCATAAACCTCATATTCTAGTTTGCAGAGATCATTAACAAATAATAAATGTAATAAATATATTAAACAGTAAATGGTGGGAAAAAGAAAAAAGGAGAGCAGGAGAAGGGGAACTGGGAGTTACAGAAGGAGAGCATGAAAATTGCAATTCTAAATAAGGTGATGAGGGTAGGCATGGTGTAAATCCTCCCACCATGGTCAATTTAAAGTTACAAAAGCTTTGAAAAAATGGCTTGCAAGGTTCCTGAATATTTAATGATTGGCTCTCGTGAACTGGTAAAAGCTGGCTCTGGAACAAATTTTGAGCAAAGACTTAAAAAAATTGAAGGTGTTCGCCAAGCATACATCTGGGCAAAGAGCCTTCAGAGGGAGCAGCTAGAGCAAGGCAGTACCGGGCTATTTGGGAACAGCAAGTGGGTATGCAAGCTAGTGCGCAGGAAAGAGGTCACAGAGGGGAAAGGGTCAGAATCTGTAGGGTCCTGTAGGCCTTTGCAAAGAGTGATTTCCCCCCTGATTGGAGATATCCGTTGCAGGGTGCTGAGTAGAAGGATGAAATGAGAACATTTTCAAATGATCACATTGGCTGCTTAGTGAAGAACAGATTTTAAGAGAACAAATTTGGAAACAGGGAGACCAGTTTGGCAGCTGAGCCATTAATCCAGATGGTGATGTAAGCTTTTGAAGGCAAAACTAACTGACTTTACTAATGGATTGGATGTGTGTTAAGAGAGAAAGAGGAGAGCTGAGAATGACTCCAGTGTTTGGGAGCTGACATGGAAAGATGGAGTTGCCTCTGAATTAGATTGAGAAGCAAAAAGGCCCATAAGGTAAGTCGGCCTGAGATGCAGGCCCAGTAAAACCTCAGCCAGCCCCACAAGGAGATGTGGAATTAGAATAGCCCTTCCGAGTTATCTAGCATTGAGCTAAAATGGTCAAGCTTTTATATTCACACCTTAACCCGTGATTGGATGTGGGCTGCTCAGGAAGTGTGACTGTAGCCCAGACAGTCCCTATAACCGAGGAAAATCCTGACGGGGCTGACAGGGTAATACATCCTCCCCTGAAATGAGGTCTGGGTGACACACGAACTTGTCCACCACAATGCTCCAACTTGATTCCTGCCATTGGATAGTGCCATTGCACATGCTCTTTTGAATTTTTGAATACCGTTCTAAGAAGATACCATTTTATGTATTTTTCCCAAACAGCACTATCTAAGGGACATAGATTTTGATTCCATTTTTCACATCCCAGGAGCTTCCTATTAAGCCACCCATTGCAATGCTTCTCCTTGATTAGCAAGATGCAGCCTGATCTAGCGATTGGAACCCACCATTCCAAGGGATCCTGGCCTTGTCTTATTGCAAGGCCTGGCAGTGCTGCGCCTTATCAAGTGTGCATATCTGTATGTTCTGACAAAGAAACAAAATGTCAGGAAAGAATCACCACCATCTGGTGAATTAGAAAAGGTTAAATTTTCCAAATGAAGAAATAACACATTTTCTCACATTCCTTAACTCTAAAAAAATGACATCTGCTTTTTGAGGAAAGACAATTATAAAGACTCTCTGAAGCTTTAGCACACGCATATTAAGGATGCATTCAAACAAGGCCAAGGAATAGACTGAGCTCCTGAGAGGTAAATAAGGACAGTTAAGAATGTACTCACATTTGATTTTTAATACTATAGAATCTAATTTTGTGAGTCCATAATAAATGAATAACTAATTTTAAAACTTTTACAATATCTTCCATTCCTGATTGTGTGCTGATATATAAAAGATTCAAATATCTTATTATTTTCTAGAATGTTTGGAAAGGTTACATTAATAATGTTCTTGGTAAATGTTCTCCCTTATATTTCCTTATTGCGTGTGTGCCCTGAATATACTTAGTCATTTCTGGGGGAGGGGAGGGAATGCAGATTAATCTGCTAAAATCTTCCTCATCAATCTGTCTTTGAAATTTTAAATCATTTTAGCCAAAGAAATGAAAGGCTCTATGTAGCATAGCTCAAAAAGAGTAAAGTGTGCTTGCCTTCTGTGGCTTCTTCCCTGAGCACAAATAGCTTGAGGTAGTATAAGTCAAGTGAAACACCAGCGCTCAGGTGCATTCACAATTTTGAACCTAGACATTTGTGATCTATGAATTTTTGTACACTAAATCCCATATTTCCAGTGACTTAAGAGCCATGAGAATCTACAGATGTCACTGGCAGTGGTACCCATCAAAGAGTGTTCGACATCTGCTCATGGTGGAAAAATATTTCTCAGTGTCTTGATGTGTAATGCCGCGGTGCAAGATGCTATGTGCTGCACATATGTGATTATTTGTGAACTTGCTATTCTCCTATGAGGTGTTCTTTCTGGCCTTTGGAATTCATAACCTCAGCATTTGCTCTTTTTGCTGCATCTTGTTTAATTTTTTTAAATCACATGTTTTAGTATCAATCCCGAATACTAAAGCATGGTGAAGTATCCTAACAACTGTCAGGATTTGGCCCTCTTAAAAATATTGCTGATCTCCTCATACATTACTTTGCCCCAAAGTGTGCATCCTTCTCTATCTCAGAATGGACTTGTCTTGATTGATTTGCAGACAGACTGACACAAAACACAGCAGTCATGGCAAATTTTCCCTGTTCCACTTTATGGAGTGTTAACTGAGAAGCATAATTTTGACCTTTTAATGATTGGACTTTAGGTATTTTCCCCAAACAGCACTATCCAAGGGAAAGGAAGTTATTTCTATTAACCTATAGGACACACTTAATTGGGAGAACTGTCTAATTGAGACATCTTCCAGATACTCAGTTTAAACATAATGATGCATAATGGCAGTAACTGCCACTTAATTAGGAGAGAGTTCTACTACATCGGAAAGTAACCAAACCATTGAAGGGTGTTGCTTTCCTATTAAAAGGGTAAATTTCCTCTAGGCTCAGAAATTATAATTTTACTTTTCTAAACTCTCAATGCCTGTGATGTTGGGGGTGCTTCCTAGTATTTTAACGCCATCACTATACTGAAATATCAATTACTAAGGGTTATTTGATTTAATTAAGACAATTTTTACATGGAATATTATATTAGAAAACATAAAGGAAAAGAATGAAATGACCAAATATCTGTGCTGTGTCAGGGACTATGTTATGTATTTAAACATACATTATCTTATTTGATGTTCACAAAATATTATTGCTTACTTTAAAAATGGAGAGCCTGAAGCTTAATGAGGTTATGAAACTTGAGAGTATCCTATATAATAAAGAGGTAATATGC
The DNA here is from genome assembly GCF_963259705.1 of Myotis daubentonii. Taxonomy (NCBI): domain Eukaryota; kingdom Metazoa; phylum Chordata; class Mammalia; order Chiroptera; family Vespertilionidae; genus Myotis; species Myotis daubentonii. Next base: position 59,283,850 of record NC_081849.1, read on the forward strand.
AAATTGACCATCACTCCAACACACAAGATGGCCGCCCCCATGTGGACACAAGATGGCTGGCAGGGGATGGCAGTTGGGAGGGACCAGGCCTGCAAGGGAGGGCTGTTGGGGGGGACCAGGCCTGCAGGGTAGGGCAGTTATGGGTGACCAGGCCGGCAGGGAAGGGCAGTTAGGGGTCGATCAGGCTGGCAGGGAAGGGCAGTTAGGGGTTGATCAGGCTGGCGGGGGAGTGGTTAGGGGGTGATCAGGCTGGCAGGCAGAAGCAGTTAGGGGCAATCAGACAGGCAGGCAGGTGAGCGGTTGGGAGCCAGCAGTCCTAGATTCTGAGAGGGATGTCGGACTGCCCATTTAGGCCTGATCCCACCTGGTCCCAGATTGTAGAAATAGTTCACACTTTCCTATAATCAACTCAATTCTAGTAGGTGCATGTGAAATTAGAAAAATCAGCTTGAGAATTATACTGCTGCCACCACTACAGTTATATTTTCTGAGTTAGGGTAACAGTCAAAAATATTATTTACCTAAGATCTGAAGGCACAATCCTAACCTAGAACATAATTTTAGGTCTTACTGAGGCCAGCAACCTTTCTTCCTCATAAGAAATGATACCCTAAGTTTTTCTGGGCTAATGGAGGTCTTTATGTTGGCTTTCAGAGAATCACATGCACGCACACACACCATTCTAAACCCCACTAACCCAAGGCAATAGCTGTTATTAGACATCTGTGATTGTCCATCTACTAGAAATAAGTATAAAGAGTGGAGGCAATTTCCCTAATTGAGTCTCTAAATCTTGTTTAAGGAAAAAAAAAAATCAGTTTGCCTGTCTGCATTGATCAAATTCCCCTGTTAAATGCTTAGTTCTATATTTTGCTCTACCTGTATAGACATATTAGAATTAAGCCAATAATAATTATAGTAAGTACTAGAGGCCCAATGCATAAAATTTGTGCAAGAGGCTTGGCCCTCACAGCTGTGGCAGCTTGCCTCGGCCCTCGCAGGCCTGGCTTCATCCAGAAGGACGTCTGGAAGGTCATTTGGCTGCCCAGTCTAATTAGCGTGTTACACTTTTATTATTATAGATAATATCTAAAAAATTTTTGAAACTATGTCAACATAGTTTTCAGTAAAGTTAAGCTAGAGAAATAACACAAATTGACTCCATTTATTAGATTTTGCAGTTATCCTAAGTCATAAGTAATGAACTACTTTAGTTAATTTCTCATTATTCAAGTGATCATTTTTCTGATTTTTTTAAATTAAAAAATATGGCAATAACCCCAAGATTTTGCTGGAGTAATAGGACTTAAATAATAGGAAGCAAGCTTTTCTGTAATGCTGAACATAATTGTTTTACTTAAGTATATTTGGTATATAATATTATATTAGTTATATTAGTTTCAGGGTACAATATAGTGATATGACATTTTTATACCTTATGATGTGGAATTTTGATACTGGATACTAAAATATGTCAACATTTGGAAATTCTGCATAACTTGGTGAACCAACATTTTTCATATTATCAATGCATAATGTGACAAAATCATACATTGGTAAAAGAGCTACTCAAAGTACAAGATACAAATATATTTTAGTGTAACAAAAAAAAGGAAAAGTGCCTTTCTGTGGTTTCAAACTCTATATTGAAACTATCTTTAAGAAATTACCATTGTTGAGTATGGGTGTAGTAACAAAGAAGAATATTGACAATCATCTAAAAGGCTAGTAAAATATTACTCCTTTGCCTAACTACATATCTTCGTAAAGCCAGATTTTTGCCATTTGTGTCAATCAAATCAACATATTGCTATAGATTGAATGCATAAGCAGACCCAACTATTTTTTGTAGTTGTTGTTAATCCTCACCCCAGGATATTTTTCCATTGATTTTTAAACAGAATGGAAGGGAGGGGGAGTGACAGAGACACATGGACTAGTTTCCTCCTGCATGTACCCTGACCAGGACTAGGGATCTAGCCTGCAACTGTGGTACATGCCCTTGACTTGAATCAAATGCAGGACCCTTTAGTCCATAGGCCAATGCTCTATCCACTGAGCCAAACCAGCTAGGGCTCAACTATCTTTTCTTAAATCAGGTATCAAGAGAGTTGCAAAACTGTAACACCATGTCACTTTTCTTTCACTACATTTCTTAGTCTTAGAAAATATAGTTATTCTTTAGTAAAATATGTTTAAGGTTTTCATTTCTAATAAAGCAAATATCAGTACATGTAACCCAGATAAGCAAAACCTCTTTGAGGTGCTCAATCATTTCTAAGAACCGGTTGCCCCATTCTCAAGAGATTCTGGCTACCTAAGAAAGGCCCTACAGGGAGTTTAACTTTCCACTTGGAAATTTTAGGAAGGAAAAAAAGAAAAGAAAAGAAAAGAAAGGCTGAAAATCAATGAAGGACATTCAATGAGATAGGTGCCTCTTGGGTTGATAAAATTCTGTCATAGTTATTTCCAAACCCCAATGTTTCAAGGGACTGAGGTGGCTGAAGATGACCCTTTTAGCTTTGCCTTGTTACAGAGAGAAAAGCATAGCAGCCAAATTATGATGTGCTGAGCTAACCCTGGAATCCAGGTGTTCTGACTCTGGAATCTGCAGTTTTATGAATATAAAAATGACACCTTAAAAGATTTTATCCAAGCGATTAACTTAATCTTAAATCATCCGAATAGCTCTGACCAATCTAAGTGTTCTGCGAACTAGATTTGAATTCACTGATGTCAAAGCTAGATTAACTAGCACAGACTGATTTTGTCATATGAAAAGTTTAAAGAGGAATGTCACACATCATCTGCATGTGCAGCCTAAGTTCTATTTCATTAATTCCACCTGAAGCCACTTTTGGAGTTTTTTTTTAATAGTATAGGTCACTTTTCCCCCTTAAATATATTGCATACACCCTTGCTTATGATGCAGCAGTACTATCTCTCAAATGTTATTATACTAGCCCATTTCCATGCTCCAGTTAATAGGTCACAATGATGGTACAATGTGCAATCCAGAAAACACTTGAATTTCCACATTAAAAGAAAGAAGGGGGTGTGGATAATTAAAAATGGTGACTAATCCAAAAGACATTTAACTTTGTAATGTGTTTTGTGCTAACATTAAACATGGACATAATTATGTTTTGAAAATTCTCTTCAAACAAATGAAATCACTCTCTAAATGTCTCCCTTTTCCTTGTTTAATTATCCATACCCTATCTCATATCCTCCCTTCATGATAGTTATGTCTAAAACCTTCAGAGGAACTCTTATTTAGAAGTTTAAAGAACTTGATAAATTAGATAGTTGAGATATAGCAAATATTTACTTCAAATGTAACTATTTCTTATCTTTCAACCCTAGCAGATATCTCAGTGATGGGAGTACTCTTAAACAATTGGCCTAAATTCTGCTTCAGATTGCTTCTCAGCACAGGACTTTCAAACAGCTGTGTTGGACTAACATGAGAATTAAAACCTGTTTGACACTCCTATCTAATCAATGACACTTTTCCCAATGATGCTCACACCTTATCCAATAATACAGTTATTTAGCTACATAACTAACTAGAATTTAGCTACATAACTAAGTCTAGAAACTGTAATGTTTTTCATAGAATCTCTCAGTGTCAAAAGTCTCACTTCTTGAGATTTTAATGAGTTAACTGAGTTAACCCACTTAATACCAGTTATATGAGTGCTACATGTAAAATGACAGTAAGATTTTATTCTAAAATTACACTGTTGATGATTACAGTTAACCTATATTATTGTTTATCTTAAATTATTCTTAATTTTTTCATGCTGTCATATGTTCAAGAGCATTGAAGGGACTAATTACTTGCAAATTATTTTTCATTTAAGTCATATTTTAATATTAAAGGACCTTAAATATCAAAGATGATGATAATTAGAGGAATTAGAAGTTACATTCACCACCTCCCAGGACCACAGTGGAATTACAACTAAAATATATAGAAATCAATCTTAACCAGTTGAAGACTAGCTGAAGAGAAGTCTTATAACCAAGGACTTACAGAAGAAGTCACATCGAGACTGGTAGGAAGGGCAGAGAAGTTTTGCTTCTTTGACTGGAAATTGTACTGTTCCATAGGAAAGAGATTATGGTAGTTTCATCTGGGACATTTTCTGTTTGGGTAAATACATGGAACATGGAACTAAAATCCAATTAAATATAAAATGAGGAAGGAACTTAGATAGAGGAAAATGTTGAGGAATGTAATAGTGATCCTTCGAAGTGATTTAACAAGCCTGTGAATTGACATGCATTCATAAACATCTATCCCTAGTGAATATGAAAAAGTATGCAGATTAATAATTAATCTAAAAAGTGTTTATAAATATAAATGATAACAGTATGGGCCTCTGGAACAGAAGTGGCTTGAAAGAAAGAGGAACCACTACCTGAAACTGTAATAGGCTCTCTTTCAAATTTCCTACTTTTCATTTTTCTTTGCCTATCTTTTATATTTATACTAGAGGCCTGGTGCACAAATTCATGCACAGGTGGGGTCCAGCCGGCCTGCCCAGATGAGGGCCGCTGGGAGTTGGGCCAGCTGGGGGGAGGGGCCACAGGAGGTTGGGGGGGCCGATTGGGGCCCCTATTGAGCCCGTTGGCCGCTGCAGTGCGCATCATAGCGACCCGTCGTTCTGGACTTTCTGGTCGTTCCATCGTTCCTTGGCTTCTATCTGTATAGATTTAAAGATGATGTTATAAGATTTCAATGTTTTAAGTCCTTTTTAACAGTCATTCTAAATATTTTCATCAGCTAGAAAATGCAATACTATTTGAAATCACTCATGCTAAGGACATTTTAGAGGGCATGCCCAAATGCTACAAATCTATGTTACAACATAAAAGCTAAACAGAAACTGCTGCCCAAAGTGATTATACAATGATTTAAAAATATGTAAGACAAGAAACAAAGCAATGTCAAAAATTGACAGTTGGCAAGGTGTTAGCATTTAAACAGTATCCACCCAATAAAGTATTTTATTAAAAAAAAATTTAAAAAAACATTTTTAAACAATAACTTCTGTCATCTTGAGGATATAATTCCAGTTTCCTGTCTCCTCCACATTGTAGGGCTTTGTGTTCTTCAATGTAGGAGGAGAGAGTCAAACAAGAATTTTGTTTTTAATGTTAAGCACATCTAAATACAAGCTAATTTTTTTTAAATAGCATGAAAAATTATTGGAATTCTTCATCTAACTAGGTATTTAATATTCATGAAATTCATCCTTTTACATGCCCCAAACAAAGCAATTTATACAAGTCATCTAAAATATTTTTATAATCTACCAACTCAAAATTTGTTGGTCACAGCAAAAGAATTTTATAGAGAGCAAAATTTGCAGTGCTATAAAAATAAATTTTATTGGAATGCAAAGTAATACATTTTGAATAACACAAACAATTATGAAAAATAATACCCATGATCATACCCATATTTTAGTCTTTTTTCTATGAATACTTTTAAAATTCATAGTTAAGATTACATATACTAAGACATATGGTAACTAGATTTATTTTGGTGGTCATTTTACACTGTTTACAAATATTGAATTATGTAGTGAGTCTGAAACTAATATAATATTATATATCAATTTTACCTCATTTTTAAAAAGGATTGCATATAATACTAATTTGAAATCTTGCTTTTTTCACTTATCTCATAACTACTTTCAACAGCATTTTAAAATTATTTCTAAAACTAATGTGTTACATAACATTTCAACATATGAAAGGCGCCATGATTTATTTATTCTAACATATGATAGCAAATATAATTCTATTATTGATATTATAATTAAGTCTACTCCAAATATTTTTATACATAAATTATTCATACATCCTCAAGGAAAAGTCTAGTAGCTATCATTATTGGCCCAAAAGGAATAAGTAAACATCATTGACATGCCTTTCAATACTATTTAGCAATCAAGATAGCTTTGCTAATCTGAAACATAAGAGTTTAGAGGAAGAAAAAAATAATTATGAAGGAATATTATGAGCAATACATTAGATAACATAGATGAAATGGACAAATTCTTTGCTAATACATAAGAACATATAAAATGGACAAATTCTCAGAAAAAAACACAAACTACCAAAATTGATTCAAGAATACACAACCCAAATAGAACTATATCAGGTAGAAATTGAATTGGTAATCAAAAACTTATCCACAGTAAAAAGTCCACACTCAGATGGCTTCAATGCTGAATTCCACCAAACATCTAAAGAAGAATTAATATCAATTATTTCATAAACTCTTCCAAATATTGGAAGAAGATATAACACTTTCCAACTCAGTATGGGGCCAATATTAACCTGATACCAAAACCAGACAATCACTATGGATCAGCAATTTTCAACCTTTTTTCATCTCATGGCACACATAAATTAATTACTAAAATTCTGTGGCACACCAAAAATATATTTTTTGCTGATCTGACAAAAAATAGGATAATTTTGATTCATTCACACTGGTAAGCTATTGTTGTGTTGGCTGTTGTCATGTTTAAATTTGAGAATCTAAGGGAAAAGAGGTCAGTGCCTCTGACTAAACACTCAGGTATTGCATGTTTTAAAATTTTTTGTGTCACACTAGTTGAAAATCACTGCTACAGACCACTAACTTTTGTGAATATGGATACAAAAAGTCCTCAACAAAATACTAGTCATCTAGCAACACATAAAAAGAATTATACACTATGACAAAGTGGGATTTTTCCCATAAATGCAAAGTTAGTTTAGTATCTGAAAACTAATTAATATAAAACATTATATTGACAGAAAATTTTTTTAAAAAATACAGTAGTGTATCAATAGACTCATTTGGCAAAACCCAAAACCCTTTTATGATAAAAACATTCAACAAAGTAGGAATTGAAGGGAATCTTCTCAACCTGATAAAAGGCATCCAAGAAAAGTCCACAGCTAAAATAATGTGTAATGGTTTTCCCCCAATGATCAGGAATAAGACAAGGATGCCCACTCTCACCACTTTTATTCCAAATAATACTGGAGGGTCCGGGAAAATTAGGTACTATGAGACATAAAAGACACCCTTGACTAAAGAAGATTATAAGGAATTTACTAAAATAACAAATAAACAAAAACTAATAGAACAAATAAATGAGTTAAGCAGGGTTGCAGGATCAAGATATAAAAATCAATAATGTTTCCATATACTTGTGATAACCTGAAAATAAAATTAAGAATTCAGTTTACAGTACCATCAAAAATTTTAAAATGTTTAGGATTAAATTTAATAAAAGAAGTACCAAGCTTTATTCTGAAAATTATAAAGATTATTGAAAGAAATTTAAAAATATCTACATAAGTGGAAAAAGTATTCATGGATAAGAAGACTTAATATTGTTAAGGGGCAGTACTCCCCAAACTGATGTGTAGACTCAGTGTGCTCCAGTAGCATCCCAGCTAACTTTCTTTGTAGATACTGAGAAGCTGATTCTAAAATGTATATGGGAATTCAAACAATTCAGAATATATAAAACAGTCTTTAAAAATAAAAAAAGATCTAAGTGGGAGGATTCACATTTCTCAATTTCAAAACTTACTACAAAGTAATATTAACCAAGGCAGTGCAGCGCCGGCATAAGCATAAACATATATAACAAACGAATAGGATTGAGAGTCCAGAAATAAACCCATGTGTCTATGGTTGATTGATTTTTCAGCAAGGGTTCCAAGACCATTCAATGGGGAAATAATAGTTGTTTCAATAGATGGTATTGGGACAATTTGATAAGCAGATGTAAAAAAAAAAAAAAATGAAGTTGGGCCCTTACCTCACAACATATTAAAAAAGATTAACTCAAAATGGATCAAAGACCTAAATGTAAGAGCAAAAACTATAAAAATTTTAGGAAAAATGTAGGGATAAACCTTCATGATATGGAACTTGGCAATGGATTTTTAGATATGATACTAAAAGCATGAACAATGAAAGAAAAAAAAACAGATAAATTAGACTTCATTGAATTTAAAATTTTTGTGCTTCAAGGACACTATCAAGAAAGAAAAATTGCCCGGCCTGCATGGTTCAGTGGTTGAGGGTTGACCTGTGAACCAGGAGGTCATGGTCCAATTCCTGGTCAGGGCATGTGCCCAGATTGCAGGCTCAATCCCTAGTGTAGAGCATGTAGGAGGCAGGCAATCAATGATTCTCTCTCATTATTGATGTTTCTATCTCTTTCTCCTCCTTTCTTCCTCCTGAAATCAATAAAAATATATTTTTAAAAAGAGAAAGAACTCAAAGAATGGGAGAAAATAACTGCAAATCATATATGTGATAAGGATCTCATATCCACAACATACAAAAAAAACTCATACAATTCAATAACAGGAAAACAAATAACCCCATTTAAAAATGGGCAAAGTATCTGAATACAGTTCTTCAAATAAGATACAATACAAATGGCCAGTAAGCACACAAAAAAATATACTTAACCCCATTAACCATCAGAGAAATGCAAATCAAAACCACAATGAGATACTACTTCATATCCACTAGAATGGCTAAAATCAAGTCAGATAATAACAAGTGTTAGCAATTGTGAATATGAAAAAATTGGAACCCTCATTCACTGCTTATGGGACACACTCTAGCAGTTCTTCAAATGGTTAAACATGAACCATTTCATGACTCAATAATCCGACTCCCAAGAGAAACAAAGACCTGTACATCAATGTTTATAGCAGCATTACTTATGAAAAGAACCCAAATTTCCATCAGCTGATGAATGGATAAACACGATGTGGCATATCCATATAATGGGGTATTATTTGGCCATAAAAATGAGTGAAATACTAATACATGCTACAACATTGATGAACCCTGAAAATACTATGCTAAATGAAAGAAGCCATTCATAACAGACTGCATGTTACATGATTCCATTAAAATAAAATGTCCAGTATTGGCAAATCTCAAGAGAGGGAAAGTAGATTGGTAGTTGCTTAGGGCTGGGAGGCCTAGGGGCCTAGGGAGGTGACAATTAAATGATAGGTGGTTTCTTTTTGAAGTGATGAAAACGTCCTAAGGCTGACTGTGGTGGTCTTTGTATAAGCTCGCGAATATACAAAAAATCATTGATGTGTATGCTCTAAAGGGGTGAACTGTATGGTATGTGAACTAGAGCTCCATAAAGCTATTAAAAAAATCTACTTTTCAACATATCAGTTATAGAACTGAACAATATATAGAAAATTTGAAAGACCATATGGCCAAATACTTTCCCTTTGAAGTTTTGTATTAATAATAACTCTGTTTATGATTCATTTACATGTAATTCATCAACGTGGTTCCCAGCATTTGATGACTAAGGGAACTGATAAACCTCTTATTTGGACGTTTTTCTTTTTTCCCTCTGAACCGTGATGTCCTGCTTGACAACATTAGTTTTAACTTAGTTCTGGAAAGGTTCATTTCCAGTTCCAAACTCAGATCTTAGGAATTGCAAGGGAGTCCTACATTTTGTAAAAATGCGGAACATATTATTTCCTCTGATTTGCATGATGAAACAGATTACATGTGACACTGATGAGGAAGATAGCAAGTTCAAATGCCTGGAGATTTTCTCCATATGCAAAGTGATACATAGCACCTAAGACATGCTTTGGACGAGTTCTCTCTCCTGCAGCTGGGCCTTGGGGGTTGGGGGGAGGAGAGAAGGGTTGCCACATGGGTACTTCCTAGAAGAGGCAAGAGGGACAGTCGCAGGAAGTGCTTCTTCTAACTTACTGTCACTCAGTCGGTGACCCTCTGCTAGACCTCTTACATGAGTTTTGTCTGTGGGAGGATAATAAAAGCAAGATGTACGGTAGAGAAGGGACAGTGAGATATAGCTATGAATCTGGCATTTCACTGTAGAAATGAAGTGAAGCAGAGACACTAACTCAGGGGTATTTAGGAGCCACCGGCTGCCTCAGAGCCCAAGACTAACAACATTGAACATGCTCCATAGAGCAACTGCTCTGTGCTCCATATGGCTGGAGCATGCGCTCTGTGCTCCTCTGGACATTTCCTGGGGTTACCCTCAAGGCATAGAAATATGCGCTAATTGCCCTCAACCTGAACAGTTTGCTGTGCTGCCTAGGTTTTCCTTGCTGTTGACTGTGTTTAAATGCATGTTCGTAGCAATATTGTCAAAAGAACCAGCACAGCTTGCAACGAGGGATATGCATGTCCTTCTATTTTATAATCCCCTGTGTCTACACCCAATGGCAACAATTCCAACAGCTCTTTGCAAAAATTTGCCAAGGTGTTTCATTCTTATCAATCCAGAAACTAACCTGTTAGTGACTGTGTGGTCAGTAACCAAGAAAATAGGGGGGTTTATTACGTTTGCCTTAAAACTTGAGTAGGCAGTAATTTTTTTGTGTGTTTTTTTTAAAAAAAAAAATAATCAATCACATTGAAGACTTGTAGGATAATGGTGGGTCCTGGATGGCAGAGAGGTGACTCAGCCTGGCTCATGCTCTGACCCAGCAGAAACCTTTCCATTGTTATTAAGTCAGACACTGTTTTACAACCCTTCCCATTGTTGGGCAACAGCCTAATCTTTACCTCCACTGTTTTCGAGTCACCGCAAGTAAATCAGATTTACCAGGGGAGAGGAAGGAGAGGAAGGGAAAATATCCATCCCCGTCAACTGTGCTGGTTTGGCTCAATGGATAGAGCATCAGCCTGCTGTCTGAAGGGTCCCAGGTTCGATTCTAGTCAAGGGCACATGCCTGGATTGTGGGCTTGATCCTATGTATGGGAGGCAACTAACTGATGCATTTCTCTCTCTCTGTGTCTCCCCCTCCCTTCCACTCTCTCTAAAAAGCAATGGGAAAAAAAATATCCTCAGATGAGGATTAACAAAAAAGAAAAAGAAAAAAAAGCTAAGAGTGTTTGTTTTTGTTTGTTTGTTTTCACATCTTCTGTGATAACCACAACAGTAAAATGGGCAGAATGATATGACAGACAGTGGTCTCCATCCTTTACACTTAACAGACATGAAAACTGAGTGTAGAGAAATGGAGCGCTTTGCAAAACATGATGTTGCCAAGCAGCCACAACGGAGATTTGAAACAAAAGAACAAACTTTGGATGCCAAGGGCCTCACCGATATGTGAATGAAAGGAGGATCTGGGGCCAGTGAATGAGACACGTAGCCACATTAGTTCAACTCCACTGCCATTTACTGCAAGCCGCCTACCACAGCGAGTATATACATGGATACCCTCATTAAAATTAATTACAGGAATTAAGAATGGAGGGAAGAGAAAATTTACTTATTTTTTTATTATTATTCTCTCAACTTTTATTCCCTTACATTTCTTTTAATGCAGCATCCTTTTTTTCTTTCTTTATTGATTAAGGTATTACATATGTGTCCTTACCCCCCAGCCCATGGCCCCCCACCCCCACCCCCAGCTCATGCCTTCACCCCCCTGGTTAGAACGTATGCTTATGAGCAGGAAGAAAGGCTTTCTGCCATATACACAATACTGAGTTTATAAAGCCTTGAAAGAAGCAGATGAGACTCTGGAGTGGCAGATTGATAGAAATTACATAAAAATGACTAACGGGTCCCCTCTAGTTCCATAAAGTTAGAAGAAAGCCAGTCTCCCGGCTGAAGAGGCCTGACAGAGTTGCTGTCTAAAATTAGATCAATCAAATGACTTAAACAATTCCTCTAGAGGATGGGAAGGGGACATGAAGAAACAGGAACATTTAAAATATTAAAAGAAAAAGAAAAAAAAAACTCTTCCAGAGACTTGAGAACAAACGGGCTTTGAACAATGTGGGCCTTGAGCCCAAAGCTGCCACGTTGCCTTTGGGGATAAAGACACTTAGCTGTGTTCCTGGTCGGATCACAAAACAGACTGTTTGCCCTTCTCCTACCTCCCTGCCATAAACAGGCAAGGATGCATCGTGTGAAAACACTGCATTCGGGCTGCGAGGCCACATGCTGACACTGAGAATCTGAAACGGGCTGACTCATGGGCCTTGTGATTTTTTTTTTTCCTTCATTGTCCTGATTAAGAAGGTTCGTTGAAGTCAAGTTATGAGAAAAACCAGTTGAGAAAAGATGACTTTTCATTTCTTTTCAGAAAATACCACCCGGGTTTAATGACACATGCTGTGTTTACAACAACATGCCAATATTTTGTTTGCCTTTACTGAGGAGGAAAGTAGTATTTTGACATTTTTTTTTTATCTTTTGAAAAAAGTAGGATGTTTAAAAATTTCATCAGGTTGTAATTAGCTGTGTCCCCAGCCCCAGTAGAATGGGCATTTTGACTAGAAATAAAGTTGGAGCAGGGTAAGGTTATGCGATTTTGAACCTGACAGACTTACATTGAAATCCTACCACTGTCCGTTAATGGCTGTGAACTCCTGGGTAATTTACTCAACCTCTCTGAACGTTAAGACTTTATCTGTAAAATGAGGATTATACACATCACACTGTAAGTTACTTTAAGAATTAGAGATTATGTACACAGGCCTCATATATATGCTAATGTATTTAGAAACAAATTATTTATCTGAAGAACTGATTGGCTCATAGGTTTGTCTACTAATCAAGATGTTCCTCGCTCTGCCTGAGATTGCTACCAGAGTTTTTGAAGTCTTTTATAAAGAACTGCTTCAGCCCAGCCAGTGTTGCTCAGTGTTTGAACATAGACCCATGAACCATGAAATCACAGTTTGATTCCAGTCAGGACACATGCCTGGGGTTGTGGGCTTAATCCCCAGTGTGGGGGCTGCAGGAGGCAGCCAATGATTCTCTCTCATCATTGATGTTTCTCTCTCTCCTTCTCCCTTCCTCTCTGAAATCAATAAAATATATATTTTTAAAAGAACTATTTTAGCTAAACAGTTTGGAATTATAGGAGACACAAGCTTTTTGGTTGTTGCTATAACATACAAGGTACAAGATGCAGTAGAGAGTAAATTAGAGCTCCGAATTCCTAGTCCCTAATGTTGAACAACAACCTTGCTACTTATTTGTGAATTATTTACTTAGGTTTCATTGCATAGCTAACATGGGGATTACACAGGTGAACAAAACAGGCATAACATTTACATTTGTGAAACAGGGTGAGGGAGAGGGCAGAGCTACCAGCCTGGAGACAAGAAGCAAAGGCCACGGGGAAGTATATGGTGAGGTAATAGATGGACTATAGATTGTTTATGTGAATTGATCAAGAAAGAAGATGTTTGAAGTAGCTCTCCCCTTATACAATGAAAAACAAAAAGGTTTAGATTTTCTAAATTTTATCATATCCTGGGTGGCACTGCTGATTTTAACTCAGTTTCAGCATAATTACTCCAGCTAGCTTTTTCTTTTAATACAAAAAGTCTTGTCAGTATACCTCCTAGGAATCTCACTTATAATTGTCATAATTGTAAATTCAATGCATTTGAATTTTTCTGCAATGTCAGTAAGACTTGAGGGAAAATATTTATTCTTCAAGGTATTTGAGTCAGAATTTTTCAGTTCTTTTCAGACAAAAAAGGGCTCTATGATGGGCTGAATTGTGTCCTCCCAAAATGTGCATGTTGAAGTCCTAACCCCCCAGTACTTAAAAATGTGACTCTATTTGAAGATAGAGTGTTTAAGGAGGTAAGATTAAATGTGGTCACTAGGTGTGTCTTCATTCAATATGAGTGAGAAGAGGAGATTAGACACCTAATTGTCCATCCATGATGAATGGCTAACAAAAATATTATTCAGCCACACACACAAAAAAAAGAAAATGAAATACTCCCATTGGCAACAACATGGATGACTTGAGGGCATTATGCTAAACAAAATAAATCAGACAGAGAAAAACAAATGCCATATGATCTCACTTATATGTGGAATTTAATTTAAAAAAACCAAACCAACAAACAAGTGCATAGATACAGAGAAAGTTTGGTGATTGCCAGAAGTGGGGGTGTGTGGCAGTGGGATAAATGGTTGATTGGGGTCAAAAAGTACAGATTTCCAGTTATAAGAAAAGTAAGTCATGGAGATGCAATGTGCAGCATGGTGACTAGAGTTAATACTGTATTACATACTTGAGAGCTGAGAATAGATCTTAAAAAGTTCTCATCACAAGAAAAAATATTTGTAACTGTGTATGGGGGACAGATGTTAACTAGACTTCGTGTGGTGATCAGTTTGCAATGTATACAAACACACTGAAGCATAATGTATTAAAGAATAATGCTGTACGCCTGAAACCAATAAAAGGTATATGTCAAGTATACCTCAATTAAGAAAGAGAGAGGGAAAGAGATCAGGACATATAAACACACCGAGGAACAACCATGTGAAGACACAAGGAGAGAATCCCCAGAAGAAACCAACCCTATTACACATGAATCTTGTGCTTTGAGCCTCCAGACTTGTGAGAAAAGACATTTTTGTTGCTTAGCCCAGTCTGTGATCCTTTGTTATGGCAGTGCTTGGCTAACTAATACAGGCTCCACAGTAATATGCAAGCCATTTTGTGCATTTGGCTTCTCAGTCATTTATTTTTCAAATTACTTATCATCTGCTCATAATGAGGATGTAGATTACAAACACTGTTTAATATTTATGAAAAAGCTTCAGTCTTCACCCTCCAAGGACAAGATGTGCTTTCCTGCTCCAATCCCCTTGATCTTTGCCCCTTTTGGCAGAAAGGTACAGTATCAGACTAGGAGCAGACCTCCACATTTCTTCTTTATGAAAGAGGAGAAATATTTTGTAAAAAAAGGACACTTCCATTTTGATTTTTGAAATCTTACTGGAATGTAATTTTAAAGGCCCTATTCTTGGGGGGAGAGAGAAGTCTGAAACCACAAAACTGTCTCAGTTGAGGTTGAAAAAAATCTATGTTTATTAGGTCTCAATTTTCTCTCTCTTAATACTACTTTTTTAAAAAAAAGGCAGAAAAGGCAACAGGTTACTAAGCAATATCTGTCATCAGGAAATGATTTGGGATGATATCGGCCAGTTCTTTCCCATTGATTTCTCAGAGTTTAACAGAAAGTTGGAATGCTGGACCAGCAGAGCAGGAAATTCCTTACAAGCCCCCACTTCCACATCTGCAGCCTCCTTTTAAATCCAGTGACTGCAATTCAACAGTGTCCCGTTTGCCCAATTAATCTGCCAGTTAGCAGTTCCCTACGAGTAACCCTGTATTTTTGATAGATGAAAGATCCCCACATCCTTTTTGCAAAAAGATTGATTCTGCAAAAATATTTGCAAAGAGGCAATGAGTATGGAACACTATTTGTATACAGTCTGTGCCACTCATATTCATACAGTTATCAAAAAAGTACATTTGTAAGGTGCTTTATATCTCTGAAGCTCTTCTTATCCATTCTCTCATGTAACCCTCAAGACAACTGTTTCCGTAAGTAGGCAGTTGTTGGTCTGGTCTTACTGATTTCAGAGCAGTGTGAGAGATGGGGAGGCTAGTGGCAGGGATGTCAACTGCCTCAATAACAAATAGGTGGACCTAGAACCCAGGTCTCTTGCTCCCCATCTAGTGGGTTTCATTACATAAACACTATGCTTGTGTCACCCATTTGACCTTTCCTGAAAATTTGAATATGTCAGCAATTTTTTTAATCTGGTAGTTTGATTGAAATGACTGATCAATCAAGTGAAGAGAGTTACTCTGGTCATACATGTAACCACTGCCTTAGGGTCTGTACGCCCTGGGACACAGGTGTGCTTTGTTATGTCAGTGAGACTCAGGGCAATTCATGTTTGCTTTCTCCTGTCGCCTATTTAGCACACAGCAAAGTTGGCCTCTTCCAGAATCCTCATGTGATCCTTGATTGCATTACAAAATATGATCAAAAGACTCCACCTCAATGGGCATGATTGTGCTGCTTGCTAAACTCAATGGCAATTTATTTAAATATGATACTCTGCAGGAGAACTCCTTCAAAGAAAAGGCACAACGGGCAGTTTATCATTTCCATGCGAGGCATTTGGAGTTATTGCCTCTTGAAAGCTTGGGGAAACAAGGATAATGCTGGTGGAAGAGTTAAAATGTGATATGATCGTAAGCCTCGCTCTCTATGAACAATGCTAGTTATGTCCTAGAGTTAATAGCTTGGTGGTCCCTTCTTAACACAAATCAGCCTCCCAAACAGAGGAAAGAGATGGGTGTGGGTGGTAAGGAAATTAGGAGCATGGATTCTAGACAATAATGCATCTGAGATAATCGAATGATGCAAGCACATTACTATTCAGTGTGTGGCAGAGTGCCGCTAATTCACTAAAAAGCTAACTCAGACAAATATAAATTAAAGCATGTGCAGGGCTGGATTGTAAAAAATAAGAGCAATTAGCACTGTGGTATGTGCACATCTGCAATAATCCTGTTGGATGCATCTTCTATTAATTAACTTTATGGGAAGAAAAAAATCAGGTCAACAGAAGGAAATGCACAGCTCTTGGCCACTACAAAGCATTTCCAAACATTGACTAAGTTTGCCATGTAAATGTGTCAAATGTCCTCCTTTCAGCCCAGAATAGAAAGGCGAAATGCCTCTTACTTCTAAAGCTGTGACTTTTAAGCTTACAAAGTTTAATTTTTAGAAGTGCATTATGACGACTTTTGTTCATGTACTCATTTTTCTCCCTGGTAACGTGTTTCCTGTGTTTACTGGGGAAATTATATTAAAAAGCAGGTTGAATAATTTTATGTGTTTACAAATGAATTGCAACCCCATCAAATCTATGATTTGGAATATGTAATGTGAAAGATTATAATTATGATCCTGAATCTGGAAATAGTTCATTGTATAGTCTTTATTCAATATTGTATTTTAAATATTTCTATATTCAAGTATAGAGAACAAGATTATAGATCAAAAGTAATATAAAAAGATTCAAACAATGTGAAAGTAGTTTTGGAATACAACAATTAATCCTTTCCAAAGTATACGAATAATTTAACTCCTAGCTTAATCGGTTGTGAAATACTGCTCTCTAAATATTTGTTACTTGATCAGTATTTTTTGAAATCTCTAGTATAGGCAGGCAAATTATCAGTTCTTGATAAATTGAATTATATATTGAGAATAAGTATTTCTTAAATATATCTTCCATTATGTCTCATTCTTATAGTTAATTTGCTTTTAAAACAGACACAACTCTAATATAAAAATTGTATTTGGGCCGGTAATGTTTATGTCAAAAACCAAAAATTTTTTTTCTTAACCAGAATTGGAAGTAGTCTATGCTTTATAATTCAGGTAAATTCATTTTTATTTTTCTAATTTTAAATATGCTTACTTTAAATAACTGATACATTTGGTTTTTACCATCTTTCTTGTGCATTTACAAAGATAGCAAATAATATGGCTGTGAATGAAGAATGCATTAATTAACTAATTGTTTCATTCCTTTGACAAAACTTTAGCTCAACAGAAATACTTTTAAAAATGTATTATTTATATTATGTGACAATGCACTTTAAATAATACCATGAATAATACATAATTCAAGAACTTTCAGTCTTTTTATATATGCAGATAATCAAAATTGAAAGCATTATATACAATCCAATGAGATACTTTACTGTAAATTAAGCTTAATTCTGATAATAATTATGTATTTAATAATTTATTTAAAAACAGAACCACTCTTAATCTAGATGTTCTTATAAAAATTCAAAATATGATTTCTGCACTAAATAATAATTAAATATTAAAGTGGAAACAATAAGTAAGTTAAAGTTTTTGAGGAATAAATTCAATACAATGTAATAAACCAGATAAAATGTTTTCATCAATAGAAATGCGCTCTTTATTAATGAATTTCAGTTTCTATATAATTATATATAAGATAATGTTGGAAAATCGACACTTAAAAAATATATCCTTCACAACCATTGACCTTTTGCCTTCTGTGTTATGTACATAAAGGCGACTTTATTTCCTGAGACCTAATCTTTGTTAATAGTAAAATAGATGAGTTTGAAAGCATGGCTTCTCCTATACAACATAAGCAAAGATTGTACAACTAGTGAGAATATCATTTTCGTCAAGTTTGTTCCATTAAACACATCTGTACCACACATCAAACTCTACACTGTGTTTTAGAAGTCTTTTGAATTTGTGACTTTTGTCTATATATCAAGGTGAGACAAGAAGTGGTGTTTAGGAAGAGCATTATTTTATATTGCGTGAATATCAGTGTCTCAGAAAAATAGTACTAACCATGTGTATCTTCTACCACATTATCCTGTCAATACTATTGGTTTTGTAAACATTGTTATGTCTATATGAACTGGGCACTCACTATCTTTCATTCTTCAGAGACCCGTAAACCTCTTGGACACAGAGCCAGATAAGAGCTTCTGCATTAACTCTCAATTTCCGGACTCCTGAGGGCTTCGGCAGACCCATAATATTTCTTTAACGTTGGGTTTTTCTGTGTGGTTTAATATTTCTAAAAGCAGTAAATTATTTCCAGCATATGTAAAAAAGACAAATTTCTCTGTGGTTAGTGACCACAAAACAAAACAAGAAACAGAAATACTTCAGAGCATGAATCCTAAGAAAAGCTTCAAGTTTTAAACCCTTACTTTGATGTCATATATGGAAAAGGAAATTTCGATGAAGAATTGTGAACTAATATTTGAAGACGTTTTGTAGGCAATATACATTTTTACACACATCATTTCATTATCAATAGTAAGCATGGTAATTATTTGGTAAACATGCATACTCATCGTCTCTCACAGGCATCTAACGTAGCTATGAGCTACTAAATAAGATACTACTGGCCAGTAAAGATATGTTATGAATGACTTAAGATAGACTCAGTCTTCAGTTTAAGGGATTAATAACAAATACTTTCTGTTAACAACAAAATAGCAAAGTGAAGCTATTAGCAAATGACGTTTCAAAGCAATGAGATGTTACTGATTTATCACCCCTTTTGTACTTGCTCCCAGATCTCGTTTTTCTTTTTGTTTTTTAAGTACAATCATTTGAAATTGAGACAGTTTTTGTATTTTTATATAATGCTTCACTTCACAATTTTTAAGTTACAATTTTAGAAAATACAGCATTTAAATATTTCTGATGGATTTGAAAGTTGGCATGTTACAGAGAAAATTTATTGACAAGTTATTTTACAATGATAATTAAAAAATGTATTTTATTAAAGTATCATCAGAGGTATTCGATTATACAATGACAGAATGATAATGCGTGTGATATAATCTAGCATGCTCCCTAATTTTAGAGAATCTGATGCCCAGATAATTCAGTTAATCGGCAAATGACACAGCTAGTAAGTGGTGGAGCTTAGAATAGACTTGTTCTTCTTTTTTCATTTATATCCTAAACAAATCCAACTCCACATCAGAAAAGGGACTTAATTTAGGGCAAGTGAATAATGCAAGAAGACCTCATAGCCTCAAATCAAAGATACCAGTGCCAATTAAAACGACAGCAGTAAGGGTTGATTGCTCCATGTAAGGAAAAAAAAAGAGCAAAAATCATACTTAGATTATCTAATAAAGCAGGAAAAACTCTTTAGCATCTTTGTTTCATGTTGCTAAATCCTTACCTTCTTTCTCAAATGTGGCCTCATTGGTAGAGCACAAAACAGTGGAAATTCGTGAAAGAAAGAGACCATCAATGACAAAATGCAGTACAGATTCTAGACTCTCAATCTCAAGCAAAGTACAATAATCAAGTGTTTTACTTTTTCCAACATTATTTCTGTTTGTTTATGCATATTTCTTCTGGAGCAGATCAAAACTAAGCTGAGAACCTAGATGGTATGTACCGATAAAGAAAATGGGCATATCACTTTGAGATTTCCACCTCTGATATATAAAACCAATGTTATATATGGAACAGCTTTTTTCTAAACTTTCTAAATTACATATCTGTGTCTGTGAATTTCTTAGCTTAGAAAAATAAGAAGACACAGACCCAGTATTTTTTTTCTTTTTATATATAACTACCAGTAAAATTAACCAATGACAGTTTCAGGATGTGTGATATTAGAATCTTCCAGAACATTTTTCTGGCTTTTTGTAATAATCCTTTATTGTGAATGATAGGTTCTACTTTAGAATTTCGAATTGAATATTCAAACAAAGAAAGAAAAACAAAACAATGAAACTTTTAGTTTAATACATTGTTTTCTTTCAAATGTATAATTATTCTCACATAAAGACTATAGTCTCATTTATTATATCTTCTCTATTAAAAATATGTACATATTCCTTCCATTAGCTCTTCTTACAGGAATAAAGTGCAGCAGTTACTTTGCAAGCAAAAGCAGAGTTGGGAATTCCCTGCCCCAAACTTGACAATGAGTTTTAAAATTAAAGGCAAATTAGGATATGGTATTTTAAAGGACATTAAAACTTTAAATGGAATATCACAGTCCCACTTGTCAAACACAGTGTTAACAGGAAATCATATAGTGCTGCCAAGGAGGAGTAATCCAGAATTCCTATTAGGGCTCTTTAGACTAATAACTATGATGTTAAAGCAAATGATTTTGGAGATAAAAAGTGAAAACACAATTCCAGGGAAGAAAAAGACAGTCATAGATAAAATATAAGTGAAAATGATTTTAAGTTTTAAAATGTGCAAGTAGCTTAAAGAGTTAAAGTTAGATATAAACTTAGTGACATGCATACACACATTCTACCTATGCTCACTGGTTGAGATCAATACAATGCTCTCTTACATATAAGGAATGGAACCTAAAGATCACACTTCTACTTTCTATGTGCATGGGATATCCCTTTTCTATGTTAGACTCACTAATTCGATTCAAAGCTGTGCGATTTTTCTGGAGAAGGAAGGCTCACACAGCTCTTTATCTTCACCATTTCCAAAGTTGCTACTCTATTACCCTCTCTGGCATTGGAATCTTTTCCATACACGCCCAAGGATGCCATTTCTTAGAGATTTTCATTCAGAAAGGACAAGGAACAGAAAAGTGGGATGTCCGAAGAAGAAACACAGCCATTGCTAATGGTCTGGTAGATGTGACTACCGTTTCCAACAGTAACAAAGAAGCCACTGTGTGCCCTCAGGTGAGTCACTTAACCTGCTGTGTCACAAGTGCTTCACCTGCAAGGTAGATAATCGCCTTTGCCACCCATCTTCCTCTCGGGGTTGTTTTGAGAATGTCACAACTGGTCATTTCTTTGATCTGTTCAAGAAACACTCCGTGCCCTTGGCCTCTGAATGTGCATACCCAAGTGCAAGCTCAGTTAGGAAACGACACCCACCAGGAATGTTTCTTTACTGAAAGAGACAAAGGGCAGCCAGTTGAAGAATGCCAGACCCAAACGACATCTTGAAGGTCTTTGAGATTCTCAGATGAAAGGCTTTATATAAAAATAAAGTATTATTACCTAGGCAAAGAAAAATGCACACATTTTCTGTTAGCATTCAAGAGCCAAATATGGGGGTGCCCTCTGCTATTTCGTGTGCATTTTGCTTGATGGCAATATAGATAAATCCTCTATTTTGGTGCTATTGGACCCGGGTTACATTTCAGTGTGTAGAAAATGACAAAATGAAAGAGAGGAGCCTTTGAAAGAAAGTGAAAATAAATGTAATAGCCAAAAGCCAAATAATAGTCATAGTATATTTAAAGTCTATTAAAGAGCAGCAGCCACGGTATCAAATGCACGCTCTCTCATCCTCTGTGGTCAGCCTACTATGTGGACCACCTGCCTTAAATTACACACGTTCACCGCATCCCCGGGGGAAGGCTGGAGAAGAACAGGGGTGGAGAAGCAGCTTTCTCCATTCACACTAATCATACCAAATTTAAAATATTCTTCGAATGCCTCTTTTCAATTCACAATCGATTATATTTGATTCTCTAAACCACCACTCTTGGGTTTGGAACGATGTGTGCATATATGCAATAAGGAAGGAACTTGGAATTTCAGTTTTCCAGTAGATACTGGTTGAATGAACGGTGTAGGTATCTGTATTATGCTGTTTTAGGAGGTGATGGGGCAATGTTTATAGGGCAGGAATGGAAGAAAATGGAACCCCATTTGGCTCGATCAGGAGAAGAGACCCTTTTGGACTGACCGCCCCATTTTGGTTAAGAAGCACACGTGGAGAGCCTGTGTCTGCGTCTTTCATAGAAATCAAGTGGAATCAATTTCACAGATACGAAATGCACTGATAATGTACTAGCCAGATTACTTATTAAACTAGACAACTATTGCTTTTGGGGTACCAAGGCTGCTACATAGGAGGGATGTTCATTGATAAATGGCACTTGGTCCATGTGGTAATGGGGCCTGAAATCAGCCCTGCTCTGACAGGAAAGCCATAGGACCTGGGAAAATAAGGGCCCCTATACTCATTCACACAAAGAAATACAGGCAGATGGCAGATATGGGCTCCATACAGGAAAGCAGTCTAACATACTTAAGATAAATGTCTGAATCTCAATCCTATCTAATAAAGATGGAATATGCAAATTGACTGTCACACCATCACAAAGATGGCGGCGCCCAGTCCCTTCAGCCCCACCGAAGTCCCCCAGTCCTTTCAGCCCCACCGGGGGTGGCAGGTGCACAGTGCGGCCGGACCTGCCCTCAGTCCCCCCAGACACCCAGGGCTAGCCTGATGCGCAGGCAAGCCTGGGATGGCGGCTGCCCAGCCTCCCAGGACCACCTGAGGCTCAGGTAACCAGGGCTGGCCGAGGCTTGTGCTGCCGGCAGTGGCAGCAGCAGAGGTGTGATGGGGTGTCACATTCCCCTGATAGCCAGGTTGCCTCCCACCCCTGAGGGCTCCCGGACTGTGAGCAGGCCGGGCTGAGGGACACCGCCCCCCCCCCGCCCCCCCCCACCTACAGTGCATGAATTTTCATGCATCGGGCCTCTAGTGTTTTAGTAAATGTCTTCTTTTGTACTTACTTGGGCTTTCAGTCTAAACATCAATCTGAGAGACAAGCACAGTATATGAATTTGCCCACCTTAATAATAGCAGGCGGTCATACATATAGTTATTTTTTGAGTCTTTTAGATATGGATTCTGACTTTCTGCCCCAGTTTCCTATTAGTATAATAGTGATATTAGTTCAAATCTATAAAAATGCTGTGTGACAGGTGCTAAGCAAGGGGTTGGAATTATACTGATGAGCTGGATAGGCACCTGTCTACAAAAAGCTTAAAGTCTAATAAGTAACTATGAATCTAGAGGATATTGCTACAGATTGATGAATGTGCATTGGAAAAAAAGTAGTAAAGGCCTCTTCTCTCTGTCCTTTGCATTTAGAATGCTAAATGCAAAGGAGCCACTTTTGCCTCTCCATTCCTATGGTTCCACAAGTGAGGGGTGGGGAGGAGGCTAATTTTCTGCACCATCCAGAATTTCAAAGCAAACAGAGGGCCTCCAGTGCACGCAACAGCAAATATCCACAGGTGAGACCAGGATTCTGTGATTAGAGGCTCCTTTATTTGTTATGATGAGCCTGACAGAGTCACTTCTGCATAGCCTTTAGACCTTAGAGAGACCCTCAAGAAATGTTTGTTGACTGAATAATCATGCTTGTATTTAGCTGAAGGCAGTGTCACAGTGGCCACCCACGCAGCCTGTCACTTGGGGCAAAGTGCTTGGGAAAGAGTGAACATTTTGAAATTGCTTCTGCAGATCTAAGTGGTATTTAACTCTAGCTGTGCAAGCAGACAATTGAGTGGATCTTTTACAGGAGGAAAATGAGTCTCTCGCGGCTGTGCATTTGAGTAAGTTCACACACTTTAACTTGGCTGGTATTTTTCTGAACATGCTACTCCAATCCGGTCTCACTCAGGTTGCCCTTTGCATCAGTAACTCATGAAAACAAAACTCACTAGGAAAGCATGTCAGACATAAGAATGGCATCACAGATCACAAATTGAAAAGGCCTCTGGGATCATTTTCACTGAGTAAGAAACCCCACTTATGATCACTCTCCTTTGGTTCTGCTTCATTCCATAATCACTCCATGGGGCAAACTACACTCCTGGTTTTTCTGTCCAACAAAGAGTTTCTGCACATGCTAGTTAAATTATCTTGCTTTTTCCTTCAGTCTTGAATTCATAAGAGTATTGTTAGTGGCAATTATCCTTATAAAAGACAAAAATAATGGTCTTAGGGCATTTTTTCCCATGAACTAGGCTTTGTTTCAGTAATTGCAATGATCAAAATAAAGTAAAAAGTATCCTGAAAGGTACACATATTCATAGTATTACTATTAGAATCTGTAGTGTATATAAAGACATACTCATTTTCAATCTTAGGATGTGAAAAGGCAAAACAGCTAAATAAGATCCTGGCCTTTACAATTTACCAGGTGTTACTAGTATGTCTATATACAGAGTAGTGTCTCTAGCCCAGGGGTGGGCAAACTTTTTGACTCGAGGGCCACAGTGGGTTCTTAAACTGGACCAGAGGGCCGGAACAAAAGCATGGATGGAGTGTTTGTGTGAACTAATATAAATTCAAAGTAAACATCATTACATAAAAGGGTACGGTCTTTTTTTTTTTAGTTTTATTCATTTCAAACGGGTCGGATCCGGCCTGCGGGCGGTAGTTTGCCCACGGCTGCTCTAGACTCATTTATAAAGAGATAGCCATGGTCTTGTTATCTCTTATATTTATGCAAAACTTTGTAGTAAAAATGAGAGTGAGTCTTGGGGAGTAATTGCTCAGCTGAAAGATAATGGGTAGTTCTGGTACTCAGGCCAATTCTGGAATTTACTATCCCGTTTAAAATCTTAAAACATGCTCCCAAGTAGTGAAACGGACACGGAACTAGGCCCAATTAGTCTTCAGCAAATATCTTTAAACACTCTGGACTTCAGAGTTCTTAGCTCTAAATTAAAGGACTCTAAACCTTGAGAGAAATGGAGACTTCATTTCCAATGGTAGAGGCCCTACTGGTAACCAATCAAGGAAGGTATGTAAATCACCATCAGGCTAATGTTCACATCAGGAACCTCTTCTCTAGAGAAACAGATAACCAGGTACCCAAAGCAACTCTTGAAGGCATTATAAAGTGAACCACAGGGAAAACTGGACATAATGACAATGGTGTCAAATCAACTGTCAGGATTTATCAGAGGATTGGCTCAGACGCCCCAGCTGAGGAGCAGTCACCTGCAATTCAACAGTTAAGGTTTGATGTATTTTTAAGAAATCTAAAGTCCTATGGAAGCTCTAAGTGGAAAAGGTAGCTACTTATATTTTGTAGATTACTGCAGGTCACACATCAGTCCTGCTCATCACAGCCAACTGCAGAAATAATGCCACCAGTGTCACCTTCCGGTATAAAGGACCATCTCTCAGCATGGAAGAATTACAGACTGGAAAGACTATTCGTAGGAAACATTTCAGAAGTCAATGAGTGTTAGCTATTGAAAAGCAATGCACACCTACAGGCCACACCAATGTACACCTTTCCTCAACCCCCCAATGAAATACTGTTTGCTATGATAGACACTACAGTCTTCCACAGAAAATAAAAGCCAAACTCATAGGAGTTCAACACTAACTTCTCCTTACACCGAATACAGATGACCCTTTTGATCACCAACCTGTCTTTCATGCTAGTTTTAGAAACCTTGTCAGGAAGAATAAAAATTTCTGTGACTTGTGGGACTTTGGGGAGGGCATCAGGTCTTGCCCAGCAAATATGAAAGTATATTGTTCAGTTTCCTCTCAATATCAATACTTAGTATCACATTTTTGGATCCTTTAAGTGCTCCCATATGTTTCAGAAATAATTAAATTTTTATTGACATTTTGGCCTGTCTCCTAAAGATGAATATCCTTCAGCTGTTAAAAATTTGATAGGTTTGAAGTTGGGAAAGTTTTTTTATTTAATATTTTTATGCTCTTGGATATATACACGCTGAAAAGACAAGAGGTGACCTGAATCTTTTGATGTAGGGATGCAACTGTAGGAAGAAGGCAGTGACTTTCATACTAGTACATGTCCTTTGGGGGAGGGGAGACAATAACCAGTCTGCCTTTTGTCATATGATGAAGCTTATCAAATCACAGTCGGTTTTACATAAACCAATCACCTGATCTGGTTCCTCGTTTTGTAACGTTTTTGAAGAAAGCTTGTACATTGGAAAAGGAGATTTTTTTCTAAAGTTAATCCATTCTCTTCACCCAGGAAATCTGGCTTATTTTTCAATGGGGAAAGCAAACTGCTGACTTTCAGGTTACTAACTTCGAAGGGACTTGGGAGGTGGGACCTTGGATGTTCATTAAAAGGACTGAAACAGGCAGACACTGTTCCCCATATATTACAGGTCCCCAGCCTTGTGGGACTGATTCTATGCAAGTAACCTGGACATCACTCAGAGCTAAACCTGGCTGTGTAAGCATACTTTCCCTCCCAGTGCCCTGGCCTCCACTCTCCCCACCGTGGTCTCCAAGCTTGCGCGGTTAATTCCTTCCTTAACTTGCCTTCCCCTTGGGGAAAGAAGAAAGAAAACAAAGTCCTCCTCCCCATCACCAATCTCTTACATTTCTAAGAAAAAATGGATAGAAAACCTCGTTTCCTCCGAGAATAGCGTCCGCTGGAGGGTAAGGCGGGTCGGGCCCATCTTTAGCTTCGGGTTGACAAATGTCTGCAGCGCGTTCTCAGCTCTGCCGGCCCAGGGGGGTCCCCTAAAATCGAGCTAGCGTCCGCCCTGTCTGACCTGCCTCCTGCCGAGGCGCACATTTCAGCTTTCCAGCTTCCTGGTGGAGCTTGCAGGAATCGAGTCTGAGGGTTATTTTTCCTGGCCTCGCCTAGCCCTTCCGAGCCTGCAGGAGCTTTAGGAAAGATATCGCCTCCTTCCCCCTCCCCACCACCCCCACCGACGTTCCGACAGCTTCTGAGGGCCGCCTGGGTCTCCGCCCCGCGGGAACCAGGATTGCGATCCGCGCAGCAGCGACCAGAGGCTGAGGCCGGAGGGTGAAACCACCAGGGGTCCCACTGGAGGGCTATTCCCGCCCCGTTTCACATTTGGGGGTCAAATCGCGTTAACACCAAACCACCAACGGGGCGGGAGCAGGTGGTTAATTGCACAAAATAGAGCTAGCTGCAAGAGACTAACTTTCCGGGAGGGTGACTTAGTTTCCCGTAGTTTGGTCATTTAAAAAAAGAAAAAGAAAAAAAAAAGGTCCCTCCCCCGTCCTGAGTTGAAAGGCGGGGAAAGGTTATCAGCTGCTGCAGGAGGCTGGTGCTCACGGTCAGTCAGGGTGACCGACGGGCGGGCGCGCGGCTATCTGCAAGCAGGCTTCCCTCGCCCTGCTTGGAAGGTAAGAGCTTTGGCATCTGCAAGTGTCAGAAAGGAGCCTTTTGCCATAAATCATCCTGAAAAGCATTCAAATCAGACAAGCGTCTAGAGACCCCTTAAGACACTCCACCCCCAAAATCCTAGATCAAAGTGCAATTCCTGGAACCATAAACACCTATTATAACTAAAATCCTACTTATCTGGAGGATGCAAAGCCGAGGAAAAAGGAAGGGGCAAGGGGGCATTTGTCGCTGTAAGTCCCCCCCCCCCCCCCCGCACAAAATCAGGAACCCTATCTTTTCTTAACGTTGTCAAGTGCTTTCTTGGAGTCAGCCAACCACAGCGCTGCTCAACTCGCGGAATGAGCGTTTCTGGGGTCCTGGGAACAGCTGGCCGGGCGCTTAGCACGCGGGACTGGACATTCGCTTCTGCTTATGCTTTTCAACCAGGAGGAGCAGGTGCGAGAGAGTCCGGGGCTTGGGAGGTGGGGGGCGGAGAAAGAAACGCCTGCGGTCCCAGCGCGGAGGACAGCGAGCGTTCCTTGCAGATCACACTAGCGGGGCAAGCCTCCGCGCAAAGAACGGTTCATTCCGAGTTTACCAAACGGATCGGGAAACATTCGACCAGTCCATTTCTAGTCCTCGTTAATCTCTCCCGGAGGCGTTACACTTTGCAAATTTCCGAGAGGGACGAGGACACTGGGAGGGGACCTGGGGGTGGGAGGTGGGAGGTGGGGGGAGGGAGAGGTCTCCGATTCTGAGAGCACAACTTTCTCGCCTCGGAAATGAAAAGACCCCAACTTTTTTCCCCGGAGACTTCCTTGGTCAACCCAGACTCAACCGATTGTATTAAAATCTCAAGCCTGGAGCAGGGATGGCCCCGCGGGGCGTCCGTGGAGGAAGCAGAGGGTGGCGGGGAGGGGGTGGGGCGGGGAAGACCGGGAAGCGATACCTCCCCCCCACCCCTCCACACAATCCCGGGCTGGGAGACGCGCTAGCCCAGCGGGCCCCCGCCGGCGGGCAGGGACTCCAACGCAGAGATTATGCGACACGTGTCTTTTACTCCTCGAGATCCATTTCTTACGGGTGATTTATGCACGAGCCACTTTGATCAGGGACGGTTTTATCTAAGCCCTGCTACAGATGACAGACGCGGCAGCTAACATGCCTCCTCGGCTGCTGCCTGAAAGGTTGCTCCCCCCGCCTTCCCAAAGGCTGTTGCTTCTTCTCGGGTGATCCCCACCCCCTGCCTCTGCGCTCCCCTCCCTCCCCTCCCCCCAGCCCCGTTTGCTATATTAGTTGCAGTCTCTCCGTGTGTTTTAAGTCAACAACAACAAAAGCCCTGGGGAGGGTCATTTGGGAGCCAAGGAAGGCAGATTTGGGGCACGCCGGCCCCTGGGTGCCACGTGTGTTTGGGGTTCTAAAAAGGGCTCCAGCCAGGGACCCGGAGAGCTCGCTTCCAAAGTTCGGGTGCCCGCCTTTAGAAGAGAGATGGCGAAGCCCCCCCCCCTGCTCCCCCCTCCCCTCAGTCTAGTTCCCAGGGGCCGGGGTTTGCTCAGAGGAGGGACCTGAGCCGGGCTGCAGAGGAGAGTGTCAGTCCGCGGTTATGTGGACCGGGACTCATCAGAACAACCACTTTGGTTTAATTGGGGAGGAAAGGAGGCAGGAGGAAAGGGGGGGGGAGGGGGGGAGATCACGTTACATGTTACGGAACTTCCTAGTCCCTAATAGGTAAAGGAAAATCAGCGGCGTCTCAGAAGCGGTTATATTAATAGTCGATTTGTGTGTGTGTGTGTGTGTGTGTGTGTGTGTGTGTGTGTGTGGTAGTAGTATTTCATTAAAACCATATCCTGGAACAAAGAGTTGTTCTTTCATATGTTCTCCCCCCTCCCCCCGCTTTGTTATTATTCTGACAGGAGTTCTAAAAACAGGATTTTCCAAATCAAAGGATCCCTGGAGTCGTCTGCCCCCAGCCAGCCAGCCCCCTTCCCTTCCCTTCCCTTCCCCAAACGCTCTTGGTATCATTATCCCTGTACGGAGCTTTCTACTCTTGATTCAGCCCGAGGACATTTAATAGCTGACTGGATTAAATATTGCAGACTCCAGCCTGGGCTATTTGAAAATCCGGGTCGTGGACTGTGCCTAACTTCAGAGAAGGAAAGCTGATCTATGAGATGTGTTTTAAGTTTCACTCAGTCGGGGCCTGGAGAGAAGGAAGAGGAAGAGGGATTCTCTGCTCTAGATCTCTTTTATATGTGACAAAGTTAGAAGTTTTAAAAGGTGTGTGTTGATGGGGGGTAGCAAGAGAAGTCAAGGGTGGAATGAGGCGAGAGGCTACCCTAGCTAGAGGCTAACAGAAATCTCCTTCTGTCCTGATGTGCAACGGGTTTATAAGAAGGTTTTAAAGAATGCTGCCCTGGAAGGTGGGCTTCTGCCCCAGGAATGGAACCCTTTGGTGTAGGGGTGCATCACCAGACTTCTCTGAAGGGTTCATTGTCATTGCTAAACCTGTAACACTTTTTGCTGCTTGTTGGCTTTGAACAATAGTAACAACTCCTTGATTGGTGTTAAATTTCAGGCACAAAGGAGGAAAAGAAATGTAAACTTTCTTCCAGCCCTGTGTTTAGACGTGGAGGTCTGCAAGCCCCAAATGAAAGCCTGATGTAGCAGAGTCAGGGTGTCAGGGTCCAAGCCAACATTCCACCTGAGGTCTTCCTCCAGGATGCTTCGGGGGCTCTAACCAAATATGGTATGTACCCACAGGTAATAAGTAAGGTTCCTCCAAGGATGGCTGATGGGTATTTAAAGTAAGTGGAATAGGGAGAAAAGATGTGTTTGTTTATGTGGTCTTGTGCATTTTTAACCCGGTCAACCCTTAAAGCTAACGTGATCACTTTGGATATATTTCCATTCTGACCACGCTTTTGGAAACCCAAAAAGGATTAAGATAAACTCTCACAGTAAATTTAGATTTAATATTGTGGAAGGAAATACCCTAACTTCCCAACTTTTAAATTTTGTTTGGAGAGCTGTATGGGTGGCTATATAATAACGATAAGCCAGGTGCAATGTCAATTTAACAGAGACTTAGGAATAGTGCTGCATTTAAATTTAAGAGTCACAGCAGTTCATTTAATGTGCAGTCTTAAAGGTATTGTGGACAAATATTTAAAATCTTCATATGCACACATACCCAGGCCCGCGCCACATGGCAATTAATATTCATAATAACCTCTACCCGCATCTCTCTTAAGCAGAGAAAGGAATTGGACTGCCTTCCACAATTGGGCAACTGCTAATTCATTTTAATTTTGTTTATAAATGGAGCTTCCTTGTTGCATAGAGAAAAAGCAGCCTCTTATTTGTACAAGTCACTTAAAAAACCCTTTTCAACCAAACCTGATTTAACTTGGTAAAAACCCTATTCCCTGGGCAGCTGGGACCCGCAGCGCGCTGGGTTCCACCCCAGGAGGGCGGGATCCCTGCTCATCTTTCAGCTCATCCAAGCATCTTGGAGGTTTAGGGTCTGTTAGGCCTGGCATTCCTTCGCTCTTCTTATCACTCTCTACCCCTTCAAAAGGCAATTGATTAGTTTCAGCTTTTCCAAACCGAGATCCGATACCTTTCTCAGGATCAAAAGTCTTTGAGAAGCCAATAGAGAAACGTGGGGGAAGGGGAATGCGATGCAGGAAAAGGAGTGGGGAGATATTTGCCCTCCACCCCAACCCTCCGAACCCCAGGCACCTAGGGGCTGGGGGTGCTGGGCAGGGGATGGATTGTGACTTCTCCCAGGAAAAGGCACTTAATATAAAAACGTGCCTTCCCTTTCCGGAAGCAAATATTTAAAGGAGAAAAGAGATACTAGAAAAGGAGGTTGATGATTTATGTCTGAATTTCCCTCTGAGCTTTTGCCTCCCTTGTATTTACAGGCGTGGCCCCCTTTTGCAAGTTGTACATATGTTCTCTTCACGTGACATTTCATAAAAGCCTTAACATCTGGGCAAGATAAACTTCCTTCAGGTACCTGCTTAACTTTTCACTTGTGACACTTGCGTCACCTCCCCCCTCCTGCCTGCCTCAGTGGCTGGGTCTGGGGCATGCTTTGTTCCAGCCCCCAAGCCCCAGGTGAACCCTCCCCCGCCCCCCCCACCCCCCCCCACCCCCGCCCTGCGCCAACCTCTGCCAGGGCCTGTTTCTTGGGCAGGCCCCATCCTTACGTCTCCCACCTCTGGTTCCACTCTGCAGGTCAATGAGGGCACCATCTTGAATCCAAGGAGAAAAGTCATATTTCGTTCGATTCCAGCTTCAGAAAAACAAAACAACTGCCTAATAAGCTACTCTCTAACTCGCGCGTAGATCCAGCACATCCCTCTGTTCCCCTGTAAAATGCGAAAAGGGAACTGAGGTTGACCTTCGTCTTTTACCTGAGCATGCATTCGCTCTCTCTGCTAGATGTTTAAACTGCATGTTTTACAGAAATTTAATTTCACTCGCTCCCATCTCTCCTCCCCCAAGAAGGCTGCCTTCTGGAATGAATGTTCTTTTTTTTTTCTAATCTGGAATTTTGTTCCCCTGGCTCAGCCTACACCGCACGCAGAAGGACGAAGACGCATCCACAAACTTGAGAAGGGGGGAAAAAAACAGAAGGAAAAGAAAATAGTCCACGTAAACAAGCGAGCCGGCTGCTCCAGGCCCTCGCTCCGGCAAACCCCCAGCGATCTCATTGCAGGGCGCCCACGAAATCCCGGCTGTAATTGAGTGTTTTCTTTGAGGTTTTCTGACCATGTGCTTTTTACCATGGTTACCATGACTCTGATAGAAGCTGGATATTCATTATGATCGCGCCCCATCCCTTCCCTGAGACTCATCTCCGCGGCCCTTACCAAGGCGGATCTAAGGGAGGGGGCTTTTGTGCCAGTGATCTTAACCTGCCCCACCTTTCAGTGACCTGCCACATGCTCCCTCTTACTTTATAGACATCTGGGAATTCCATACATGCCTTAAACTCCAATTACACACCTTCTTCAAAAGACACGTGCTTTGATTTGCTGAGAACGCTAAGTGGGCCCACGTCCTGGGGTCTTGGGACAAAAGCAACTGGAAAATGTATCCCACGGCCTGTTTCCCGGGTCTGCCCTTTGCTGTTCAGGCAATAATGCTAATTGATCCATATTTTTTTTTTTTTTTTTTTGCGTGGGGACGGCTGGGTTTCGCGGTTTCTGGGAAATGGTGGGGTTGCCGGCTTTGAGAAATGACGAGGAAACCGAACTCTCCTTCCACTGGGCCGGCGCACTTTCCTTCCACTTTCGCTGGTGCTGGGGGTGGGGCACGCGTGATGACACACAGCAGAAAATTCTGGAAAAGTGGCCCCCCGGGGAGCCCCCTGCTGACCCCCGTGTGTCGCACATGCGGGCCTGTCCCTGGGAATCTGAGGCTGGGCCTTTGCCTGAAGCTGCTGCTGCTCCCCGCGCTACCGCGGCCACCGGGAGCCGCCGCCTCTGCGCCACCGCCAGACGCGGGGCCCGGCGCCGCGCGCGGCCCGAGGGGGGCGCGGGCCCCGTCGCTGACCCCGCGGTGCGGCCCGGCTGCCACCCACGCAGGGGTCGGGGCCCGCGTCCCCTCCGGAGCCCGCTGCAGGTGAGGCTCCCGCTCCCCACCGAGCTCTGTTTGGGTTTCCGTGGCGTTTGTTCCCCGCAGGTTTGTTTGTTTTTCTTCAAATTACAGATGCAGGGAAAACCGCCTGACATCATGAGAGCGGGACAAACGCTCACTTTGAAGGATTCCTGGGCAGGACTTCAAGTGAAATCATATGCCTGAGAAGAACTTGATACCGGTCTAGAGAAAATAACCAGTTCTGAGTTTGCCAAACCGTGGAATGTGCAAAATGCTCGACTTTTTTGCAAGGGGCCAAGTGTCCCCTTAAAAAGCTCCACTATGAATATGAGCCTGAACACGGAAGGCGCAAGAAGCCGGTGCCATTGTTGGGTGTGGGAAAGAAGTGCAGACGTTGTGTGAGTTTCCGTTATTTTACATGCTTCACTTGGGGAAGGGTACCTGCTACTATGCCTGAATTACCAACTGCATGTGCTTAGCAAGCCTGTGCACAAAGCGGGGGAAATGTGTGTATCTGGGAACAAAAACTTAGTGTTTTCTTATGACAGAAGCCTGTCAATCAATCCTCTCTGGACATTGTGAATGCCAACGACATTAACAGCAAGACCAAAAAAAATTATGTGCACTTTAAGCATTCTTACTCAGTTGCTTAGAATTCACCCAAGACAGTTTAATACGGTATTTGTCCTCCAGTGAATACATTCTGGTTAGGACTCCTGGGTCCAGCCACCAGATGAAATTCTAACTTCTAAAACAGAAGTCATTTTAAGTGTTCTTCAAATAAGGATAGGTAGCAAAAATAAAATGAAATAGGAAATAATGGTGGAGGGGGGAAAACACAAGTGGCTTTACTTCTAAAACAGAACTGGCATCGTCATGGGTATTGGGGTTGGGGAGGTTGGAAATATAGAAATAGTCTGCAAGCTGAAAATTGTATTTTAATAATTGATATTTCCCACACTGAATTCTTCTCAAAGTAAAACTAGCCACCACCTTGCTTTCATTCATTTATTTCTCTGAAAATCTAGGGGAAAATATTACCTTCAGTTTAGTATTTAGTATTACTCAATATAAATGTGGCATTTGCTTTTCTCCAAAGTGTTTTCTCTTATGAAAAAAAAAAAAATATGGAGAGAGCAAAACACCAGGAAAAAAGAGGCACATGGAAGACTACCTATTTTTGAAACTTCTGGTTTTTATGTCATCAGAGTTAAGACAGAGATTACCTTCTCAGCAATGATGGTCAGCTCCATCCTGATGTACGTCAAGAAATCTGAAATATCAAATAGTCAGACCAAGCTAGTGAACAAGGAGATTCCTCCATGAACAATTTAGAAAATGGAGGTGGTTGGATAATACACACACAAAAAAGAATTACCATCTTGATGCTCATCCTTCCAGAGCACTCTCCTCACATTTCTGCCCTACACACACACACACACACACTCACTCACTCACTCCACAAATACACCCACACATAATTACTTCCCCATCTCATTATTTGGTAAAGGACTACCAAAAACCAAAAATTACTTCCCCAAGCCTTCACTCATCTTTTAATAGGAGTAAATGCTATCAGCCTCCTATGGTAAAATATGGTCTAAACTATTCAGAATAAATTTACAATATTGTTAAGTCAGCATTCTGTGAAGGTGTGTGATGAGGGAAACAAAAAACCTTTGGCAATATAATAACCTCAATCTGAGCTGAGCAAACTCGGTCTGTTTGCATTCATACTTATCTGCCACAGTCATTGTTTGAATTAGGCAGAAAGGTTACTTTCCAGTTTGAAAGTTTTTCTATTTACACTTGAATGCAGTAAACTCACTGTAAAAATTATGAACGAAGCAATACAAACTTAGCATTTCTAATAACATTAATGATAAAAGCCAGGATTTTCCTGGCCCAGAAATAACCAAAATAAAATAAAAATCAAATACCATTTGTCCCTGTTGTTTTACATAACTTTATCAGATTTCGTATAAATAATGTTAACAGGAAAAAATTTGGTGTAACTTTGAATAAAATGTTTGCTAATGAACTGACTAGAAAATGAATAGCTATAGCATTTAAAACTGTAATTGTCCCAATCGTTACCAAGGAAACTGAAAGTTCATGTTCTTTGTTAATTGTACCTGACGCCACATGTTCACTATATTTAAAGAAGGCACATGCCTCCCAAAGGGATAACATCAAAATGGGGAAACAGTCTTAACTTTGGCTATCCCTTTGAACAAGCATGGCACTAATTCCATTTTCATTCACGAAAGAGGAGTTATTAGGCAAATTACTTTACAAATGGAATTCTCTTTCCTGCTGAATTAAACTTCATCATTTTCTCAGCATTTATATTCACTGAGATGCGTATTTAGGTTGATAATTTTAATAGCACTTTATGCATCCTGTCAGTGAAATAAATTCATTATCTAAGTGAGAGTCCTCACAAAAAATGATAACAATGCAAGACAGTAATACGACAAAATAGTGCTGGCCTCATACTGCTTATTTGCATTTAACTGTTTTATAACTGCCTCTTCAAAATATAAGCAAGAGGAGTGGATAACAAATTTCAAGTTTTCGCCGTTTGGGGACCTGATGCGAGATGGAGAGATGCTACTAAGCCCTCTGAACAACAAACTGGAATAATAATAAAGCTGTCTTTCTAAATCACATGCCTGTACCTGTCAGTAGCTAGTTTATTTGAGTTTTTCATTCCTTTGTTTATATTAGTGCCTCCTCCCTCCTGTGTGCCTCCAGAGTTAAACAAGCAGGTCTTTATCTCCAACTTAATCCTAAGCTTTAAAAATATAGACCAAACTCTACGGTTATTAAAATTTTCAGTCATATTTATTTATTGCAGAAAAATAATATACAAAGATATTTACAAGACAATCATAAAAATATGAATGCATTTAGACACCGGATCTATTTGCATTTTACCATGGGTCATCAATAAATAAATAGAATGTTGTTTTTTGTATTTTAAGGGTTTTTTTTTCCCCTCAGAGGAAGAATGAAAAAAGGAATTCACTGACTGTGATTTTGCAAGTCAGTTTGATTCTAGCATTTTTATTTCTAAAGGTGTTCTTAAAAATTCCTCTGATTGTTACCATTTTAAAAAGGAGAATGTCCACAATGATGCCTTTCCTTTCAGTGGCTGCTTGGCACGACCTCTTGAGAATGCATGCATGAAAAAACAATAAAAACATTCTTCGTCATAAAAAAAAAAGGAACACAAACAACTGTTCAAACTTCTATCAGAATGTAGAGGTGTGAGGATGGTGCCGCTGCCCGTCTGGGAATCACAGTCCACGGGCCTGTCTCGCTTTCTCTTTTAAAAGTGCGCCCCACGCCCTGATTCTTTGAATTTGGATTCTGCTCTTCTAATTTCCAAGAAAATCTTTGGCATATAGATTTATTTTTAGTTATCCAGCTCCAGAGTCTCTAGACTGTCCATTTTCTCCTTCTCTGGAAACAATGACATCTGCAAAAACCCAAAAGGGGGTAAAGTTGGTTATTGTGTAGGTCTCTGTGGCTGTTTGCTAAGAGTAGGGAGCCCTGTTCTTATCACCACCACCGAGAAATTACGCTGAACAACCTGGAAGGATTTCAGCCCAAGGGCAAGAGGAAGTGGGTGGGCGGAAAGGAGGAGGTGGAATTTGGAAACATATCGGTTGTAAAAAAGAACGAAAACTTTAAAGCCAAAAGAAAGGGAGGCGCTGGCCACTGTCCTTACCCATGACCCTTGACTCTCTCCGTCTCCCCTCCTGTCTGTCACGCACACTCACCCACACGCACACCTTCCCAAGGGCGCATCCCTCGCTCCCTAGCTTGACCGAACGGCCTCCAGGGACGCCGGGGGAGGAGGTGGCGGTACCAGGCGGGGTGGGGAAGCTAGAGGATAGCGGGGGAGGGCGAGGAAGGCGCGGTGGGCAGGGACCCGCGGCCTGGCCGTCGGTCCTTCTGCCACCTGAACCGGGAAGGGTGGCGCCGGTCCTTACCTAGGTCTCCGGCCCTGCCGAGGGGGTGGGGAGCTCCGCCTGCTAGTGGGACGCGGACATGGACCAGGCCCCCTCCATCCTCCAGACGGAGAAGGCATAGCTGAGCCTCTCGTGGGCCACATAGCTGCAGCTTGCCATCTTGGAGTCCAGCTCGTCGCTCTGGAGGACCTGGTAGAGGAAGTCGATGTACCTGGCCGCCAACTTGAGGGTCTGGATCTTGCTCAGCTTGTCCGAGGGCAGCGTGGGGATGATCTTCCGCAGCGCGGCGAACGCCTCGTTCAGCGACTGCGTGCGCTGGCGCTCCCGCACGTTGGCCATGACCCGCTGCGTCTGCAGCTCCTCGTAGGACTGGGGGCTCCCGCCGCCGCTGCTGCTGCCGCCGCCGCCGCCCGCGCCGCCGCCGCCGCCCGCAGACTTCTTGCCGCGCTTGCCCTGGGCCGGGCTGCCCGGCTCCTCGCCGCCTCCGACGCCCCCGCCCGCGGCCCCGCCGGGCCCCGAGCCGCCGGCTGCGCTGCGCCGGCTGCTGCGCCGCTTGCGCCCCCCGCGCTTGCCGCTCGCGGGCTGCTGCCGGTCCGGCTCCTCCTCGCTGTTGCTCAGGCTGTCGTCGGCCGGCGAGACTGGTGAGCTGGACACGTCCTGCATCATCTCTCGGGCGGCAGCGTGCGGCCTCGCAGGCCCGGGGCAGAGGGGCGGCCCGGGGAAGAGGAGGAGAGCGGGCGCCTCAGCCCGCCAGCTTCCCCCGCGCGCGGCGCCGGCCCGGGCGGTGCGGCGGCGGCCGAGGAGGGACGGGAGGAGGGACGGGGAGGATCTCCGCGGGGAGGGCGCGCGGGGGAGGCGGGGAGGGAGGCGCGCGGGGGAGGGGACGGTGTGGATGGCCCCGAGGTCCAAAAAGAAGGCGCCCAACGGCCGCCCGCGCACCCCGCGAGGCCTCCTGGAAACGCGGCCGGTGCCGGCGAGCCCGCGAGGTGTCTGGGAGTTGGACGAAGGCGGCCGACTCGGAGGCTCTTATATCTCCGTGCGGGCGGAAAGTTCGGGGGCAGCGGTGTCATTGGCCTGACGTGGGGAGGAGGGACTTTGCGAAGTTTTATAGGAAAGTTTCCGTTTCCAGCCCCCCTTCCCCATCCCCACCCCCCTTCCTCGGGGTCTAACAATTCGTCCTCCCCAAACCATTCAAAGCGGACCGGGCCCCGGCGGCCGGCCCCTGTGCCCGCCTCCTCGCTGCCCCCCCTCTTCCCTCCCCGCGCCCTCCTCCCGCGGGCGGGCTCCGGCTATTTTCTTCCGCGCCCGAGCGCGTGGGCCGCGCCCCCGCACCCGAGCGCAGCGCCGGGACGCGCCGGAGGGACCTTCGCGGCCGCGGGGGTCGGTCCCTCCCGGAGCGCCTGTGACAGCAGCGAGGGCCGCCGCCTCTGCGCAGCGGGGGAGTCTCCCGTCGCCCCGGTGCCCTCCAGGTCCGTGGGGCCGGTCGGGGATTGCCGGGCGGGGGGCAATGGCCAGCACACCGGCCACCGCGTAGCCAGTTCAGTGGTCAAGTAGACGGGCCCGTGGAGTCCCCGGGGCCCAACGACCGCGGCTGGCCCGGAGGTCCTGGGCGGTTCTGGAGACGTGGCCGCGCCGCCGGGACTGCTGCTCCGCGCCCCGGCCTGCTCTGTCACCCCGGCCCCAGCAGCATCCGACGCTTTCTCGTTAACAGTGACCCAATGGCCAGCTCCCCAACACCCAGGGGACGACTCCCCCGAAGGTGCTAGAAAGAGGCAGAGAAGTCCGTTCCCCCTCGGAAGGCCGCCCT
Organism: Myotis daubentonii; assembly: GCF_963259705.1. Classification (NCBI taxonomy): domain Eukaryota; kingdom Metazoa; phylum Chordata; class Mammalia; order Chiroptera; family Vespertilionidae; genus Myotis; species Myotis daubentonii. Next base: position 59,322,579 of record NC_081849.1, read on the forward strand.
GCCCTGGGAACAGGCAGTAGGGCCGGAGGGGGGCAGCGCCTCATCGTCGTCGCCGCGGCCCTGCTCGCCTGAGCTGCCCCCTTAAGGTGGAGGGCCATTTCGTCCCCACCCCGTTTCCAAACGAGGCCTCGCGTGGTGACCACGAAAGGTCGACTCCAAAGACCGTGAGATGGGGGTTCAACATCGCCTGGACGTATGGGGCTGCCGGCTGAGAGCCTCCTTCCCCACCCCCATCCCTGGAGGTCCATTGGTCAATTGTGCTTTCTGCGCCCCAAACGCATACCAATTGCTTGGACACGTTGACATTTTAAGCATTTCAGTCTCATAAGACAACAACAGAGACCCCCAGAGAGGGTGTTCTTGTAGAACCTGGCGAATTGGAAGCAACAGCCCTTGGTGAGCTGGTGACGGGAGGGAAGCCGCCATGGAAGGGAAGTTCATTTTTGCAATGCTAACATGCTTTTTCTTCTGTTTTGGAACCAGCAGGGATGGAATTACCATTTCACGTTCATGCCTTGCGTTGCAAAGCAAACGAGAGGTCAAAAGCAGTAGTCGGTTGGAGGAGTCAGATTTGGGGGGTGCCAGTGTTGAGTGCCCTGGGCTCAGATCCCCTGCACAGGCCTAGGTAAACTCATGCTCTCCCCGGTCTGGACTAGGGGGGTTGAATTTTCTCAGCGAAGCGGCTCTTTCGTGGCCCTACCGAGGGTCTCCTCCCCGGGCAGGCGTCCTCAGGAGGAGGCGGGAGCCCAGGCGACACGCGAGCAGGCCACGTGGCTGTGCCCCGCTGAGGCTCTCAGCTTTGGTCCGGGAAAACCCAGGAATCTGCAGCGCCTGGGGCCGTGAAGGGCTCAGCCTGCTGGGGGAAGTGAGGGCAAGAGGCAGCCCTCTCTTGGGGGGCTAACGAGGCTGTGCTTTCTTGGGAGTGGCCACTTATGGGGGTTTGTCTATCACCATTTTTACAAATATTCAGAAACAATGACCACTGCGTGCTCTCTGGCCTGCCTCCTGAGTCACTGCTTTACTTTAAAACCAGTGCCTGTCTGAAAATCAAATTCGACTTGACCTCCACTTAATAGTACTCAGGCATGTCTCCTTAAAACAAAAGGCACTCTGATAAGTGACCCTATGTTTGCATCTTCTGCCTGGAGGACTTTATCTCTTGGAAGCAGAGATTCTGCCCTACCTCTCTACCAAGTGTTCTTCCGTGCAAATCTGAATTGAGTATTCTCTGCAATTCTTATTTGAAAGTCGCTGCTGAAATCTTGAATAATTTCTACCGTTTACTATCTTGGTTTTTTTTTTTTATTTATTTAAGAGATCAATCTGAAATCTTAATTTTGTTTTATTTTTTTCCCCTTTAGTTGAATTCTCAAAAATAAAGAGATCAAATATTTGGATGCTTTCCTTTGTGGCTGTGGGTAAGCAAGACAGGCAAGTGTGGGCAAAGTGTAAAGAAAACCATACCTGACCAAGGGGAATTGGGGTGGAGGTTCTGGGAGCTGAAGATGGGGGCAGAGAAACGGGCCCAAGACAGCGCAGCAGGCAGGGATCATTAGCCAGCCGGACTTGCAGAGTCATCAATCTCTAAGACTAGTTCTTAAACAAGTGAGCCCAGCCCTTCCCCAGGCACTAAACTTCTAGAGGATGAAGAGCTGGGGGCCATTACAGGGACCCTGAGGGCTGAAGCAAAGCTCTGGATGACAGAATTCTTAGAAGAGGGTTTAAAATGAATGACCTAACTAGAACCATCCCAGCACGAAATCTTCCTGACCCAGTCACAATGAATGACTTCAGTTCTGAGAAGAAATTTCTCTTGAACTCTTCCAAAGAGTGGAGTATGAAGATGAGACTGGTTTCTGATTGTTCAAAGGTTACCTTTTGAGCAGAAGGGTGTAGCTGTGGGATGAATTATCTCTCAGAATGTCTGGGGCTGGACACTCCCTAGTTTGCAAACTACAGTTTCCTGATGGGATTATCCATCTCACTTTGCTCATTCATCTATAGCTATATCCTACCTAACATTATATCTAACAATTTTCTTAGCTACTCTTAGAGTAAAAGCGGGGTCCCTTATTATGCGCTGAGGAGGCAAATGTTGCATACATTGTAAACGCAATAATAACGATAACTTCAAAAATACTCAGTTTAACATATGAAAGCTAAGTTTTAAAAGCCTAATGTCAAAACGCTTAAAAAACAGTCTTTGAAATTTCCCTTTGAGCCTGAACTCAGCCTGACTTGAAAAATGTAAGTGAAGCGTTACCTTCTTTGGCAATACAGTATTAATTGCAATTTAATCTTTTTTTGCCTAGTTCTACAACTGAAAACAAAGAAAGTTTTCCCTTTGCACTGGATAATCAAAATGAGCTTTGTTTTCAAACTGCAAACTTGGCATGTTTGCAGTCCTGCCTGAGGAATGTGTGCAGTGTTAAAATTTTTAAGAAAACTGTTAGAAGTAACAGAGTTAGGAATCTCATACTGAGCATATGCAATAAGTGTGTATGTAGCTATATCTTTAAAGTTTGAATATGCACTGGCATTCTCTTAACAACAGACACTTATAAATAATTTTAGAGAAGGAAAAGAAACACACATACACACTGTGGATCTCTTAGCAAGCTGGTAAGTTTTGCTATTTTGGGTCTTGCACAAAAGATGAGTAATTGAATCTGTGTCTACCCTTTCTCACCAGTCTTTGGATGACCTACCACCTGCTTGTTGGCTTAGAGTTCGGTGCAATAATTTCTCCGAATTGCATGAATGAAGCACAGGATCATTCACACAGAAGGGTGCGCAAATTGGAAAAGGCTGCAGTGAGTGGATCTCAAATGAGGCTGCACACCATAGATTCAGTCTGGTTTAAGTGAGAGGATTTATCAAAGGGCAATATAAAGTTTGTGTCAGCACAAGTGATTTTGATAACTTTTGTGCAAGAGCAGATTCGTTCTCTGTGACACAGGTAACCTTAATGATGTTTGAACACCTTGCCCTAACTAAGGAGTCATTCTCTTTCTCTTTTACTGATAGGCTAATTCATGAATTTAACTGATTCTACCTTTCTCTTTCTGAATTTCTTAAAGAAAAAAAAAACCGCGAAGTTAGAAGGAACTAAAATGTGAAGCTTGCAATCCAGAAATAAATTGGGAAAAAAATAATAAAGCCCAAGAGATTGAGTTGCCAACACCTCAAATGAGCAAATCAGAATTTCAAATAAATATTAATTTTTCAAATATCTGGCATTGCATCACTCAAAATGAGGATGAGATAAGGAGACATAACTTGCCAGACTTGTAGGGAGAGAAGAATTAGGGTGTGGAAAAGTGTGGAGTTTTGAAAAACCTTCCCCCAAACTCTTTATTCCCTTAGTCTGTGCCCATCTTTGCTGCCAATTAATGATAAAATGCAGTCTCACTTTACTTATTTCAAAGAATTATGGCAATAATTGAAGAAATAATGAAAGAAAGTCAGTTATTCATAGAGGTTTTTATCATGGCCACAATCTTCCTACATCATATGCATTTTTACCTCCTTTTTAATCATCTGATACTCCAGCAATTTAAATATAAATCAAATGATTTACATTCTGTGTTTTTCCAGTTAAATTTCCCTTTCTCATTACAACTTTCATCTCTCTTCACTTCAAGGAGTTTCCTTTTTTCTCTAATGGCTTTTACTGAAGTCTTAAATCCTGTATTCATAATTTGGGTTGATTCTTTCTTCAGAAAACATGTTGTTTTTGCTAGTGACCACAAGAGGACACAATTTCCCAGAGAACTTCGTTTAAAAAAAAAAGCTTGTGGAAGAGGAAAGCTAAAAACATAGCAAAAATACTACACAATCAACGAATGTCATTTTAGAGATGTCTAGTTGATTTATGTCACTTTTATTAATTTTTAAAAACAAACATGAGTTGGCATTCAGGCTATAGATTTTTCTGGAAAAGTTAATATGTATTTTTTATTGTAGAACATAAAAGAAAAGCATACATTAATGAAAATATACTAAAATACCATTTTAAGGGATAGTGTTTATTTTACATTAGCAGAATTTTGTACAAACTCTCACTGACCAGGAATTTTATTTTCTTAACTTTAGAGCCATGTTTGGCAATGTAAAACAGTTTTTAAAATATATATGATCATTCCAAAATGCCTTTGAAAGTTTAAATTTTTAGTTTGGGCGTTTGAAATGCCTTTACATTAAAAAAGTTACATGGAAATTATGTTTTATGTTCTGTCAATTAATTTTAATTCACACGGTAGGCTAAGACCTAAAATTATGTTTCCAAACATATAGGAAAATAAGATATTTTAAAAATATTGACTCCCAGTACTTTCCCAGAATTATTAACACAGAATCCTTTACTTAAGATTGTCTTCCTTTTTACTACTACCTCTCAAAAAAGGTTTCAGGGTCTCTGATTACTTTGTAAATTAAAGTAAATTAAAATGAATAATGTCTTGATATTTTTCTGGAAGAATTTTATAGTTCTGGTGGCGTGCCATGACTAACTGAACTGGGGCATTTTGGGTTCAGTTGGAACCCAATGCTTTTGTTTTGCATTCGTGTTTTCTTGCAGATAAATTTCTCATCACTTTCTCTTATCCCTGCTGGAGGGACTGAGCAATGGACCAAAAGACCTGGGGGAAAAAAAGAGGAAAAGACAAGAGAGAAAAAGTAAAAATAAGGAAGCAATGAAGAGAGAAAGAATCTGGAGAGAGGGTAAAAGATGGAGCTGGAGCAAGTGAGCAAAAGGGAGTAGATGGAGAATAAGAGAATGAGGCTTGATATGCAGGAGGAATAAAAGGCTTAAATGACGTCAGAGAAATAATTGCACTTAGTGGGGAATAGAAAAGCACCAAAATTATTTGCCTCAGTTTCTGCTCAAAGAGATTTTTGTAAGTAGCTACCTGTTCCTTATTGTAGACATTTAGTTTTAAAAATCCATGTCACTGTCACCCAAGCCATAACAAAAAAGAAATAGGGGGAAGGGCCATGAAACTTTTAACTGTCATTGGTGTTCATCTAATAGGAATGCTCTGTCTGGAATTAGAGCAAAAATGGCAACATGTTGTCATTACTGGATCTCAAAATGGTGATGGGGAAGACATCTGGGGGAATACTGACACCATTACTTCTTGAAAAATGCTATGAACCATGATAGGATTTCTGAAATCTTGTGTGGTTGCTAAGACTCCTAGCTCATTAGTTATTTTCCACTTGACCTCCAGAATGGAGATCAAACTGGATGTTTTTCCCAGTAGTTAATCAGGATCAATGCCTTTGACCTTTCCACCTCAGATTCCTCAGGGAACGGCATAGTGTAAGTGATGAGTCGTCTTCTCACTCACCTCTACTCGAGACCTTGAGAGACTGTAGGTTCTGGTTCTGCCTAATGGTGCATCAGGAGATCTGAATTCTGGTTTCAAGAGGCACTAATTAATTGCAGCACATTTATTGTTTGTAGTTTAACAAATTTGGCAGGTTCTTTGATAATTGTAGGTGCTCTGAGTAAGAAGATTTGGTCTCTGACATCAAGGATGTTACGGTCTAATGGGAATTAAAACGTGCAAGCAATTTTATAACATGGAGAGCGAAATGCTGTGATAGATGTTTTCTCCTCCCCTCTCCCTTTTTTAAGTTTGATTTTATTGGGTGACATTGGTTCCTAATGCCATGTAAGTTTCAAGAGTACAACTCAACAAAACATCATCTGCAAACTACATAGCACGCCCATCCCTCAAAGCAAAGTCTCTTTCCATCCCCATTTATCCTCTCTTTGCCCACCTCCACCAATCCCCAACCCCCTTTCCCTCTGGTTATGTAATAGATGTTTCTTTCTATATTTTTTTCCCTTAATCCTCAACGGAGGATATTTTCCCCATTAATTTTAGAGAGAGTGGAAGGGATGGAGCGAGCGAGAGAGAGAGAGAGAGATAGAGAGAGAGAGACATCAATGTGAGAGACACATTGGTTGGTTGCCTCCAGCAAGGGCCCCAACCTGGGCAGGGGATCTAACCTGCACTCCAACTACATGACCTTGACCTGGAATCATATCTGTGAACCCTGGTCCTAGGGCTGATGCTCTAACCATTGAGCACACTGGCCAGGGTTGTAATAGATGTTTTTAAACAGTGCCAAGGAAGGAGAGTGGACCTGATCTGAGGTGACAGGATGCCTTTAGATTTTGGGAAATCACCTCAGTGGGGATCCTGCTTAAGTGCTCGTGAATATGGATGCCTCATGAATACTGGGTTCCCTGATTGCTGCATGACTATTTGATGCACTCATAGTCTTTCTGTCCCTTCCTATTTACTGACATCTAAGATGCCCCTCAGGTTACTTCATATTTCCAGGCTTGATGTCATCTCTCCTCCTTGTTTCTCTTTTTCTCTTTAGCAGAATCAGATATTCGTAAATAATACAGCAAGCATAGATTACGGTTTTCCTGAAGTACACGTTATTTGAGCTTTAGTCTTGAAGGATGGATAGGGGTGAACCAGGTGAGAAGTAGAAAGGGTAGGAGGAAAAGACATCAGGAGCAGCATGGGATGGGCAAAGGTGTGGAGACATGAGCATGCACAGTGGCCTTTTCAGAGACCCGTAAGGAGTGTTGGATGGCTGGAGGTGGAAGGAGTGTGGAAGCAGCCAGAAATGGTACAAAGTTCAGATCACAGTAACTTTGGTTGCGCATGTGGCACGCTAAGGGATTTAAGTTTTATTCTAAATGCAATTGGAAAACGGAAGAACGTTAAGCAGGGAAAGTAAATGATCAGATTTATATTTTAGAAATATCAGTCTGTGGATAGACACAGTGTAGGGAATGGATCAGGCAGTTACGTGGTTAGAGTTAGGAAGATCTTGCATCAACCCACAATATACCTAAGGTAAGTACATCAGTTGACTTATGAGAACTTATATCATTGCTGTAACCTTGGGATATGGACAGGATAATATAAAGTTGAGAGAAAGTGACCGGATTCAGGGAGATTTGGGGGCCTCAGTTCTTTAGCTGTAAAATGAAGTCAAAGGATAATTTTAAAAAGTTAAAAAATATGTGAACTTAAAGGATTTTTGAAATTATCTGGTCTGGCTAGTCAGTTTTGTACATGAAAATGTTTTCGCTATGACTGCGTATAACTAAGATTCAGCAATACCTGGAACCTGAAAGTATTTTCCTAAGTGATGAGAATGAGTTTCCTTCTAATTCTGGAAACTGTATGTGGCCAACTGTGGGCCTAAACTTTGATGCCAAAAACATGAGTAAAATGGGCAGTAAAGTGCTTTGAAGGGGGACAGAAGAGGCTCCTTCCAAAACCCACCTTATCCCACCCATAGTCATGCTTTAAATCTATCACTGGAAACTCATTAAGTTGGAGCCTGGCATTGTCCTCTCCAGGCTCCTTTTGTCGATGGCACAGTCCCCAAGGTGAGGTCACACATTAGGTCACTAACACCTTTGAGTGAATGAGATTATATGATGTTTTTCTCAGCACTGGAGGGGCTCAGGGTGGCCGAAGGACACTGGGACGTACTGGAGAGGCCAGACTGAAAGGCAGGGAGAATTGTGAAGAAAGTAAAGGTGATGGTACTAGGGCCTTTGTGATTTTCCAAGTGTGGGCCTTGGGAAAGGTTGTAGCTCATGGCCTGGGGGGAGCTTCCCTACCTGGGATTCAGGGTGGCTGAAGATGGCCAGTTCTGTTGTTTGAATTCGGATCTGACAGGTAGAGCACAATGAGATATAAGGAAACCAGAGTGTACTGGCCTTGTCTCATCATCTCAATTTCTGTCAAGGTCTTAGAACCTTGACATGTGTCCATCCAATAAGGGATACTCTTGTATTTACTATCAGGTGTAAGCTAAAAGCAAATAATAAATCATTATCTGTTTGTTTAAACTATAATGGGTCTGTTTATATGTAGTTGTGTCTAAGATAGAAATATTTTCAGGGAACATGAATTGTATATAATGACTGAAAAAAACAAATATATCCACTAGTGTGCATAAGCAACCTTAATGCAATTTTAGTCTTAGCCAAGTTTCTGGGGAGAAATCATTGTTAAGGAGAGAGAGAGAGAGAGAGAGAGAGAGAGAGAGAGAGAGAGAGAGAGAGAGAGAGGAGAGGGGAGAGAGGAGAGAGGAGAGAGGAGAGAGGAGAGAGGAGAGAGGAGAGAGGAGAGAGGAGAGAGGAGAGAGGAGAGAGGAGAGAGGAGAGAGGAGAGAGGAGAGAGGAGAGAGGAGAGAGGAGAGAAGAGAGAAGAGAGAAGAGAGAAGAGAGAAGAGAGAAGAGAGAAGAGAGAAGAGAGAAGAGAGAGGAGAGAGAGAGAAGTTAATTCTGAAGCATATCAGCAGGCTTGGAACATCTGAAGAGCAGATAATTACAAATGAATTATATTTAATTTATTCTTCAACTTGGCCATCCTCCAAAATAGACTCCACAGTCTGATATAATTATTAGGAAAAATAAACCCTACTTTTAGATTTATGTAACATTTATAGTCATTATTTTCATTATACTGATTCTTATATGAAAATTGGACACCCAGATATTTTATAGAATATAAAACCTTAAACAAGAGAGAGAGAATTTCATGGGAAGCTTCAGTAAGGCAGGAGGACTATCAGATTTTATATGTGAATACATCAGCAATAAAGCTGCAATCACCAGTGTGCCTTAGCTTGTCATTTCCATGAGTTAATAGGCATGGCAGAGGATCATAGTATTGGAGTAATTCCATAGAGTGAAAGCAGAATGAAAATAGGAATCTAAGTAATTTCCCTAGATTAAATTAGATGATCATTTTACTTTAATTTCTTTAAAAAAAAAATTAAAACATTACAATTGCAGAATTGGAGAAACTGCTTAGAAAAATCACTCAGTAAAGTCATAGATGACTAGAGTTAGACTAAGTTTTAGAAGCCCAGAGCACTTCTTCCTTTCCTGGCAAGATAGGGTGGCCATAGAGAACAGTGTAGTGGATGACAGCCTGGATTCCGGATCCAGTTGGTGGAGTTTGAAATATGGCGAAACTTCTCACTGTCTGTGACCTTAGATATGTTACTCTTTCATCCTTCCAATGAAGGGGGGAGAATAATGTATCTCAGATGATGAAATCCTTTCTAATAAAGAGGGAATATGCTAATTGACCCTCATGCTGTCACAAAGATGGTGGTGCCCACAGCCAATAAGGAGGGAATATGCTAATTTACTGCCCCACCCTCAAAGATGGCAGCACTCACAGCCACAAGATGGCCAGCAGGGGAGGGCCATTGGGGGCGAGTGGACCGGCAGGGGAGGGCAGTTGGGGGTGACCAGGCTGGCAGGGGAGTGGTTAGGGAGTGATTAGGCTGGCAGACAGAAGCAGTTAGGGGCAATCAGGTAGGCAGGCAGGCGAGTGGTTGGGAGCTAGCAGTCCTGGGTTTGGGCCTAAACCAAGGGGTCCCAGATTGGAGAGGGTGCAGGCTGGGCTGAGGGACACCCTCTTCCAGTGCATGAATTTCATGCACTGGGCCTCTAGTGAAGTCATAGGTGTTAACCACTTAAAATGGTGCCTTCTCATATTCAACTGTCCACTTGATACCTCAATGTAGTTTTTCACAGAGAAGTTGAATTTATAATATAACTTGTTCCTTCCATCCCTGCAAGTCAGTACATTATTTATATAATTGTTTTCTTTAATTTCTTTTCAATTAGAGTTGACATTCAATATTATATCAGTTTCAGGTGTACAGCATAGTGGGTAGACATCTATATAATTTACAAAGTGATTGCCTCAATAAGTCTAGGGTTCTCTTGACATCATATATAGTTATTATACTATTCACTGTATTCCCTATGCAGTACTTTACAGAATCTACACAGGTTCATGAAGTGTATGTTTCTCATTCTACTATGAGCTTCTTTTAGGTAAAAGATACTAACTGAACTAGAAAATTGTGATGAGAAAAGAGTCAAGTCCAATAAATATTTGATAGATTTTTGTTAAATTGGTAGTGAAAGTTAGAACAAGAACTGGATGCGTAACAGAGCAAGAACACTCAAATCTGACCTTGTCCATTTAAACATAACCCAAATCTACATTATTGCTCCTTTTCACTCTCTCACTATGACAGTTATGTGCTTGGGTAGCTTAGAGCTACATGTGAGAATGACCACCAACATTTGACTTGGGAAAGTGGTGTCAGGAAATTGTTCACCTTCTTGGTTCATTTGTAAAACCCTCTCTTACAAAGGAGATATTTATAACTTCACTAAATTGTAATAAAATATATATGTTTTCTTTCTGTATAATTTCTGTTTAAAACATAATTTGTGTGCATTTTTATAGAAGGACAAAGTCTTAGAAAGAGGAGAAACTTTTTAATTCTCACCTGAGGATATTATTTCCATTGATTTTTAGAGAAAGTGGAAGGGAAGGAGAGGAGAAAGAGGTAGAGAGAGACATTGATACATTGATTGGTTGCCGATTGGGGCCGGGGATCAAACAAACCTGCAACCCAGTGTGCCCTGGATGGGAAATTGATCCCATGACCCTTCTGTGCTCGGGTGGACACACTAACCACTGAGATACACCAGCCAGGCAAGAGGAGAAACTTTTAATTTTTATTCAGCTTGTAAAATATAGTCCAAATAAATCAAACAGTAGCAGTATAAAAGGGAAAAAGACTGTGTTGGGGTAGAGAGAGAGGAGAAGGGAAGCAGGAGAGGTCTGTAATTATTTTTTTCTACATAGCCACTTATCCTTGTGACATGAATGATAAATGATAAGTAGAACTATAACAGTACAATACATTGAAAAACAATTAGGAATGATATAGGAACATTAAAAAGCAACTACAGTCCTGCAGCCCTGACCGGTTTGGCTCAGTGGATAGCACGTTGGCCTGCGGACTCAAGGGTCCCAGGTTCGATTCCGGTCAAGGGCATGTGCCTTGGTTGCGGGCACATCCCCGGTGGGGAGTGTGCAGGAGGCAGCTGATCGATGTTTCTCTCTCATCGATGTTTTTAACTCTCTATCCCTCTCCCTTCCTCTCTGTAAAAAATCAATAAAATATATTTTAAAAAAAGCAACTACAAGTAAATTGTAGCCAACCAGTCAGAGTATGAAAGAAAAACATTAGATTTGTGAAAGAGTGAATTACTCTGAAGACCATCCACAAAATCAGGGCTGTAATAATGGCATTATACTTTAAGCTGATGAAGAAAATGCTGTAAATACTATCTTCTGACTTGGAAACTCTCCCAATGGTTGGAATTTTATTTCAAGAGAACCTCCATTTTTGAATTAAATACCATAAATCTGAGAATTGTATTCACTTTTGTCACTTGATCCATTCAATAATAAATTTATGGCGAGTCTCCATGCAAAGTTTGCAGCCACATAGTTAAGGTTAATCTGAGTATTGGCCTTTCCTCTCAAAAGATGTTTCCTTGGTGTTTGTCACCGTCTCTAGATGCTAAGGCTATAATCTCTGACCTTGGTGCTGCTCTTAATATTGTTTTAGGTTCCTTGGCTGTGATTTAACTTAGCAAATTATTTCTTATTAGAGGCCTGGTGCACGAATTCGTGCACCATTGGGGTCCCTAGGCCTGGCCTGTGGGATCAGGCCGAAACTGGCTCTCCGACATCCTCCAAGGGGTCCCAGATTGCAAGAGGGCACAGGCCAGGCCAAGGGACCCCATTGGTGCATGATCAGGGCTGGGGAGGGACATGGGAGGTTGGCCATCTGGGGAGGGGCCGCGGGAGAGCTCAAGTGCATGTCCAGCCCATCTCCCTCAGTCCTGATCGGCCAGACCCCAGCACCAAGGTAACTTACCAGTCAGAGCATCTGTCCCCTGGTGGTCAGTGCACATCATAGCGAGCAGTTGAGCAGCCTTAGCATATCATTAGCATATTATACTTTGGTTGAACGGATGACCAGATGACCGGACACTTAGCATATTAGGCTTTTATTATATAGGATACTAGCATTGCATATAGACATTAACCAGCCTTAGTTTTCAACCCAGAAGTTGTGTTTTCCTTTTGTTAAAATGATGAAAAATATATCTTTCCAAATTTTCTCTCTTTTAATGTTAATTATTACTTTAGAAGTTCATCTCAACTTAATTTTAATTTTGTCAAAGAGCATGAAAATAAAAGAGAAAAAAAGTGAACAAAAAGAGAAAAACCTTAAAGTAACTTTGTCCACTAGCACAAGGCCAATGATATCAAGTTTGACTGCAGTGGGTTGAACGGACCAAAACAGCATAGCTTTATCCAATGGTCATATATTCTCCGCTGTTCCAAACATCACAAATAAGATAAATGTCCTGTATAGGATACTTGAGCAGATAGCATACATTATGATTATGTATTTATGAATCAGAGACTCTGATGAAAGATAATTCCAAATTTCCTTCTAATGAAGGAAATACCAAAGATTATGTGGAATTGAGGTTGTAGCCTTCTTATTAGACATTACGCAGTAGGAAGCTATCTACGTATGCCACTCACAAACACACACAGCCACATACAGACATAAATATATTTCTGAAGCATTTAAGAAAACAGCCCAATTTTTGTGCAAAGAACTAGTTCTTACACATTCTGTGAACATAAAGCAAAGATAATATAGAAAACTAGAGGCTCAGTGCATGAAATTCGTGCACGGGTTGGGGGGGTGGGTCCCCTCAGCTCAGCCTGCACCCTCTCCAATCCGGGAGTCCTTGGGGGATGTCCGACTGCTGATTTAGGCTGGGATTGGGCCTAAACCAGTAGTCGGACATCCCTCTCACAATCCTGGACTGCTGGCTCCTAATTGCTCACCTGCCTGCCTGCCTGGTTGCCCCTAAATGCCCCCTGCTGCCAGCTGATTGCCCCTAAGTGCCCCCCCCCTGCTGACCTGATTGTCCCTCACTGCCCCCTCTGCTGGTCTGGTCACCCTTAACTGCCCTCCCTGCCAGCCTAATTGCCCCCAACTGCCCTCCCTGCCAGCCTGGTCACCCCAAATGCAACCCCCTGCTGGCCTGGTTGTCCCCAACTGCCCCCCCTGCTGGCCTGGTTGCCCCCAACTGCCCCCCCTTGCCAGCCTGGTCACCCCTCATGGTCCCCCTCCCCCACTGGCCTGGTCACCCCACGCAGCCTGCTGTTCAGTCATTTGGTTGTCCCTCACCCCCCTGCTGGCCTGGTTGTAGGCAGCCATCTTGTGAGGGCATGATGGTCAATTTGCATATTACCTCTTTATTATAGAGGATGAGAGTAGGGGAACATAATACAAATTGCATGAACCAGAAGTCATCCGAGTAGCAACAGATGTACTATTTGAAGGATGGTATAAATTGAAACCATAGAATATAGGAGAGAAGGTGCCTATGAAAGTGGAGGCAAAAAATCCAGCTAAACAAATAAAATTGAATTTATCAGTCATTACTTTTTATTTTGTCCTTTATATTTCTTTTGACTAGTAGTGAAGTAATGGAGTTATGAAAGAATAAATAAACACTTATTTTTTGTGTGATCATTTCTCTTTAGAATTCACCCAAATTTTCATAGACTCAATGGCCAATTAATTTTTTTACAATGAAATGAGAACAAGGAAGAATTGTAAATACTATGTTACATTCATGAATCAATAGAAAGGGTTTGTTTTGTTCAAATTAGCTCCCTAGGGGCTAATGTGAGCATATTCAAGGTATTAATTTAGCTTAAGTGGCTCCCACAGAAACTGTTTCGGTTTCTATGGAGACCTTTGCTCTGGTTTACTGATATATAACAGTTTCCTCACCTTTTCATTTCCTGAAATAGCACCAAGTACAGTATCTAAATTTTGGCTAATATAAATCAAAGCACATGCTTACCTTTCAGTAAAGTCCTCTATTTCAACACGTGTGCAGGGCTTTCCTTTTTAATGCCTTAGACATCTGTTATTGCTAATGGGAATAAAATGTCACATGTTAAAAACAATAAAAGTTATTAAAAGCAGTGACGGTTTTAAATATTTCAAAATTATGTTAGAAATGTAATTGTGTATTTTTTTTTCCTTTTGGTTTATGGCAGTTTTCAATATGAAAACTATGTGAAAACAAGTATGCATATGAATATGTGAAAGTGAATATGTAAAGTTTTCTTATGAGTGCATTTATCGGATTCTACTTGTAGCCTTTAAAAATGAAGTAAATAGCAATGTTACACAATCTCTATGTATCTACACACACACACACACACACACACACACACACCACGGGGGCCCATGCAAATGGCAAATGCGCCCACACAAGCACACTACACCCATTGTAACCCACATGAAGCTAAATAGAAAGCAAAACTGTGGTAGTTTAAAAGCCACGAATTTCACTAGAAATTCGAAGTGTATTCCTGACCAGTCAATAAATGTCTTAGCAGTAGTATAGTTTACTGTACATATTTTTATTAGGTGTGTGTGTGTGTGTCTGTGTAAAGTTATAGGTGAACTCAGACGTGTTTAAGAAGGAACACCTCACGTTAAAATTTCAATTTCAGTATCAATGAAATTAAAGTGCAAATTTGCTAAGTAATTTTCCTTTTAATTTTTAACTTTCTGTTGTAGATTTAATCCTTCTTTCTAATTAATTTTAACTTCTCATTTGGGTGGACTGTCAGAATACTTGTTTTAATGAAGATGTTGGTAAATGAAAACCAATATTCTACCAAAATGCAGTTATTTCATTCATATGAAACAATACAAAAACGCTGAAGCTAATGGAGGCTGTTAGAAGCCATGCCACTAGGTATCCCTTCAGGGAGAGAAGGGCAATAGTCTGAAGGAATCACAAGACGGGCTTCTAAGATGCTTGTACGTTCTGCTCCTAGGATCCAAAGAAATTACAGAATATTATCTATAAGCATGCTAAGTACCTAATTTAAATGTTTTAGAGTAAAGAAAGCAAGAGTTTTCACCAGCATCCTGCCGTACAACTAAGAGCACAACTCACAATTTGTATTGTTGTGTTGCTATTTTTAATTTAAAATAATTGTATTTTCTTCATTTTTATGGTGATAACAAGTAAGATCTATTAGCAACTCTCAAGTATGTAATACAGTATTGTTAACTATAGACCCTCAGAACTTATTCACCTGATAACTGGAAGTTTGTACCCTTTGGCCAATATCTCCCCATATCTTCCACCCACAACCCCTGGCAACCACCATTCTATGCTATTTTTATAAGCTGCACATTTTTATTTTTAAAATATTTTTATTGTTACTTTTTAAAAATATTTATTTTTATTGATCTCAGAGAGGAAGGGAGGAGAGAGAGATAGAAACATCGATGATGAGAGAGTATCATTCATCAGCTGCCTACTGCACGCCCCACACTGGGGATCCAGTCCGCAACCTGGGCATGTCCCCCTGACCGGAATTGAACCCAGGGCCCTTCAGTCCGCAGGCTCATGCTCTATCCACTGAGCTAAACCAGCCAGGGAAGTAAGCTGTACATTTTTATATTCCACATATACCTGAGAACATACAGTATTTGTCTTTGTCTGTCTTATTTCACTTCGCATAATGCCCTCAAGGTCCATCCATCACATTGTAAAAGGCAGGGTTTTCTTCTTTTTAATGGCTTAATAATATTTCATTGTAAGTATATTCTATGTTTTCTTTATCCACTCATCCATTGATAAATACTAGGTTGTTTTCATATCTTGGCTATTGTGAATAATGTTGCAATGAACATGGCAGGGTACAGATATCTCTGATATGAAATCATTTATAACTGATTTCATTGCTTTCAGGTATTCATTTCCACTGAGACATGGAATTGTTGGATCATATCATAGTTTTATCTGAATATTTTGAGGAATCTTCAAAGTATTTACCACAGTGGCTGTATCAATTTATATTTCTACTCACAGTGTGTAAGGATTCCCCTTTCTTGACATCCTTACCACTACTTCTCTCTCATCTTTTTTATGTTAGCCATTGTAACAGTGCAAGATGATATCTCACTGTGTTTTGATTTGCATTTCTCTGATAAGTAGTGATGCTGAGCATCTTTTCATGTACCTAATGGCCATCTGTATGTCTTTGGAAAAATGTCTATTCAGACCCTTTGCTCATTTTAAAATCAGATTATTTGTGTTTTTGCTATTGCATTATATGTGTTCCTTGTATATTTTGGATATTAACCTCTTATCAGATAGATGGTTTTCAAATATTTTCTCCCATTCCATAGGTTGCCATTTCATTCTGCTGGTGGTTTCTTTTGCTGTGTAGTAAAGCTTTTTAGTTTGATATAGTCCCCCTTGCTTTAAAATAATTTTATTATTTTTCTAACCCGAAGGGGATGGTAGAAAACAGGAAGAATACAAACAAGTACAAAAATGACCAGTTCCCCTATAGCATATGTAAAATGAACATTTATACAGGGGGTCCCAAAGAATGTATAGATACTTTAACAGCTGACAGCTCAATTTTGAAAAGGAAGTGTATTTTAATAAACACTGCCTTTATAATTATTCTAAGTGTGTGTATACATTTTGGAGGGCACCCTATATTTATAGATATAAAGATAGGCATACATACCTATATATATTTACACACATTCCCATATGAAACAGAAATGAAATCATGCTTACATATTGATTTATAAAATACTCTTTTTGCGTATCATTTATTGAAACCATCTTTCCTTAGCACAAACTATTTTGTATATCAGCTTTTTAACAACTGCAGCAATTTAAGGACTCGCATTTGTAGACATCTAGGCTGTTTTCTATATTTAGGTATAATAAACAAGGCTGAGATACATATTTTGTCATTTAATCTTTGTACATAGTCTTCATTATTTCCTTAAGCTAAATTCCTACCGGTGAAATTCCTGCAAGCAAGCTTTAAGAACCCACATGATGTCCCAACGTTGTAAAATACGGCTTAGATCTTCCCAACCGGAGCCAAGGTTCAGAGAGCATTATTGAATCTTTTCTAACTTCTTTCTTGATGTGGTAAATTGCCTAAACTCCAGATACTCTTTTTCTTTTTTTCTCTTTACCTTCAGATACTCTTGAAGCTCTCCAAGAGGAAGCAGTTCTGCTCCGAGGGAAAATTCTGTTTTTCTCATTGAGTCAGTGACCCTCATCTAATCAATATGTGTTCTGTAGGTTTCCCGAATGGCAATTCCAGACACTTTCTTTCTAAAATTGACTGGCTGCTGGTCTTAGTAATTATATTCAGGCCTGATATACTTATGTGAGCCTAATGCTAAATCAAGAGCGGGAGTAATCTGGGGACTTGTTTTCCATGTATGTAAAAACAATGATACTTAAATTCTGGGGCCAAAAAATGGGAATGTTGAACAGTCATTAATATTATGACATGGGAAGTATTCAAGAAAGAGTTACCCCTCAGTAAAAAAGGGTGAAACTACCAAAGTATGGAGGAAAAGGAAGAAAAATAAAAAGTTTTAAAAGTTTGAGCTATGAGTAAAAAATTTACATATGTAACACCCATGCTAAAATGTATGTTAAGGTATTCTGATGCAAAAACTTTTACATGTATGCTAGTTTGCATATATGTGAATCATACAGTAATGGAAAGAGGGATTATAACTACAGAAGTAGAAATTCTGAGATGTCTAGGTTAAGAACCCTGAAGCATGGATTGAGGTATGTGCATATTTTCATGTGGGTATAATTTAGGAAGGTTTTAGTTGTGTTTTCTTGTGTAATTCTCTGAGTTCTGGGCATTTTCAGCCTGTTTCAAGTTAATTTTAGAAGCAGTTGATGGAATTTGATGAAATGTAGTACACTAATAAGGGTATGAAATTTTATTTGTGGTTGTGTCATCTTGAAATAAAGTGGTATACTATATATGTTTTTTAACTGAACTCATCTGCTCTAATTGTAATAGGCTTTGGTGAAATTAGGTAAATGAATAGTGATGAAAGAACTGGTGTGGCATGTTCAATAAGGTCTACAATTAACAAAACCACTACTTGTCAAATGCTTGTTAACTATAGTCACCACATTTTTGGTCAAAAATATGAACCCATGGAGAGAATATTTGAAATTGGGTATGTTTCCCAAGTCAGAAAAAATTTAATAAATTTCAGAAGGTCCATTACCATCCATTCTCAAATAAGCCACTTGAAGTTGAATCAAAGCATTTTAAAGGGCCAAGGATTTAATAAGTATTCTTTTGACTTTCCATGCAAGGAGGGACAATTATCATAAAAATAGTAGGTATGAAAAAAGTTATCCATTTTTTAAATGTTGAGAAATTATGTATGCATTAAGGCCAACTTTATCGTTTCAAAAGTTGATATTTCAATTGTAAATAAATCTAGGCCAAAGAATACACCACTTTTCAGAGTTTTTGTATAAACCTACTAATGTCAGAATAAAAAAAGAAATCTGTGTGCATACAGAGGATAAGGCCAGGTGCCAAAGTATGTTCAAGGATGCACTTTGGGATTCAGCTTCCCTCTCTGCTGCTCCCAAAAGGAGCCTGTTCTCTTTTCCTCGCCGATTTCTTTCTGTTGGAGGCAGGTGGCAGCCACTTACCCTTCTTGGGTGCGCAGGGATTCTTATGTCTCTTGGGACCCTAAAACAAAGCATGAGCCTGCTATCCCATTCCCAGTTTACTGGGCTTAGTGAGTGCTCAGATTTCATGTTGGCCTAGATCAAGGCTTAGTAGGGTAGTCTTATTTGTCACTATCACCAGCACCTTAGCTTTCAGGATGAGTTTGCGCCAATGTAAACTCCTAGAGGATTTACCAAGTGAGGTATCACTTTTTCATAAAAAGAGCTTTATATGCAAATTTTACAGATTATTTTAGGAATGCAGGGTTTAGAGTGGTTACATATGTCATAGATCAGAAGTCTTCCCTTTAAATATCTATGTTTTAAAAACAATATTAAACAAAAATACGTTACTAGGACAACAGCTTAAATTGGGCACACATACCATGCTATGTAAGTCTCTGATTCTGTTTAGGAAAAGTAGGGAAGACTATCAAATATCGCTTTTTTGTGAGTTTTCACGAGCCCTTCTAAAAGCCTGAATTGTCATTTTGCTCTGTATAAAAGTTCAACATTGGGCTAGCATAAACAACAACATTGGCTAAGTATTACTTTGTGTGAGGCCCTGTACTAAGCACTTCATAGGATCTTTCCTGATATTTGAAATAACCCTGTGTTTATCGCTTCATTTTATAGATCAGGGCAGGTACTAAAGCCCAGATGTCTTAAGTGAGTTATCTAATTTAGTAAATAGGAGCATTAAGATGTGAAGATCCTCCAACACTATAAATCCATACTTAAGAATGCCTTTTGCCAAGAATGCCAGCATGGATGGATCTTGAGAATCCCATGCTAAGTGAAATAAGTCAGAAAAAGTAAAGAACCATATGATTTTATTCATATGTGGGATATAAAAACTCATAGACGCAGAAAATGGTATGTTGGTTGACAGAGGAAAAGGGGCCTGGGGGTAGTAAAGAGTAAAGGGGGCCAAATATATGGTGACCAAGAGGACTTTCAGTGGTGTGCACACAATGTAATATACAGATGATGTATCAGAAATGTACACTTGAAACCTATATACTCTTATTAACCAATGTCACCACAATAAATTTAATTTAAAAAAGGAATGTCAGCATGAACCAAGGGACCCAGAATCAGATACTCTGTGCTTGGCTATGTCCTTTAGGGGTTGAGCCCTGATTTTTTATTTTTATCCACATAATACCATGCATAAACCTTGGTTTTATGTTCATGAAACACATGAAGAAAAATTGTAAAACATGACATGAATCAAGTATACATGAATGTCTCCTAAAATTAATAATATATATTTATAAGATGCTTTATAGGTTCAAAGGAATGTCATAGTTATTATCTTATTTTTTTCACTCTTTATTTTGAAATAATTATAGATTACAGGACATTGTAAAGATGGTACAGAGAGGTTCTGTGTTCCTTTCTCTCAGTTTCCTCCACTAGTTACTTCTTACACATTATAGTACAACTAGAGGCCCAGTGCACGAAATTCATGCATGGGTAAGGTCCCTAGTCCTAGCCAGCGATCAGGGATGATTGGGGCCTTCCTTCATTCTGCACTGCCCCCAGGTGGTCAGCGCATGTCATAATAAGCGATTGAACTCCTGGTCTCCTGGTTGAACTCCTGAGGGGACACTATGCATATTAGCTTTATATAGATAGATATAGATATAGATATAGATATAGATATAGATAT
The DNA here is from genome assembly GCF_963259705.1 of Myotis daubentonii. Classification (NCBI taxonomy): domain Eukaryota; kingdom Metazoa; phylum Chordata; class Mammalia; order Chiroptera; family Vespertilionidae; genus Myotis; species Myotis daubentonii. Next base: position 59,342,795 of record NC_081849.1, read on the forward strand.
AGATATAGATATAGATATAGATATAGATGATATAGATATAGATACAGATATAGATGATATAGATATAGAGATATATATAGATATAGACATCAAAACTGGGAAATTGACTTTGGTGTAAAAAGCCTTAGTTCTATAACTCTCTATCACATATATAGATTAGTGCAACCACCATTGCAATTAAGATATGTACTTATTTCATTAGGAATTATCTGATTTGAATAAATGCACAGTAATTTGGAAAACATGTACTTAAATATCATGTCTGGGCTGCTGACAAAATAGAACTTCTCTCTGAATGAATTCAGATTTTTTTTTTCCAGATTTAAAGTTACTTACCTACCACTTGTTTTTAATATATGTGCTTTATGGTAGCAGGTTACATGAGTGAGTTTGATCTCTGTGTTCTCAGTCGGGGGTGCATTGTTCCACTTAGAAAAATGTATATACCAGGACTAACTTCTGGCAGTCAAGTATTCTAGGCATAAAAACTATTGGGGGATAAAAGAAATCTATTTTAATTTTTCCAGTTTATTTAAAAGCATTATCAATGAGTGATGATCTTTCTGTAGTATTTCATGCTTTTACCTATTGCCATTGTTTGTAGAGTCTTCATTGCCATAGATTTTGAAGGAATCTATAATAATAAAAGCATAATATGCTAATTAGACCAGACGTCCTTCCAGGTGATCTTCCGGACAAACCCGCGGCTGCGGGGGCGGAGGCAGAGGCGGCAGAGTCTGCAGAGGCGGCAGAGACCCCTGGCCACTGTGGAAGGTGGGGCCCAAGGCAGAGGAAGCTGAGGCAGCTGTGGTAGTGGTGGGGGAGCCCCTTGCATGAATTTCGTGCATCAGGCCTCTAGTGTAACAATAACAATAATGATAATGATGATAATGTGTATTCTGATAGTGTACCATTTACTGAGTGCTCACTATACATCATTTTTTCTGCATTCATATTTAAGTCAATCCTCATAACAGCCCTATCAGATAAACATTATTGTCCTTATTTTAAAGATGAAGAATCTGAGGGTCGATAAGGTTAAGTAAGTTATACTGGCTTCCATAGTATTATGTGATGTATTTATGATTCAGACTCACTTCTGTCAAATCCCAAAGCTTGTGTTTATAAGTGCGTGTTCATCAAAAGAAAGTTGTGGCCTCAAAATTTCCATAGAACATTGATTCAAGGCCTCTTCAAGTCCATCTTCCTGGGTTTTATTTCAGAGACTATATCCTTCTGGTATAAGAAAAGCCCATGCCCATGTTTCTGAGATCCTCAGTAAAAATAAAGAATACTCATTTTCACATAATTTCTGCTTAAATATAATAATCATATAATCATTTACAAATAACCCCAGTCCCCAAGAATTTGGGCTCTGAGATTCTTCTCTGGGTATAAATCTTAGCTTCACTATTTATTAGTTGATTGAGCTTGGGAAATTATTTAACTTCTCTATTCCATAATGTCCTCATCTTTTTGAGGGTGATATGAAGATATTAATATGCTAAAGTTATGAGAAATTTAATAGTTATGTAAAGAACTAAACACAGCATTTAGAACATGTGCTTTCATGTAAGTAATTATGCAAATAATAATTATTAATTATTATAGGTGTTATTTTATCCAGAACTAATAATCCAATTACTTGGTTCTACTTGAGCCCATTTCTAGTTTCTCCAAAATTTCACTAAACTATGGGATTAAATTAGTCAACATTTTACTAAATTATAGGACTAAATATATTTAAGAACTGACCAGTAACAAATATAACTTGTGATTTTATTGTTTTGAAGAAATCAAAAATTATCTACAGTAAAATAATTGTATAATCATATTGATTCATTTATTCAACATGTTTATATGATGTCTCTGCATTTTATTGTTCACCAACTCTTTGATCTATTTCCATATCTTATAGATATTCCCCTTTTGAAGACTGGATAGCATAAAAAGCTGTCTTTAATAGCTGCTTTGAGGTCATCTACATTTGCTGGCTGCAGGTGGAAATCTCCTTCATAGAGCCTGAAATAGAAGGTTGTAAAATGTGGCCTTTGAGGGAGCCAGACCATACCAGACTTTTGTATAATTTATCATCCACAGAGTGTGCTAAGGTGCTTTTGATCTTTGAAGGCAATATCTTTCAAAGTCATGTGCTGCTTATATGTGACCATGGGTCCTTCTTAGGAATCTCAGTATCATGCTGATTTCAACGAGTGAATGAATTTTTAAGAAGGTACACTGATAACTCAATTTAATTGAGGCCCTAGGTCCTCTTGAAATCTAGTTGGGAGGATCAAATGAGAGAAAGTACATGGATGGTGCTTTGAAAACAACAAAGAACTGAGTAACCGTAAGATATTTTATTATGATAATTTCTATACCTTAATATTCACCAATCTGTTGATTTCACAAAATATTAAAGGTCCTTTAATTCTACCAAATATTAGCCGTAAAGAGCGTTTTAAAATACTTTCACACTATTCTGTTCTATTCCTTATACTTCTTTACAGAGTGTATTTTAAGCACAGAACTAAAAGTTGGTGTCACAGAGAAAGTTGCGGTAACTTATACGCTTTGGTTTCTAGAGACTTGAAGAAGTTTTTCCATCTTTCTGGTATTTTATTCCTGTCAGTTTGCATTGCTTCTTTCCTTTCCTTCTTCTCCTCGGCCAGGTTTGGTTTTGAGCTTTGGATTCAAAGAAACCCCAAATTCAAAACAAAATGGTCAGAACTGCTGACTCTTGTTTTGTAACCTTTTTTAGTCCAGCATTCACAGGAAGACAGGGCACTGACCAGAATTTGGGCCTAACTTCACCCAAAATGTTGGCAAAGTTCAGGAACCTTGGAATGAACTTGGGCCAAAGATACCGATATATACCAAAACTTCAACACTTTTTCTAAGACATTTAAATATGTTTTTAATAAACTATCACCCTTTAAAAAGTAGATTTTTTACTTAACATTAATTATTAATCTGCCAGTTTTTTATTAAAATTAAATTATCTAATTTACATTTTGTATTAAATAGACTCTCTTGTTCTTTGAAGTTACAGGTACATTTTGGAACCTCACTTGTAAAATGTACTTAAGTGTCTTAGTTACTTTTTTAAAAAGATTTGTAATTACAAAAAATAAAGTTATATTAAACTGGCTCATCGAGTTTCAACTCAGAATTTTTATAGCCATGTTATAAATCTTCCACAATAGTGTTTTTATAATGGGAATGCTGACAAATGCAATAATAAACACCAACCCAAGGATCTTAATTGTATGTTCATGCATGCTAGCATAATATTTGGTTCAATTTCCAGTGCTCATTTTGCCAAAATCTGCTTTCACATTGGGCAACTGTAAACGATGATCAGGCTGAATGACTGCCTGTTGATGGCAAAGGCTTCTGATTATTTTTACTTTCCTTGGAAAGCCTGATTATGTCTTCCAAATATGATTTCATTTAGATCCTTTTTTGGTTTACATGTCTGAATACTAATAGTAACCTGATAGTTATGGGGAACTTAGTTTGAGACCAAAAAGCAGTTTTCAGTCAGCAAAGAGTGTATAAATAAATTGACTCCAAGCAACATCTAAAATGATACATTCCAAGTGTCCAAATAACTTTAAGATTTCTAAAACTAATTATTACAGTTTTTTCAGAAGTAATTTACACCATTAGGATTTTTTTAAAAAACTGTTAGGATTTATTGAAAAACCAATGTCACCCTGGCCGGGTAGCTAATTGGTTAGAGCGCCATCCGGAAACTCCAAGGTTGTGGGTTCAATCCCGGGTCTGGGCACATATGAGAATCAGCCAATGAATGCATAAATAAATGGAACAACAAATCTGTCTCTCTCTCTCTTTCTCTCTCTCTCTCTTTCTCTCCCTCAAATAACAAATTTTATTAAAAAAAGAAAAACCAATATCTACGGACATTTCTATCAACGTTGATTTAGGAGATGATAAAGGATAAAACAATTTTAACATACGTTGTTTTATATAATAAAATCACTGTATTATAAAGTACACTGAATTTGTGAATCTAACATGGGAAAAATAAAAACGATCACATTGCTTAGAAAAGTTGAGTGTTGAGATATGGAGGTGCAATAGATTCATGGTCGCAATGCAGATCATTTTGTCTTACCTCTAGGGATAATTTTGTGTAAGGAAAAAATCTATCAATTTCTCTGTGTTTCTAATCCTTATTTAGCTTCAAATTATTCTATTAATACAATGATTTAAAAATGCCTTGATACTTCATATTTTAAAGGAGCTTCCAAACATATTAAAAATGTACAGAGAACAATGCATTTATAAGCTGTAACAGTTTTAAGAATGGTGAACATACTTCTATTAATAACAGGAAAATAGCTGTTTATTTGGATGTTCTTCAGGCATTCTTTACTATGCTGAGGAGGTGTTCACTGCAGGATATTATGTGCTTGTTGAGAATATAACAATGGTTCATAACTTGAGGGAGAGGATTAAGGCTGATGGTTGTACTTACTCTTCAGAACCCAATGATGTTTAGGTCCGTTGCAGTTTAAAAAAATCATGGTTTTCAAAATTGGTTTTTTCAACAAAATGTTAATGATTCCTAGAGTTGAACCATTTTTTTTTTACTTATTTAAAACTTACAGATTATTTTTTAAATGATGTTTAGGTGTCAGGACTTTAAGTGGAAGAAGAAAGGGCACTTCTGTAATCTGTTTTGAACCCATGCACACTATATGTAAAATATCAACACAATTTTTAATTGAATAAATGAATAACTGGTAAACATGAGGGACCCAAGGAGCCACTAGCACTCTATAAGTCACAGTGTTGATGATGAGATGAAAAATAGTTACTTTTCCTTTAACCTATTGTAATGAGTAATTTAGTTTTATTTTTAAAAATACAAATATGCTTGCCGTAGTAGCTAAGATGTTGTCTAGGAATAGAAAAAAAATGAGTAATTTACTTTATAAAACTGATATAGAGGTCATTGTCCAAATTTCAGTCTTTTTTTTTTTTTTTCCAACAAAGGTGCTGGAGAACAACAACAACAACAACAACAAATCACACAACACTGCCCAGTGGTGTTGTTAGGTCTTAGCTGGTTACATTTTTTTCTTTTACCTGTTTATCCTCATGTTCTTGTAGTAGAAGTAGAAAAATCCAGGTGAAAAGATACAAAGGAAGAAGTCACCTTTAGGAGGGTGGCCATTTCAGAACCAATCCAGTGCCTATGGGCAGGAGAATTGGGAAAACTTGTAAATGAAGGCATTGAGAGGCAGGCTGTCCCTGCGATGCTGGGATGCTGGTCGGAGGGAGTGGGAACTGGCAGAGCCTACCTGGGAGGCAATCTGGCCATTTGTAGCCACAAACTTGAATGTTCATTTGATGCAGAAATTTCATGTCTATTTAATATTAGGAAATTATCGTAGGCAGAGCTTCATAAGAATGGTCTCTGTAAAGGACTTGTAAATATGCACTTGTAAAGGATTGGAGGTAAGTCGTGAAAACACCAATATGACAATAAAATACAGTAATTAAAGTTACATTTGGATCATATTTAAAGTCAAAGGAAATGTGTTCATTCCATAATGCTGAGTGGAAAAAGATAAGTACTCGAAACAAGTCTCAAATTTGTTGAATGTATTGAATTTACATCTGTATATATTTTTTAAAAAGACTAGAAGGATATAGGTAAAAATGCTTTATGGAATCGTAGAGTGATTTAAATGTTATTTCTTTTTCTAACCTTTGTTTTTCCAACTTTCTAAGATGAGTATATATTACTCCTTAATATATGAATTATATTTCTAAAAGTATGATAGGGACAGTGTGTGTGTGTGTGGGGGGGGCGCATGGGGGAGGAGAGAAAGCTAAATAAAGTTTTGGAAAACGGGGATTTATCCTTTAGGGTTACTGAATTTACAGTGAGGTGGGCATTATTCACTCCTGTTCCTCTCCTCACTTAAACCTACTCTTACTTGAATACCCCCCACTTCAGCCTAGCAGGTGGCCCAGAAGTGGGGAATGGCAGAGTCCAAACGGGAGGCGGCCCCTCAGCACGGACCTGCGTCAACCGCATCTCCACTGCACCCAGTTTTGGGAAGTGGAAGAATGCATCTCTTTGGACTTTTTGCCTCGTCTTTTCCTGGATGAGACTAGATTAGAAGGAAAGCTACCTTCCCTACTTTAAAAGTGCGCGCTCCAGAGACGCTGCGCTTGGGGAGACCCTGACGGTTCCCCCCTGCGCGCCCCCGCTCCTCACCCCGTGGTCCCCCTCCCCCTCCCCACACACGTGAGGAGCATCGCCAGCTGCAATCGCCGGGACGTCAGACGCCCCCAGGAGCACCTTGGTCGCCTGGGGAGGAGCTGCCCCCACCCGCCTCCCGAGTTCTAGCGTCGGGCTCCCGGCCCGCCCGAACAGGGTTGCAAATAGAAAGAGGGGAGGGGCGTGGCGCCGAGGCCAGGTGGCGTGTCCTCCCGACTCCCCTTCCTCCCGCATCTTTTTGTTGTCTCTTTAGGAGCATGACTGACCGACGGAGCCCCTTTACCCAGCACCCTTCCCGGGTCCCCGCTACCGGATCTCCCGAAGGGCGCAGGCCAGAGCGGAGCGCCTGCCAGGAGACTCTTAAGTTCAAAAAATAAAAATTCTATTTTTAATTTCTATTTTTTATAAAAAGCCAAGGAAGAGAGATTGGACTCCACAGAAGCCCACGAAGGCTGGAGTTTGCGGAGATGATTAGCATCCCCCCACCGGGCGCGCAGACGTAGCTTCTGGGAGCGCGCCTCGACGGCCCCGTGGCTCTCCCGGTTCCAGCGGGCGCCGCCCGCCCGCCCCTGCCCAGCGCTCCCCGGCGAGCGAGGGGGCTCTGGGGAGGTCACACTCCCGAGCCGAGCTCAGAAGGTCAGACGTTGGGCCTCGAAGCGTCCCTCCAGGCCTTTCCGCCGCACCCGCGGCCACGTCCCCAAAGACCTGGCGCTCCAACATGCCCATTCGAGGCGGGTGGGCGAGCCCACCCCTGCGCGGCTCAGCGGGTTTCCTTCTTCTTGCAGCTCTCCAGGAGCTCCGTCATGAAGGAGATGTAGACGATGGCCAGGCGGAGGGTCTCGATCCGGGACAGCCTCTTCTCGTAGGCAAAAGTGGGCACCTTCCTCCGCAGCCGGTCGAAAGCCTCGTTGAGGTTGAACATGCGCTTCCTCTCGCGGATGTTGGCGGCCTGGCGCTGGGCATAGGTGATCACCCGCTTCCTCTTCGGGCGGCCCAGCAGGGAGGCGCTCCTCCCGGGCTCCTCTTCCTCCTCCTCCCCCTCGTCTGCTTCACCTTCCTCTTCGTCTGGATCCTCTTCCTCGAAGGGCGCCAGGCCCCTGGGTCGTCCCTCCTGGAGCGCCAGGCCTCGGTCCCCGAAGTGGAGCCCGGGAGCCAAGTCGCAGAGGAGGGGGTGCCCCGGGGAGGCGAGGGACAGGTCTGCGACGAAGTCCAGCACCGTGGCGTCCACGCAGCTCTCCCGGTACGCCGCCATCGAGTCCTCTGGGTCCTGTGTCTCATCGGTTTCTCGCAGGGGGAGGCGAGACTGCGGATCGGCTGCCTAACAGCCCTGAATCTGATGCGACGGCAACCACGAAGGGTCAGGGAAGGTTAATATTTAGGACCAAACTGGTTACAGGATCAGTCGCACCGATTGGGAAGGCTGTGGCGACGTCCCTCCTCTCGAAGCTGATGGAAGGAGACAGCCTGACCAGGCCGGGCAGACCCGTAGAGACAGGCCTCCAAGTCCAAGATCCATTTCGCTGCGCCACCGGGGACAGTTCCTTCTTGGCCACGACCCCCAGCTCTTACCTGCTGTGCCTTTTGTGTCTCTCCTCGCCCTGCGGCCAACTCATATCCTTCAGGCTCCTTGTCTCATGCAGTTCTTTCATTGAGATGTGGCGTTTCAAAGCGAGGATGTTTTCCACCTCCCTGGCTTCTCCTTGGCTTCTGAGTCCGAGTCCTGAATCCTGCCACCCGACGCTGCCAACCAGTATGAAACAAGTGCTTTTAATGATGTCCTGAAGAGGGGCCCTGTCTGCCGGGTCGAGGGGAAGCTGTTTGTCTGGTATCCCAGTGCAGCGCTTGGTGAAAGGCAAGCTCTTCCATTAGCTTAAGTAAGCACGGCTGGGGGCCCCGGGCGCATTCCCGGGAGTCGCTCTTGGAACCGGCTTTGGCCTCCTCCGGCATCCTAACCATCTCTCCTGCCGGGTTACAAACCCTGACTTCTAAAGTCTGTTTTCTCCTAGGCAGCCTCACAATTCAGATACTTGACTCTCCTTTTCCTACCCTTGTCTTCTACTCATGTAAAGTAGAGGGTTTTACTTCGAGGGCAAAAGTGAGGAGGGCAATGAAATGAAAAGGGGAGGCTGGGCGCATTTTCTCAGAGCTTGCTCTATGCATAATCCCAGCGTGGGGGGCAAAGCAAACGCTCCCCGCCCCCAAACAAAACAACTTCGATCTCCTTTCAAACATCTGATTTGCCCTTTAGAAAACCCATGGGTCCATGGCTCAGCCTCTGCTGAGAAGTCTTTCGAATTTTAAATTGCTGATCAGTATTTGTGAAGAAAGAAAAATCCTGACATGTCCACCTGGCTTATTTTCCTCATTGATCTGTACTGCCCTACAGGACACAAGAGCAAAAACCAAACTTCCTTTCATTCTATTTATGGGAGGGTCTTATTTTTGTTCTTGTTGTTACCCTTAGATCATTTTGTTAAGAGGAACAGGAAATTTAAATGTCATACAATGAAAATGAAATCCTACTGACTGTATAGTATCTCTAATATTTTAACAAAGAAGGGTTTATTTTTCCTATTAGAAGACATAGCCAAAATATAAAAATAAAAAAGATGAGCAAGGAGACGCATTGGTTCCAGACAGAATCGAATCACCATGTACATCAATTCCTATTAAGGAGGTAAGTTGTGACTATGATGGTTCAGTTGGTACACTGGACAGCTCCCAGAAAATGCCTGTTTCTAACAGGTAAGCTCAATTTTTCCTGGATTCCCAGTATGCGCTCCCAGGCACCATTATTAAAGCAGTACCATCTAGAATTCTTTTTTTTCCTTCCTTTTTAACCCACTTGTGTCTGAGCCTCTCTTGTTCTTTGTCCTTTAACTGGCTTTCTTTTTTCTTGCTTGCGTTTACTCTTCACTCTCCAACTTTTGTTGTAATAACTCAAGCAGAGAAGAATTGAAATTTACATTCCTGAATGATATTAATGAGAAAGAGATCTTTGATTATGATTCCCTATTTTGTTTTTACTAAACTTCTTTCAAAGAGAAGGCTGAAAAATAAAAATGAATTAGAATTTCAACAATGGCTAAGGAATAAGTAAGTGGAAGAATTCATTGTTGTTTTGACAAGCAGTAACATGCTTTCTAACATTTGTATAACTTTGTGTTGTTAGATAGTTGGACACATTTTATAGTTGATTTTTTAGTTGTTAAATGTTTTTCATGGCTTATATTTCCCTTTTATATGCATACATAAGTGGGTTAAATAACTGGTGAGAATCTAGTTCCACAACAAAATAAAATAGGTCAAGTAATCAAAGGAAATGACAAAAATTTACATTTGAAATTTAATAAAATAGGTGTTAGACACTATCATAAGACCCTAAAGAACCACTTTTCTTAGACTAAAATTCTTTAGATTTTATCCAAGGTAATGAATATTTCAACAACTATATCACACAGAAATTGTAGCAAAATTAATGGAATAAACATGCACAATTAGTTGCAAATAGTAACATTAAAATACTGAGAAATTTGTAAAATTGTTAATAGGCACATTCTTAGCAATAGTTTAAAAATACTTTCTCTTTAACTTTTTCATAAAATCAGAAGATAAACACTTCTGTTTATACCACAACAATTTCAGTTTATCTTACAAGGTTTTAATCCTGGTGATAGAATTAAAGCAAAAATGTTAAAATCTAGGTTATAATGATTGAATTTTTTGTTTATAAATATAATTAATTATGGAAGAGAAACAAGTGAAATTGATTTTCTCTGCTTATTTTGAAGCACCCACTTTATATAAAGATGTTTTTGTGGATATTTGGTTCCACAGTAAATATACATACATGTATTAAATGTATAAAACACTAAGTGGTTTAAAACAGTTCATCCCATTGGAAGGAACCATTATTTTCATTTCTAGCTTTGAAAGTTAAGAGAGAAACATATTTTCAAAAACCCAACTGAAGATTAAAGGATGCCAATTTGAATTTGTCTCTTTTCAGTGCTAGGCCTTTAATTTATAATTATCCAGTTACATACATGGAGGCTTTTGTAATGGGTTTGATAAACCCTCCATGAATTTTGCTCAAGATGTTTAGGAAATGATCCTGAAAGTTTTGCTTAATTTATTGCTTCTTTAACTGTATTGATGGTCCCAATTAAACATTCAACATTTTGTGTATACTCTTTTCTTGTATCCAGAATCAAAGCAGAAAAAACAAATGACTAATAATTATTTGAGCAGAAACTCTTAAGGAGGCTAGCAGGTAGGATTGAGTAGTAAGAGAGAAAGGTAGATTTAAAAGTATTCAGAGAGTAAAGTAAATACCGAACTCTCCCAAATGTATTAACCTTCCTTTTCCCTCCCTCTTTGATGCTCCTTCCTATATTCTTACAGAATCATTAAGCAATTTAGCGAAAATGATAAAATAGGACAAAGGTAGATTTTTGTCATGTTTGTGGGGAGAAAGGTCTAAGAAATAATCCTTTAGGTGACATAAAAAAGGGGGCTGTACCCTCTTCTTACTCAGTGTCAAATTGTGTGTGGTTTATGGCCATGGCTGATTTTAGAATTAAAAGAATATATATATGCATCTACTTTATTTTTCTATTTTAGGTAGACTTTTTTTAAGTTGAGTACATATTTAAAAATTCACCAGTTATATATGCAGCTTAGTTTTCATAAAATAAACATACTCAGAAAACTAGTGCACAAATCAAGAAATAGAGTTCTTTATTGAAATTAGAGATAATGTAAAAATAGATGAGTCTTAAGTGTATCATTTGAGACGATTTCAATTTCCCCTACACCCTCATACCCAGTGACTAGCCACTCTCCAAAGTACCACTCTCTGAGGTATTATTCCTGACTTCTAAGATTAATTTAGCCAATGTTGCGCATTATCCTATCTAATAAAAGAGAAACATGGTAATTGGCGTAGGACCGCTACCCTTCCCATTGGCTAATCAGCGAGATATGCAAATTAACTGCCAGCCAAGATGGCGGCCGGCAGCCAGACAGCTTGAAACTAACATGAGGCTAGCTTGCTTCAGTGACCGAGGACTCCAACGTTCCCCGCCTGCCTTGCCGGCCTCTGAGCTTGCAGTTTAAGAAACATTGTAACGAATATAGAAGCTAAACAAAACCCCAGAAACCTGTTTTCAGCGAGCCAGGATCTCAGAGCTGGAGTTATACATTGTTTCGATTATAGAACCGAAACAAACCAGATACCTGCTTTCAGGAGCGGAGGCCTAAGAGCTGGAGCCTCAGAGCTAAAGCTGGCCCAGAATAAAAAAAGAAAAGAAAAAAAGGAGTGGTTGGGAGCTTCCGTCACCCGCCAGCCTGAAAACAGCCCTCAGCCCCTCACCCAGACTGGCCAGGCACCCCAGTGGGGACCCCCACCCTGAAGGGTGTGTGACCAGCTGCAAACAGCCATCATCCCCTCACCCAGGCTGGCCCGGCACCCCAGTGGGGACCCCCACCCTGATCCAGGACACCCTTCAGGGCAAACCAGCCAGCCCCCACCCGTGCACCAGGCCTCTATTCTATATAGTAAAAGGGTAATATGCCTCCCAGCACCGGGATCAGCGGAGCCGCGAGGCCTCCTGGGACCGGGATCAGCGTGACAGGGGGCAGTGCCCAAACCCCCTGATTGCCCTGCAGCTCTGTGTGTGACAGGGGGTGGGGCCACAACCTCCCTATCGGCCCTGCTCTGTTCCTGACAGGGGACGGCGCCCCAGCCCCCTGATCAGCCCTGCTCTGTGCCTGATAGGGGGGGAGTTCCCCAACCCCTGATCGCCCTGTGGCTCTGTGTGTGACGGTGCGGCGCCCCAACCCCACCACCCCATGGGCCCTGCTCTGTGTGTGACAGGGTGCGGTGCCCCAACCACCCCCCCCCCCCATGGGCCCTGCTCTGTGTGTGACAGGGTAGAGCCATAACTTCCCCATCGGCCCTGCCCTAAGTGTGAGTGTGGCGGCGCCCCAACCCCCTGATCGGCCCTGCTCTGTGGGTGATAGAGAGCGGCGCCCCAACCACCCCCCCCCCCCAGGCCCTGCTCTGTGTGTGATGGGGTAGAGCCATAACCTCCCCATCGGCCCTGCCCTGAGTGTGAGAGTGGTGGCGCCCCACCCCCTGATCAGCCCTGCTCTGTGTGTGACAGGGGGAGGTGCCCCAACTCACCTATCGGCCCTACTCTGTGAGTGACAGGGGGAAGCTCCTCAACCCCCTGATGGGCCCTGCTCTGTGAGTGACAGGGGGGAGCTCCCCAACCCCCTGATGGGCCCTGCTCTGTGCATGACACAGGGGAGCTCCCCAACCCCCTGATCGGCCCTGCTCTGTGAGTGACAGGGGGTGGTGCTGCAACCTCCCCATCGACCCTGCCTTGAGTGTGACAGGGGGCGGTGCACCAACCCCCTAATCGGCCCTACCCTGAGCGTGACTGAGGGTGGCATCGCAACCTCCCAATCCGCCCTGCTCTGTGCATGACAGGGGGCAGTGCCCCAACTCCCCAATCGGCCCTGCTCTGAGCCCGACCAGGGGCTGCACCTAGGGATTAGGCCTGCCCTCTGCCACCCAGGAGCAGGCCTAAGCCAGCAGGTCATTATCTCCCGAGGGGTCCCAGACTGCAAGAGGGCACAGGCCGGGCTGAGGGACCCCCCCCCAAGTGCACAAATTTTTGTGCACCGTGCCTCTAGTATAAATATAACCATACTCTGTGTACTCTTTTGTGTCTTTCACTCAACTTTTTATGAAATTTATGCATATTATTATCATTGCTGAATAGTACTTCATTGTATGAATATACCTTCCACTATTGATGGGCATTTGGGTAGTTTCCAGTTTTTAGAGATTACACATTACATTGATATGGATATTGTACATATTTTTGGTGAGAACGTTAGCTTCCATCCTTGTCAAAAGTTGGCTCTTTCAAGCCATCCTGAAGATGTGCATTGTACTTTTAACTTGCATTTCCCTGATGACAAGTGATCTGCTCTTTAAAATATTAGTGTAGTGAAGCTCTGGGTGAATTACATGTAACTAGAAATAAGACGAGGCAAAGTTCCTGGACAGAGCAGGCTTCCACTTTGTGAAATGCTCCTCATTGTCAAAATTCATTCATTCCAAAAAGAAGGCAGCTACTTGAGGGGGCTTCTCCTTCCCACCCTCATTTCCACCCACACCACCTTCTTTCCGCACAGATAGCTGTGGCAGAGACCACTCCTTGTTCTCCGTATGCACTCACCCTTGGTTCTTTTAGTGACAGACCCACCCGCACACCGTTCAGAAGGCACATTTCTTCGCCACCACATTCACACCAGTGGGACAAATGAGACATGAAATGTGCAAGTTCAAGTTGGCCTTCTGAAAATGAAAACGTTTGCCTTCCACTTGGTCTTTTGCCTGGAATGTGGGGACTTGGGTGGAGAGCTGGCGCTGACATGTAGACAAGGACATCACTCTATGCCAGGGCTTGGATGAACTTTTCTGGTCAAGGACCAGATAGTAAATGTTTTAGGTCTCGCCAACTATATATCTGTGAGAACTGGTCGACTCGACCACTGTGGGGTGAAAACAGCCATAAATAATACATAAATGGTGAGTGTATTGGAGTTCCAATAGAATTTTTTTTACAAAAGGAGGTGGCAGGCAGAGTTTAGTTCTCACGCTGGAGTTGGCTGGCTGCTGGGGATGGCAGAGCGACAGGAAACAGGGAGTTGGAGTGATCTAATGGAGCAGAACTGTCCCTCTTAAACACAGATTAGTATGTCAGAAAGATTGGACTTCCAGTGTATACCAGATCTCCTTATTACCGTGGTGTGTTTTCTGCTGGCAAGAAAGAGTAAACAGTTAGAGATACTACTTTATTTCTATTTTACAGTATTATTTATAAAAACTGCTTAAAATTAGTTATACATTTTTTTTATCTTCGGCTTTCCCTAGTTATGTGAAATGGTCTTCCTCTTAATATGAAAGTTAGCCTTAGAACAAATCTATTTTCCAAATTTTCAATTATATTAGTTCTTACATTAGTGGCTGTTTGAACCCCCTCCAAATTCTTCACTTCTTTATGAAAAGAATGTGGAAAATTAGAGAGGTGTAAAGGAAACAATATCCCTCAGGATGTTATAAACTATTACCCCAAATAATTTCCTTTATTCCTCTCATTTCCTGTATTATATTTTTAATAGAGACTTTCCTTTGAAATAAATATTATAGGTTTGACAGTCATCCTTAAATCCATAAGTTCTTTGTACATTTGGAGTTTAAACACTGTATGTGTGATTTTGCAATTTAATAAATTTTCAGGAGTTTTTGCCATCATACTCTTCATTTGTGACATGGGGAAAATGTTAGTATTAAGTTGAAACATGTAACTGCCAAAAATCAAACCATTTTTTAATCTAAAAGAGTGGGCCATTTAATTTGGTTCAATCTAATATATTCAAAGACACTCCTACTTAAGAATATGGAATTAAATATAATAAAATTAATGTTACACATGAATGTACTACTTGCATCAATAGGTATGCATTATAATCTGTTATTCTATTGTACATTACATTTATTTTACACTAAATTAAAAACATACAATTTTTTTCAACACATTTTTACTGAAGGCCTATGATGTGCCTGATCCTGGGCCATTGATTTAGGAGTTTGGTTTACATCAATGAATAAGGTAGGAAACACAAAAAATTCTTTATTGTGTTGAGGGAGTTAAGTGCTATGAAAAAAACTGCTTAGTATAAGTGGGATCATGAGTTGCTATTTTCAATGGGGTTGTCATGTACAAGTCTGATAGGAAAGTGATATTTGAATAAATACTTGAAGGTATAGGGAAGGAATTAAGTGAGTATCAAGTGAGAGTGTCCAGGCAGAGAGAACCAACATTTCAGAGAAGGTGGCAGGATGCCTGGGATACTGGAAGAACATCACAGAGGCCACTAGGCAGAAAGAATTGAGGGAAGGGGGAAGACCTAGGAGATGAGGTCAGTGTGGTCCTATGGGGCAGGGTTGTGATCCACTCTGGCACCTCTTGGCACACCCTTCTCTAATTATGAGTGAGGAGCATAGTGTTACCAGGCTTAGACTTTGGTAAAGAGATCTTGAGGTACTTCATTAGATAAGCCTCCAAGACCAGACTGGCTGATAGCTGAGGGAGGGAGGAATTTAGAATGGATAGTGGAAAAGGAAGACAAGAAATATCAATTGCAACCACAGGAAGAACTGCAGTGGTAGGGCTATAGTTCTATTAATCTCCCTTTTCCAAATTTCTGCTCAAGAAGAGACTATCTTGGCACCCAGAGAAGTTCACCACTTCACACTTGTATGGAGAGGTGAATCCATGTGGCACAAAGAGGGAACGGTGGCATCCGTGGATGCACACTGCTCATATCTCTCTCCTAGAAAGGGTTTACGCAGCTTGAAGAATGCAGTTGTATTCTCCCTTTGCGCTGTAACTCCCCGTTGTATTAGCTGAGATGTTGGCACACTTGCTTCACAGTCTAATTCTCTTTCCGCCCAGTTTTGCTTTCTCACTGATGTCCTTTCCCAGGTGCCGTGTCTGTATCACAGACGGAAAGCTTTCTAACCCACTCTGCTCCCCCCTCTACCTTTCATAGGTATGACACCCCCACACCGCCACCCCCACACAGACATGAACCTCTTTCACTCCTAACTGGGTCTCAGCAGCTGTTCCTGGAGGACCCAACTGCCCTAATCCATGAGGGCAGGCTTTTCTTTTTGATTCTCAGCTGAATCCTCAGTTCCTTGAACAGCATCTTCCAAGTTAGTCTTTAAATAAGTAGATTTTTAAAGTTGTAATCTGAATTATTCATGATAAGTATTTTCCTTCCTATTAGATGTGGATTCCTATAATAATAATAATAATAATAATAATAATAATAATAACAACAACAGCAGCAGCAACAACAAAGATGTTAAGTGCTATGCATTTATTATTTCATTTAGTACCACAATCTTATGCAGAAGTTTCTCTCATTTTCCTCTTTTCCGAATGAGTCTCAACATGGTTGAGTTCACAAATGTGTAAATGCTCCCATCATAATTAAAATGTAGGTCGGATCCCAGAGGTTTGATTAGCACACTAGAATACTTCCACAAACACAGGTCTTAATCTCTCTGATAGCACCTAGCAGAGAGTCTAACACAATATTTCCTCAATAATTTTCAAAGTGTTTCTTTGACATCTTCACCTTCGGTGTTATTTGCATTTTGTTTGGAAGTTTTTATTTATTTTTTTTTGTGTTTTTTTTTATCACCTTCGTCAGTAAAGAATACTGTATTGGCTTCACTAGGTATTTTCATTAAATAACTTTCTTTAAGTAAGGATGCCAAGGGTATCATTTAGATTTATTTCTGTCCTATATTATCTCTTCTAAATTTAAGTGATTTACTTAAGCTTAAAAATGCTGGCTGTATCAGAACTAACAACTTTGAAGTGAAAGGCTCCCTAACCATTTTCCTGCTTCTTGAGTCACCCATCCTCCTTGGGCAGGGTTTCCTGGTTATCCTGCCACGGTCTTTAGCCTCTTTGTGGCTTCTTACACCCATCATTTGAGGATTACAGAATCTCCATATTGGTCTGTATGATGGATGGAGAAAACCGTCATCACAGTACAAGCCGTTACTGTCATTATCTCTGCGGGTCCTGAAAGATGATGACCCTCCAGGGCACCCTCTCAAGTGTTGCTCTAGGCCTACAGTAAAATCCCAGTTTTTAAACAAATCTCTCATCGACCCATTCAAGTGGCGTTAACGTCACATCAGTCAGCTTGCTTGGCAAAGTGGTTTATTACTCACTTTTGTTATCCTGTTCCTAGGCCTCTTTCAATATGTCCCCAAAACGTATACACACACTTTGATAATTATAAAGGCAGTGTTGATTAAAATACATTTCATTTTCAAAATTGAGCAAAGAGCTGTTAAAGTGTGTGTACATGTTTGAGGGACACCCTGTATTGCCTTGGGATTTCATGTAGTTCTGAGACCAAAGTTGAGCCTATCCTGCTTCTGTCTTTTAGAGCTGCACTGGCTCACCCACATAGCATCAACTTAAGGAACCTTTAAAAGTGAGTTGCCACATCCACCAGTGGCCAGATCACTAGAACTATTCCCAAACTTTTATCCCACACATGTGTGTCGTCTCAGTGTATCTCTCTCTCCAGGCTTCAAAACTTAGTCTGTTACCCCCACCTGCATTTATGATTATGTACCGTGGGTTTGATCTTTTCTTCCTCATGGGCAGTTTGAAGTGGCCCTTGGGGCCATTGTCTCCAGATTGGCTATCTTCGGCCAAAATCTACTCCTAGGAAGTCTATAGCAAATTTCTTTCAGCTCATGACAAGGTAGAGTGGAAATATGGTAATCACATTGAAGAAAACGAGATGATTAGATACTAACACTTTTTAAAAAAATATATATTTTTTTATTTTAGAGAGGGATGGAGAGATAGAAACATCAATGATGAGAGAGAATCATTGATCGGTTGCCTCCTGCATGCCCCCTATTGGGGGTCGAGCCCACAACCCAGGCATGTGCCTTTGGTGGGAATCAAACCTGGGACCCTTCAGTCCTCAGGCCAATCCTCTATCCACTAAGCCAGCCGTGGGCAAACTACGGCCCGCAGGCCGGATCCGGCCTGTTTGAAATGAATAAAACTATTGGAAAAAAAGACCGCACTCTTTTATGTAATGATGTTTACTTTGAATTTATATTAGTTCACACAAACACTCCATCCATGCTTTTGTTCCAGCCCTCCGGTCCAGTTTAAGAACCCATTGTGGCCCTTGAGTCAAAAAGTTTGCCCACCCCTGCACTAAGCCTAGCCGGCTAGGGCTAGAGACTAACATTTTTAAGATTCTAGAGGAAAGAAAAGGTCAAATGATTTTTAAAATTTGACAATTCATGTGTGTACTTTATAGGTAAAACAAGACGTGCAAGATTATTTTGTTGTTATTGTTGTTCCAACTCTAGCTCACAGTCTGGTGACTTTGACCTTGTTTGGATATTAGGTTTGGGTTTGGCATGAAATGGAAACCCAAAACTATGTAGGGAAAGTGTGAGTAGTTCAGTGCTGTCTTTGGAATTAATAAAGTAAACAACATTGAAAGCAGTGCCATCGTGTTGTTAGCCATTGCCAATTTGCTTTCTCTCATCTGAGAAGAAACATCCCAAACAAACACAGTATCATAATGGCCTGGGCCTCGGGGCGGAGACTTTTCTAGGGCTCCACACTACACTTTCCTCCTTTCTTTCTCCTTTTGCTCTGCTCTTCTTGCCAGGCTTTTATTCATCGACTCTCTGAGCTCGTAGTGATCTCCTCTTCCATAGGCCAGTGGTTCTCAACCTTGGCTGCACATTAGAATCACCTGGGAATCTTGTTAAAATCCTGATTTCTGGGCCTCATCCTCCGGAAATTCTGTTTCTTTGTTACTAATGTTGTGGCCCCACCCCATAACAAAGAAACAGACTTTCCAGAGGATGAGGCCCAGAAATCAGGATTTTAAAAAGATTCCCAGGTGATTCTAATGTGCAGCCAAGGTTGAGAACCACTGCACTAGGCCGTGGGCTGTGCCTGGTGCTGCAGTATTAAAATGAACTCTGGAGTCACGTGGAGGTTAGGCTGCTCGGGTGTTCGCCTGTGGCCAGGTGGACCGCGCACATCCTCTGCGCCTGCGCTGGTCTTGGTGCAGGTGACTGAGCAGCTGCGGAGGGAGAGCTTCTCCTCCAACCGCGGGGCCCTGGGGCGCTGCTGCTGCTGGCCAGGTAGGCCAGGTGCAGGGAGATGGGGCGCCGGGTGGGCCACCGACTGACCAGGCTGGCTGCCAGCTGACCTGCATGGGCCATCAGCGGCCTCTTAAGGTCTGAGGACGGGCGCCCGTCTTCCCTTATTAGGGGCTCGCTCAGGGGCGCTGAATGGCAGACTGACCGGGTCCCCGTGTTCCAGCCAGCCCCTTGGTGCTGGTAGTGGTCATCAGAGTGGTTTGGGGGGCTGCAGTGCAGGCTTGAGGAGGGCCAGGGACGCCTGGATATGGCTGCGACCTGGTTAGCCTCGCCGGCTCCGGGCGTGGGGGTCGGCACTCAGGTCCACCTTGCAGCTAGCTGCCGGGTGGGGCGTGGGGGCCTGGAGGTTGCCGCGGGGACCCTCAGCCTCTGTGTCTCTGGCCGAGTCTGGGGTGCCGTGGGCGGCAGGCAGGGGTCTGTGGCCAGTGTGTGCAGGGACTCGCTGACTCCCGTGGGCGGCGTCTCCTCGGCCCCAGCGTGGAGTCTCATCCCTGCTCCTGGGACCTGGCGCTGCCTTGCGTTCATTGGGGTGCATTGGGGCGCCGGGGGACGCAGGTGCTGGTGCAGTGGGAGGGCCTCGCGGTGCTCAAACTCGCAGGGCAACGCTAAGCACAGGTCTCTGGGCCGCACGTGGGGGCTGAGCGCAGCTGCCCGGGCCGCAGCAGGAGGCCCAGGCTGGCCTAGCTCCTGGGGTTGCGCCGTGGCTGCGCTCTGGAAGGAGACAGACAGGGACTAACGCCTGGGTGCAGTGTGGGGACCCCACCTCGTCAGGCAGCCAGGGCACATCACGGAGGATACCATGCTGTGAGCACTTACTGTGCATTAGACACTGGGCATGCGCTCTTCACCTCCCACGGGTCCCTTCGCCTCGGAGATCCATGGCACCATCCATTCCAGACCAAGTGTTTCTCTTAGTATGTCTCAGTCCAGACTAAGACTTTTTTTTTTGCATTAAAACAATCGGTTTAATTTTCATCTTGAACACCCAGAGGGAGGTGTTCTTTTTCTGATGGGATATGGCTGTGGTTCATACTTGAGTCAAGTAGTGGAGGGGTTGTATCACCTCAGTAAAATATTGGCCTGCATGTTCCATTTCAGGGTTCTCCCCGGGAGAACAGGTTGTTTTGGCTAAATATTAAAATCATTGTGAGATGAAGTTGTACATTTATACCCTAAACCATGCTGTCTTTAGGGTCTTAATTTATTTAAAGAGATGAGGAGTTAAAGTTCACACTGTGCTACTACACCCCCGAGGAAATCAGCTGAGGTTTTTTGTAGTAACAGTGATTACAAGGAAAACACTGGCTTTAGGAAGAGCACAGGCCTTCCTCTAGGGCTGTTATTTCTTTCCCAGGAAGAAGTTCTGGTGCAGAGTCAGGACATTTTATCGGTAGAGCTTGCACACGTGTTACTTCTGCTCACCCGGGTATTTTCTCCTCTTCTTACTTCTCTTCGTTACTGAAGCCCTCACAGGTCAGCCTGCTCTCTGAGTTCACTTTCTCACTCTGGGTCTCTGTTCCCCCTGAAACTGGGGGCGTTATTTTACACAAGCCTTACAGAGAGATTGGAACAATACAGAGGGTGGTCTTGAATTTAGGACAGTGATTCTTATTTGATCTGTAGACCACCTGTCTCAGAATGAACTAGCTAAAAGGCAGATTATTGGACCTCAGAATATCTGCTGGTAGACAGGGTTTGCCCTATCCAGGACATTGTTATGTGCGTTCAAGATTTTGCTTCATGGATTAAGTCTAACAGTGGCTGCATATAAGAATTATCCAAGAATTGAAAACTATTGATAGTGACATAATATTTAGAAAAAATAACTCAGCATTTAAGCCAAATTCCTCCAAGTGACTCTAATATGCAGGGACAGTTGGAATTCATGGATTAGGAAAGCCGTATTGCCTAAATACTGACATCTTATTTGGACTTTACTTTCTTTCTGACCTCATGATAAGTGGTTTAAAGTCATACTCCTATTGAATCAGTTCATTCCCTACTTCCAATAAGAAGAAAGATGAGATACATTTCGAACCAATAATAACACAAAAACTAGAAGGTTTGTGTTGAGCTTTTAGCCTGTGACAGTTTGTTTTAGATAAGTTGTAAAAATAAAAATGTGGTCATTGTAGCTAACATCAAGTTAGATAAATTTTTTTACTACAAAAGGGAAGAGGTTTTTAAACATTTCACCAAATATTCCCTCATGAGCTTTAAAAGATAATGATTAAAGTATCATATGCATTGAAAAATGAAAGCCTTTCCATTCGTTTTGTTTCTTTTGTACATGATGAAAGTCTGATGCACAAAGGCCTGGTTACCACAACTGATGCTGAGGGTTTTTTCTGACCCTGATATCACCAGGACATAATTAGTGCTGATTCATGTTGTATGTTTGTGTATCAGGTGACCTCCTAAATGACTGCCAGTGGTTCTTAGGTCATTTCCTAATGGATTCTAGCATTGTTGTAGTCATCATCATCATATTCATTCTCTCTCTCTCTCTCTCTCACACACACACACACACACACACAAGGATATATATTTACCTATACTGGTACAGTTACTGAATTATCATTCATGAATTTTAAGTCTGTGGTACTGATAATTTTGTTGAACCTGAACTTTAATTTCATTGATGTAAAGTAGCATTTTGGTTTTGAAAACAGTAATTACAATTTAGACTAAGGGAGAAAATCAGTAAAATCAGTAGTAGTTTCTATAATGCAAATTGTGAATCAAATAGGCAAAACCAACCTCAAATTGTAGGACACAAAATATATTTTCTTCATCACAGAACTCAATTTCCTAAGAATATTTTTCATAAAGTGAAAGGGGGAAATGTACATATATTACTCTATTATCATTTTACTTCATTGATAAATAATGATGATCATGAAGATGTTAATTTGTTTTATTTGACTATTAATCATTTTATCGCCATTAATCTATTAAATGCTTAAACAGATTAGTGTATACATTAATAAATAGATGGATATATTTTTATACTTAGGATGCTAAACAATCAAAATTATTTGGGTTGAAATAATGTTAATACAGTCTGACATTATTTGCACAAGATAGGAAATATTACAAAATTCTATAATTAGGGTTTAAAATATATAAAACCTTTTGAGCATGAATAATATTTTAGGTTTATAAAAGACAAACAAGGCAGAATTGAGAAATGTTTAATGAGTGGCTGTGAATAAATTGTGAGGCTTTAAAAGTAGATAAAGATTTCTGTCCTGATTTCAATTCTGATTTTCACAAATCTACCACAATTCTGTATTGCTTTGACTCAATATCTGTAATTATTTCCAAATGTCCTTGAAACTCATCTTCATCTCTTAATCCATGGACCATATTATTATCAACCTAAAGAACTTCTCTGACATTCCTCCACACAAAACCTTCAATTTGCTCAATATATAATGTTGTCATTCATATAATATGAAATCCTTTGAGTACCATTACAGACCTTCCGAACTTCCTGTGTCTTCTAACTTACCATTAAACCTCACATGCTCTCTCTTAACCATGTCAGGAATATGTTTTCTCCTTCCTGATTATTTGCCTTTGATCATGGTACACCCTAAACCCCTCATCCTGACTTACATTATGTCATGCATCTGCCCAGAAGGTTTCACATTTCCTAAGTTGTCTCTGAATACCTTACCCCACTGTAATACATTTTTTCACTCTACATCTAAAACGGATTCTTTTAAAATCACAAATCTAATCACAACTATGCTCTGTACATCCTCTCAGTGACTTCAGTCATTCTTAGGGTGGAATTAGAAATCCATGATGCGACTTAACAAAGTCTTCAGTAATATGTCTGTCAACCTCTCTGGAGGCATCTCTTACCTTCTCTCTTTGCTCTGGACTTGCTTGGGCGCTTTGAATTCTGTGGGTAGGCCACAGTTACTCTCCAGACCTTCTGATGTGAGGCATTCTCTGCTCCCGTGGTAGCGTGTCCTTCTGGTCTCCCCCTAGTTCTCCAGGCAGAAAATGAATACAGAGACCGGGCAGTTAATGTTCTGGATGAATGGGTAAGTAAACAAAGGTGTATCTAAAGGACTGGATACTAAATAATAAAAAGAAATGGACTATTGATACCAGCTATAGCATAGTTGTATGTTAAAATAATTAAACTGAGTTAAACAGTAAAAGATATATCATATTTTATTATTCCATTTATATAATGTTCTAGAAAATGCAAATTAAAAAGCTAGAAGCAGACCAGAGGGTGTCAGTGAATGAGGATATGGAGTTGGGAGGAAGAAATTACAAAAGGACAAACTAGTTGGTGATAGAATGTTCATTATTTTGACTGTAGTATTAGTTTTGTAGATGTATATCTATGACAAAACTTCTCAAATTGCATTTTAATGAGTTCCTTATTATATGTCAATTGCACCTTTAAATAAAGCTGAGCCTTAGCTAGTTCGGCTCACTGGTAGAGCATAGGCCTGCAGATCAAAGGGTCCCAGGTTCGATTCCAGTGAAGGGCATGTATATTAGGTTCAGGCTCCTTCCCAGCCCGGGTCCTGGTCCAGGCATGTGCAAGAGGCAACCATTCGATGCGTTTTTCTCACACAGATGTTTCTCTGTCTTTCCCTCTTTCTTCCACTCTCTCTAAAAAAATCAATGGAAAAATATCCTTGGGTGAGGATTAACAATCAATCAATCAATCAATCAATCAATCTGATTAGAGACAGATGGGGGTGGGGGGCACATTTCCAATAGGCAGAGCTTCCCTTGAACTACTTCTCTAGCTTTCCTGAGTTAATGAGAGGTGCAATTACTCAGCAGAAGAATGTGGCTTCTACTGGCTTGAGCATAAATCTGGGTCCTTGAGGTACAGACCTGGGAATTCCCCAAACTTCAAAAGTTGTTGTTATCAGCTTAGAATTTTGGTTCATAGTCCAATTATGTATTTCTTGAATTCAGTTTCCCAGTTTTGGGCCACTGGCAATTGAGTGAAATTGCTTTTTGCCCTCTTGTTTAGATTATGTATATAACACTTAATACAGACAATGTTGTGGAATCCAATTTTAAATTGCCTTCATTGTTTTTAGTAATTCTGGAAAAGTCCTTTATATCATAATTTTAAGTTAGTTTTTTAGTGGTTTACACATACTGAGCATATTTTAAGAATGTCTTTTCATGACTTTTATTGTCATGCTAAACTTTGATGAAATATAATGTGATTCTATTATTTTGGAAGCTTGGAAGCTTCCCTATGTGGTGAGGAATTAAATCTAGGACCAATAGTTTTAGTAAATAGACTGAAAAATATGAAAACCACATAACCCAAGTAGTTATATAATACTGAACAAACTTTCTGAAACATATTTTTAGGGCTATATTCAGTCCCAAAACCATGGAATCAGCACTTTCCCCATGGATTATTTTTTGATGGCTTAATATTCTGGTCCTTGCATGACTGAAATTATAGCTGGAACACTGGAATTTACATGACTGTAAAATTCCTTCCCTTTGCTGTTCAATGAGTATTGTTTTTAACTAATATGATGGCCTTTAATATACCTCATGTAAGAAAAAATTATTCCGTTATTATGTTGAAAATATTCAAATAATTGAAGTTTTGGACCACATAGAACAATATCGATTAGGATTTTTTTAACCAATAAGTAGTATTAGATATGTTTCCCATCAAACATGAAATCTATACTATTATAACATTGCTCATATATATGATATTAGGTATTCTTAGCAATCAGTAATAAGGTAATGATATTAAATCATTTGGTGGGCAGTTATTTATAATGGTATTAAATAATTCGGTGGCAGTTATTTTAAAAAACATATGTTTTTAATTGATTTTTAGAGAGAGAGGAAGGGAGAGGGAGAGAGATGTGAGAGAAACATAAATCGGTTGCCTCTGGAACACACCCCAACCGGGAATGGAACCTGCAACCCATGTGGTATAAGGCGCAACACTCCAACCAGCTGAGCCACCCGGCTGGGACTGAACATAGTCATTTTATAATGAAAGGCGGTTTCTTGGTCTTCAAGGCTCTACATATATGAAGCAGAGAAAGTTATTTAACTTTAAATACAGGCCAGAAGCAGAGCCAATAGTCATTGTAAATTACTTTCAGGCAACTGGTCTGGCTTTAATCAAGGAATTGGAGATGTATGTTTAGCTGTATTTCATAATTGTAATAGATCTGTGATTATTATGAGCCTTCCTTTCTCCTTCCTCCATTTTTTTCTTAATTTTGTTTATTGTGGTAAATTACACATAACATAAAATTTACCATCTTAACCATTTTTAAGAGTGCAGTTCAATGATATTAAATATTCATATGTTGTGCAACCATCACCATCATTCATCTCCAAAACTCTTTCCATCTTTAAAACTGAAACTAAACCCATTAAAACAGTAACTTTCCATTCACTTCTCCCCCTAGTTTATGGCAACCAACACCAACTTGTGTCTCTATGATTTTGGTTATTCTAAGTAATACACATAAGTGGAATCATAGAGTATTTGTTTTTTTGTGACTGGCTTATTTCATTTAGCATAGTGTACTCAGGACTCACCAGTGTTGTAGCATTTGTCATATTTTTCTTGTTTAAAGTTGAATAATATTCCTTTAGATGTATATACTACATTTTATGTATTCATTGATCAATCAATGTATACTTGGGTTGCTTCAATGTTGAAGCAATTGTGAATAATGTTGTTATGAATATGGACATAAATATATCTTCTCAAGAGTTTGCTGTCAATTCTTTTGAGTATATACCCAGAAGTGAAATTGCTAGATCACATATATATTTTTTGAGGAACCACCATACTGGTATTACAACAACTATACCATTTTATATTCCCACCAACAATGTACAAAGGTTTCCATTTTTCTACAGCTTTGCCAACACTTATTATTTTTTGTTGTTTGGTTTTTTTATGGTAGTTATCCTAAGGTGTGTGAAGTGCTTTCTCATTGATTTATATTTCCCTAATGATTAGTGATGTTGAGCATCTTTTCATATGCTTATTGGCCAGTTGTATATCTTCTCCCTCCCCATTTCCCACTCTCTTCTTTAGAGAGTGTCTATTCTGGTCCTTTGTCTATTTTTTAATCAAATTTGTTGTTGTTGAGTTTTGGAAGTTCTCTATAAATTCTGGATATGAACCAATTATCAGATACATGATTTGCAAATATTGTATGCCATTCTGTGGATTTACTTTCCAATTTGCTGAAAGTATCTTTTGCTGAAAACAGGTTTTTTTTTCCACTTGTTTAATTTGAAATTTAATTTGTGTTTTTTTTTTCTTTTGTTGCCTGTGCCTTTGGTGTCATATCCAAGAAATCATTGCCAAGTCCAATGCCATGAACCTTATCCTCTATTTTTTCTTCTGAAAGTTTTATAGGGCAGAGGCTTACAATGATTTGGGGGAAGTATGGCAAAAATGGTCGCCCACCTCTTTGTCTTCGTCTCTGTGATTCGAGGCAGTAATCAGTGACCAGATCCATGATATTTGGAGAACAAGGTCCTTTTTACACACTGTGGCTCCTGCAAACTATAAGCTGCTGCTAGAAAGCCTGCATGTCTGCCTGCTATGGGGCAGAGGGGTAAGGATGGATAGCTGTTACTCTGCTAAGAGCTGAAATTGACCGAAAGTAGCTACAATTTACCCGCAGACCTTCTCCTAGAAGTTGTAAGCTTTCAGTAGACTCCAGATTTCCAAAATAGTTCCAGCAGAAAGATTCTGCTAGTGCTGTTTTTGTCTAGGTGGGAATACAGACATACAGACAAATTCCTGGTGTCTCCTACACCACCATCTTCTCAGAACCCTCTCTGAGGCAATCTCTTTTTGATCAATCTCTTGAAGTGGTTGTTTGGACATAGGCCAACATTTAAAATATGTTTTTAAGCGCCCAAGTTAAATTAACTTGAGCTGGCAAGGTGTAAATAAATCATGGAAGACAGGCCCCTTTGAGTCTCTATTATATATCATTATTTTAATGTAACTGATTTTTATGTTCAATGATCTAATAATTTTATTTGTTCAATATGACATTTAATCAATAACTAGTTGTATTTAACAGTTTCTAGAATAGAATCTATAATATCTAGCCATTTATAAATTGAAATTGATAATAGTAGTTGAATCATAATTTGTCCTATTTGGTCAAGAGGGTTGAGTCAAACATAACTACTCAGTTTACGAGAAATCATTGTCATTGGCATATCAAAGGTTTCTCTGTTATTTAAAACATTTTATCCCATTTCATTGGTAATGTATATCCTATATCCTCACCCTTATGAGCAATCTTAGAGTATGTCTGAGGCATATCATTCTGTTCGTATTTAATCTTGTAAAATCTATATATATTGTATGGATTTTTAGTTTACAAAAATTGTATTGTTATAGAGAACTAATTTTGTTTCAGATTTTCTTCTACTTAGTATTATTTTAAAAATGTGTTACTCTTTTTATATCTATTCAGTATTTTCCCTGCTACCACACAGTAGTTTACAGTATGCATACACAGTTTATCTATCTATTTTTCCAAAGGTAGACTCAGAGATCTCCTATTTCTTATTATCACAAACAATCCTTGAACATCTTCCCA
Source organism: Myotis daubentonii (assembly GCF_963259705.1). Classification (NCBI taxonomy): domain Eukaryota; kingdom Metazoa; phylum Chordata; class Mammalia; order Chiroptera; family Vespertilionidae; genus Myotis; species Myotis daubentonii. Next base: position 59,370,495 of record NC_081849.1, read on the forward strand.
TGTGGACTGTATCATACATTTTATTCAGCAAAGAACAGTGCTATTAATGCTGCATTTTAAATAGCCTGCATCCATATAGGCTATTTTGAAGACTACTTTAAAGACTCATATCCTAGGTTACTCCCTGGGAATTTAAATTAAAGGCCATAGGAAGAAACCTTTTTTTAAAAAATATATATTTTATTGATTTTTTACAGAGAGGAAGGTAGAGGGATAGAGAATTAGAAACATCAATGAGAGAGAAGCATCGATCAGCTGCCTCCTGCACATCCCCCACTGCGGATATGCCCGTAACCAAGGTACATGCCCTTGACCGGAATCGAACCTGGGACCCTTGAGTCCACAGGCCGACGCTCTATCCACTGAGCCAAACCGGCAGGGCGGAAGAAACCTTTTAATCAGAAGTTAAGGGGCCACTGATTTTTCCACAGACTTATTAATGAAGTGGATCAAGCCACTATGGTCTAAATTCTGTGTGAATATCAAGTATTGTTTAAATAGCCATTAAAAAATACTTCTGGAAAGAAAAATCCTCCCATGGAATTGTATGAAAATCGTTGCTATCATTATAAAATCATTTGAAAGAACACACTATTTGCTATGCAGTCTATCATAACTGCTAACTCTAAAAAAATATTTTTAAGTACTGTGAAACAGTTGCCATTTTCTTCCCTATAATCTTGAGCGTTGGCATCTTTGCCAATTTATCTGGGTTGAGTTGAAGTTATGATCCATAAATAACACCATCCATCAAATCTTCAGACTAGTGGCTAACATAAATAAGCACTTGGGCTGCTAGTCAACATTATATACTAGTTAGAAGCTCATTAAACCTTAAAACTCTAATAGAATATAAATTGCTTCCTTCCTGTGAACATTGATGAAGCATATTAAATTTCACTACTTTTTACTTCTCTTTTAGAAATTTGGTAAGGGAAAACAATTTTTTCAAAATAAAATTCAAGGCCTTATTTCCAGCCAAGTGCTTAGGGTGATATAGTAAAGGTAGTCACAGGTTGTTTGACCTTTTCCCAATGGGAGGGCGGGCTTCTTCCCCACCTCGGGAATCTTCAGGAGCTCTGTGACTTCTTTGATCAGTAGAATATGACAGTGTGACCTGTATCTGTTTCCAAGCCTCGCTTTAAAGAAAAAGTCAGCTTCCAATTATAGCCTCTTGGAATGCTCATTCTGAGGACAGCCAGTATGAAGATTGATGATGCTAAGAGAACCAGGCTATGAGGAAGCCTAAGCTAGCCACATGAAGAGCCAGACGAAGGTGTACTTAGCTGTTAGCTGTTCCACCCGTGTCGGCACAAGCATCAGACATGTGAGTGAAGAAGCCTTTAGATACCCTAGACCCAGCCACTCTCTGACTGTAATAGAATTAGAAACCCCAAACGTGAACCCCTTCAACTGAGCTCAGTCAACCCACAAGATACATAATTGTCTTAAGCCATTAAGTTTGGGGCTCATTAACACCCAGCATTAGACTACAGGAACACTTGATCGCCGAGTTGTTGTTCAGGCATATGGGAGGCTATGGGAATTGTGTTAAAACAAAATCTGTCAGTGGGGCCACATGTGCTCTCTTTTAACCAAAGAAGTTTATTTCTATCTATGGTAACCAGGACAAAAAGCAGGAGACAGTGAGTAGTTTCTGAATGCTTAAGGATTGGTCTCAATTTGAAACTTACTGTTGCTGCGATCTAAGGAGTACCGAAGACCAGAAGGGAAGGAGAAAACTGTGTTGCAATGGCAGAGAAGTTTGCTGACCCTGAAAATGATTCACTTCTTATGTTAAAGTATATTTCTCAGGAATTCTTTCATCAGTCCCAGAGAGCATTCATATTTCTCTGTGATGCTGTTTGGATTTGGGAAGTTTTCATTTTATGAGATGAATCTTTATTCATTTCCTTATTCGGGACTGTGTGCATGGTATTAGAATATGTGAAAAATCACCATTGCTTATTTATACATTTTCAAATGTCTTATCTTTAGTCGTGGAATTGTACTTATTAGACATGCAATCCACCTAGCTCACCGATCCCCTGTCTTAATCTTAAAAATGAAGATAATGACTGTAACCAGTTTACGTACTTATTAAGAATAATGGGAGGCCAAAACCGGTTTGGCTCAGTGGATAGAGAGTCGGCCTGCGGACTGAAAGGTCCTGGGTTCAATTCCGGTCAGGGGCATGTGCCTGGGTTGCGGGCACATCCCCAGTAGGAGATGTGCAGGAGGCAGCTGATCGATGTTTCTCTCTCATCGATGTTTCTGACTCTCTGTGTCTCTCCCTTCCTCTCTGTGAAGAATCAATAAAATATATTTGGAAAAAAAAAAGAATAATGGGAGAATTCAGGAAAAACTCAGGGGAGTGTCTGGCAGATATTATATGCCCAGTAAAGTTTATTATTATTATTAATACTACTATTATCATCATTATACAAATAATAACCATAGAACTACTAGTAAAAGGTTGCAGCAAGAGATTGTTTCGGAAGACATTCAGTCTGCAGTTTCTCCATTTTCAAGTAGAGTCTAGTGGAATTCCAGTCCTTCCCCATTGCTATTTGCAATTGTCCTAAATGTTTTAAATGTTTTCTTGAGTAAGTAGTAAATATTTGGACACCAGTGCAAAATGTACCCTGTACCTTTCTTTTATTTTAAATAGATTGTCTACATTTTAGAAGAATGTGTCCCTTGCAGTCAGGACCAGGGAGTCCTTATCTAAGGCTGAAGTGAGTGGTAAGCAGTGCAGGTTGAGCTGAGGTGACATTCCCTCCCTGGAGTAGTGGAGATGAGAAGAGATATAAAATTCATCATGATCTGGAAATAATTCTTTATCTCTGTACATTAACCCTCCCCATTGCTTGCCTTGGAGTCCTCATGTTCTGCTTGGGGGAAGAGTAGGCTTACAGTTGTGAGTATGCGAAACACAGAGTTTATGCGAGTATTATTATTATTATTCATTAATTATTGTATTGTTTTCTATGTGAACAGCTGTAAATCTACTTTTGCCCCGCTCTGTATAAACGTGTGTACTTTCTCATCTCGGGGAAGTCACAGCTCTTTTCCTTCTGCCGTGATCACTCACTCCTTTCCCCTTCACTGACTAACGCCTGGGGAGTCTGCTCAGCTGTACCCAAACAGTTAGCCGTCTCCTTCCTTAATGTTTCCGTGGCTCACCTGAATTTTGCTAATCTAACATCGACTCTGTTATACAGAAAAAATGTAGTGTATTTGTCTGTCTCTTCCAATAGAGTGTAGTTCCTTGAAGGAAGGGACTTTCGTTTTCACTGGTGTTTACATTGTTGGCTGACAGAAGGTGCTCAGTAAATATTTGTTGAATTAATGAACAGAGATGCTAAAGTCAGAGAGCCAGCTCCTCTGAGGCCTGCGCAGGAGAAGAGCATGCTGCTGTGGGAATCATGTACTGTGCTGGCAGCTCTCCCTTGTCCAGCTAGCTTTTCGAGCTAGTTGAGTTTTATAATTTTTTCTTCTTCCCATTTACTTTAGCGTTTGTGTTTCAATATCTGTCTAGTCTATATCACGTATTGTTTATGGGCCTGGGCTACCTCTCCCTTAAATAAAACATTGACCTGTTTTAATTTTTAAGCCCAAAGCATTGAATTTATTTTTGCAGTAATAGTGGTGTTGATTTCCATTGCAAATACGGATGTTCCCTTAACACACATTAAAACCGTATCACACTCTATAGTATTCCAAAGAGGAAGGTGAACTGTTTTCAAAGGCCATAAATAGCTTAACAACAAAGGATGTAAACACCTCATGAAACAAAAAGTCTCCAGTCATATGAATGACTTGTGGCTGAATATTTCAACAGGATCAACCTTTGCTCCTTTGATCTTGAGGTTTCTACTTTTGAATGTCCGCACCTGGCATCTGCAGTAAAATGCACAGCATCTGGGTTACAGAATGCAAATACCATCCATTCAGGCAAACCTTCAAGAATAGCTGCTTTGGTATTTGCATCATGCATTGGAAATAAATGGATTTGGACTGCAGTAGAAACTTTAGAAGATTTGGGGGTCAACTTTAACTTTTTTGGAATGGTCCTGTCATGCCTTCCTTTTTGGTGTTAAACAGGATTTTTTTTTTTTTTTTTTTTTTTTTTTACTATTCTCAATATCACTTTAATTCTAAATACGATTAAACTAGCATATTTAGCAAAAATGATTACTTTTGTTTCTTCAGTTTCTGTGTACCTTTCTGCTTTAAACAGATTTCTAAAATTCAAGGGAGAATTTTTGTTAGCAAGATATTTAAACATTTCTGTTATTTATTGTCTGCAAGGTTCAGGTACTTTGGAAAAATGTAGAAATTTGAAGCAAGCCGACATATTATTTTCCTATTATACAGCATTATGACTTCCTTTTCCCCCAAAACCTTCATTGAAGGACAGTTAGGAATGTGAGAGGGTTGGCAAAACACAGAGGAAGGCAACTATTAATTGTTGTGTATGATTGGGTAATATGCCTTGGCAGTGGTTCTCAACCTTCCTAATGCCGCGACCCTTTAATACAGTTCCTCATGTTGTGGTGACCCCCAATTTCATTGTTACAAATTGAACATAATTAAAGCATAGTGATTAATCACAAAAACAATATGTAATTATATATGTGTTTTCCAATGGTCTTAGGAAACCCCTGTGAAAGAGTAGTTCGACCCCCAAAGGGGCCGCACCCCACAGGTTGAGAACCGCTGCCTTAGAGGCAAATGTTTTTATGTTAGGTTTTATGTTAAATAGGCAACTACGTGATGTGGTGTTTCAAGAAAACTTATAGATCAAGTTCCCTTTAAGAGAATTGTTAAACTTGCTATTAGATATAATAAAAGTGATACTAATTTGTTCAAGCAATTTATAATAGAAACTTTAAGGTCTTTTTAAATAATGCTGTTTGGTTAGTATGCATGTATATGCGACTGGTGCAGTTGGGTTGTGAGTTTTTACTTGGATTATAACCTGGCCATTTTGTAAAGAAGGTATGCTAAGAAACATTATATTCAAAGTGAATAAAATTATATGCAATTAAAATCTATACATTCAGACAGTGCTTTAGGTCTTGTTAATTTCTGCCCTATCCCTATCCATCTAAATATCCAGATGTTTGATGTTACATGTGATTGTATGAGAGCTCTGATCTGAAATCCTCTGGCTTACTGGATTACCCTTTACCCACATGGTTTAAATTAATAATAAAAAAATGAACCAGGGCAATCCTGCAACAAAAGAACAAGACTTTATTGTATAGCAGAATTGCAGATGTGGAAAGGTGCTCATAATAAAGACAGAATATTTCTGTTTCGGAGAGCATCTGGAATGCCACAGGACCTCTCCGTTATCAGGAGCTAATGTTAGACAGCCTCGGTTTGTGATTAATTTAATATTCAGAGAAACTTTTTTTTAAGGCCTTGTGCCATTCATCATCATAATGTCATTTTTGCAATCCTAAAATGATTTACAAAGTCAACTCTCCCCCCTAATTTCTAAAACAATATTAAGACATCAAAAAGTTTCAGATACAAACTTCAAAGGGCAGCCAAATCAGAGATTTCTGGCTAAGACAGTTTAGACCATTTAATATCCTTTGGTTTTCCAAGGATTAAATTGCAGCCCATAGAATTCCTGGAATCTGGCTAAGGAAGTATTATGTAATATAGCATGGCAATTTTGGAAAGACTGGAAAGGACGAAAGGAAAGAGATGCCATCTTTTCAATTTACCCACCTTTCAGTAAATGGCTGTGGAATATTCGAGACAGTGAGGCTTTATCCCAGGGTGGACACCAAGCTCGGATAACCAGGGAAATGTTTGCGTGGAAGCTCAGGGTGGCATTCATTTGGAGACTCGGCCTCTCTTCTTATAGCCATCACATTGCAGTGAAGCTGGGATTCAGGACTCATGAATGAAAATCGAGCAGGAACCGATAAGAGAAACCCACTCTGGCACAGTCACAGAGGCCGCGCTTCCAGTCCATGTGGTTTTCCAGGGGCAACAGCGAGTGTTGGTTGCTGGTGTAAGTGCCATGACGTGTCATGGGAGAATCACACCACATGTCATTCTGTGTGCAGGAAGAATCCTGCATGTGGCCACCGGGCTGTCCTGGGAAATGTAGTGTTCCCTGAAAGGACCACATCCAGCTTGAAGTTGAGCCAGGAAAAGAAAAGATCTGTGAAACAAATGTTGGCTCTCTGACTAAACCAAAATATCAGTGATTGTTACGGGAAATGACCTTCTACGAAGGACTTTCCCCCACAAACACTTGCCGCCAGAAAGGCGAGCGTATTACAGGTTGTGATGTGCTTAAACGTGAGTTCAGTCACTCTTAGGATAATGTAAGATCTTGGTGACCTCAGACTACACTGCTGGTCTGATAATCAGGTTTGCTTTTATGCCTTAATTGTAACAAACAAATTGCATGGAAGTTTCTATGATGTAGAGAGATCAACAACAAAAAAATATTGAAATTATAGAGCATAGTTACAGAAAAATTACTTTTCACAATTTAAAATTTGATTTAACATTTAAATATGCGCCTCCCAATCCTAACCTCAATGCTTTGTGCATATGCATAAGCGCATCAGAGCCCTTAAGCCGCAAGAGCATGATTTGAAGTGATTAAAGTGTGAGATCTCCTTAAGCATTCAGTGAATCCCTAGTCTCAGGAAACCAGAGTTCACTTTATAGATATATTTCAATTTGGCATAACTAATTACACCAAACCCTTATTAGTTCAAGCTGCATTTTATACTGTTCCTAACTGTTCCAGCCGATTATTTTATTTTCAACTTCAACCGGGATAATAGTGTGGTGATACCCCCCTTCATCTAACCTTATATGAAGGTATAGTAGGGATGAATAGTGATGGACGAAGACTTGACTTGGGTTGGTGAACATACAATACAGTGTACAGATGATATGTTGTAGAATTGTGCACCTAAAAATGTTTAATTTCATTACCAGTGTCACCCCAATAATTTCAATAAAAAGGAAAAAAATACCTTAGGAGATACCCTAAAATATATTATTTTTTCTCCTGTTGAGGTCACACGCTAATGCTTAACAGAGACCAAGCAAGCGATAGAGAATAGGATAAACATGTCCTACTTGGAATTATGTATTTTAAACAATATTTTGGAAATCATGGTTTTGAAAAGCACTCTTTCTTTAAAAGGTGTAGCTGGTATCTCAAGGGTGTCCACTTGTTGCTACAAGGGAATGTGCAGTCTGTATAGTTGTAGCTCCTAACCACATCAACAAAGAAACAAAAACTTGATTTTCCTACTATTAAAATGCAGTAGAAAAAGTCAAAAGCCAGTATAAATTTCAGTATTATGTAATTTATTCCAGAAATCTTCAAATCAAGGGAAGCCTAATTCAATCACATAGTAACATTATAATTCTGTGTCTGGATATATAGAATACATGGAAAGATACATATTCCTTTCTTTGAACATAAAGAGAACTGTGGAGAATGTGGAACAATATGAGATCCTGGATATCTAGAAAGGAAGAATGAAGGCCTTGTGTTTTCTGCATTCTATCAGTTCTTATTTTGTCAGTTCTTTCTCTTTAAGATTTGCTCTCATACACAATTGCGGAGCATTACAATACAGGTTGTGTATGAAAATTGTATCTTCCTCTGTCTGATTTTTAAAAAATCTCATATGTTGTAAAACAAAAGGACATTAATTTCAATGAATATGTGAAGGTGGTTTTGAAGGCACTGCTATAAGTCCTCTGAACTTACACAAGTTCCCCCATAGGCATATGTCATCAGATATCTTAATTCCTTCAGAGTATATTTCTCAGAACTGCATATTCATTGACAAGAACATGTGTGCCAAATGCAAATGTTTGTTGTTTTTTGTATTTGATTCAAAGGTAGGATTGAACAAGATTCGCTGTCTATTATGTAGATGGTTACTGTATCTGTATTACATGTGAGATGGTTTGGGGACATACCTTTTAAAAATCATTTAGGAGGACCTTGATAAAGCACCTTGGTCATGCCTGTTTGTCAGTTATTCTGCTGGTATGTTCATTCATTGGGAATCACTTGGACCCAATGACTCACACAGCCTCTAATGTACGGGATTTCTATATTGTTTCAGGTGAGTCTACTTTTTTTCCAATGAGAACTGGACCATTTTTTTTTTCAAATAAGAGTATTTTATGCCCAAGGAAAAATGATAGTTACATGTGAAATGTGGAAAGACCACAACAAAGAATTACCTTTTAGATTAGATATGTTCCTGTGATTCTTCATCAAATACTAATTTTAAATTGAGCACCATATAAAGTAAATTTATGGCTTTAACCACATGGTTTTAGGCTTCTTAAGTGACAGGAGTAAAATCTCTTTGTACCTATGTGCCTTTTTTGTTAAACATAAATATGGAGAGATATATATGAATTAATTCAAATGACTCAGAAGCTAATAAAACTCTCTTTAATTAGTTGCTGATGTCCAGGTTCATCTCTTACATTGTTAACTGCAGGTTTGGTCTGGACCCTGACTTGTTTGGTGGGAGGTGCCAAAGAACATTGTACTGTGCTCTGCTTGTCTGAACAACATTAAAATTCAATTTCCCAATTTTGTTTTAACAATACAAGGAGCCTAAGGAAGACGCCAACAATATAGCTCATTTAAATCATATTATCTTAGATAATATTGGCACATTATCTTATGCCAATAGCCTTTCCCCCTCTTTTAGAACTCTCAGTTGGCCTCTCTTTGCAGTCAGATCTTTTACTTTTTAAGAGCTGTTGTCTTCTTTCTTTTCAAAGTGGCTCAGTGGTCAGTGGTTCGTTGAAGAGTGCACTTCAGACATCTGGAAAATACTTTAATGATTTCATGAATCATAACATTGGAGTTTTGACTTTACTTTTTGAAAAATTGAAAAGTTCCTATGTAGAATTTATATTTCTTTAAAGACAATGTGTTCTACACATGAAAATTCTTGATGTCTACTGCCAATGATTTTTGATGACTATATATATATATATTTTCCCTAAAGATTTTAAAGTTTTGAGAGAGAGAGAGAGAGAGAGAGAGAGAGAGAGAGAGATCGATCAATGGGCTGCCTACTGCATGCTCCCTATTGGGGATCCAGCTTGCAACCCAGGCATGCACTTTGATGAGAATTGAACTGCCAACTTTTTGGTGCATGGGACTATACCCAACCAACTTAGCCACACATGCCAGGACCAAATTTATATTTCAGTGAAGCCTTTCCTTGGAAAAATTAGAATTTTTGTTTTAAGTCAATATATGTTTAGATATGTTGTTGAATTATGTGCTAAATAATATTAAATTATTTCATTATCCATCTACTTTGCTTGGCCAAATCTGTGTGTGTGTTTGTTTTTGAGTATACATATGTGTGTAATAAAAATATATGGATTTTTTACATTGTTGTAAATATTTTTTCAAGTCATTTTTTAATTAGACAGCCTAACTGTGTTAGGGTCTACTAGAGAGTGCTTCTGATAGTTTTTGTAGTCTTCTGATAATGCTTAAAAGTAGAATGTAATTAGATAAAAATAATAGTGCCATGGTTTGTTTTGTGAGTATTTCTGCTAAGGAGGAGAAATAAAAGTAGAATCTTTTTTTTTAAATATATTTTATTGATTTTTTACAGAGAGGAAGGGAGAGAGATAGAGAGTTAGAAACATCGATGAGAGAGAAACATTGATTAGCTGCCTCCTGCACATCTCCTACTGGGGATGTGCCCGCAACCCAGGTACATGCCCTTGACCGGAATCGAACCTGGGACCTTTCAATCCGCAGGCTGACGCTCTATCCACTGAACCAAACCGGTTTCGGCAAAAGTAGAATCTTTAACGCAGAGTAATATGGTAGGTAGATGTTCAGTGGATGGTAAACTGTTGCTGAGGAAGAATTGTGAATTAGGATAGAGGGATAAAGGAGGTGGGCAAGAATCCACATTTATCCTTTATGCATACGTCACACTGTATCCCTCTGTTTATTTAAAATATTGCTTCCTGTGTTTTAGGCATGGTTTGCTCTCTGTTCAACAATAATAATTTCTTCCTTCATAAACTTGATTTAATTTTGGCTAAATCACCCCTTTCCTTTCTATTTTATTTTCTTTGTCCTCATTTTGTTAACATTGACTTAGTGTTGCTTTTGTTACTTAACTCTGTGCTCCATGGTGATCATTTAGAAATTATGCAAAAACTTTGAGAATAGGTACCTAAATCTCTTTCCAGGCACTCTGGAGGTTAGGAAGGTTGCCTCAAAGGTAGATTTGAGGAATGGCTGTATGTCCATATAATAAATTTGTACAGTTTCAGATCAAGTGGCAAAGGAGATGTAGTGGCAAAAGCGCTGGCTTGGATTCCAGAGTTATACAGAATTGGATGTTACCACTATGTGGTATTGGAAAAAGTCTATAAAATTTTCTAGTCTTACTTCCATCCTCTATAGATTAAAAGTGTTTAGATATAGGTTCACTAGGGTCCCTCCCATTGTAAAATTAATTCTGATATTTTAAAAATATAACCTTAGTCATAGAGTTGAATGTCTGTAAACTATTCATTTGGTAGATCAGGGACTTATTTAAATTAATTTATAAAATGTGAATTAATAGCATCGGGTAGGACTCCCTAAGGTTATCTATTTCATTCATATTTAAGAACCTGGATTCATCAGGCAGTATGACTACTGGCAATTTCAGGACTCATTTGTGGAATGCACATGTATTTTTCAGTACTAGTAAGAAAAATATGTAACCATTCTCATTATTATACCTCAGTTTCTATAAGAAACAAACTTTCCTGGAGTCATCTAAACTCACTTTCTTGTTTTGAATTTCTCAAAATATAAAGAGTGTTATATGTCAATTTCTTTCATACACCAGCTATTTATCATTATTGGTAGCCTCCTTCACATTCTATGAAGTCATACCTCTGGGTCTCTCCTCTCTACAGTAAATAATCTTTTCAAAAATTGTATTTGCCAATTTAAGGGATTTTCAGTAAAGGTAGATTATCTAAAATGGATGTTTTGTGTAATTGTTACTCAGTGAGCTTCACTGTATCACAGTGCATAAAACAGAAATATGATCTCCTTAATCTTGATTCTATTTTCTACATGTTCCATAACTTCCTCCATCAATACAACCAAAGCAGCTGAAAGTTAGAAAACTGTGGTACTTGTCTTCAAATCCCTTTGCACTTAGGTAGTGGGTGTGAAAACAGAAATGTAAGAAACAGAACATGTGTGATATATGAATCAAAGTGTAGAGGCTATTTGGTGTGAAACAATGTGATCCTTGTAGCTCCTGCTAATGCATCATTCGGCAAATGCCTGAAGAAGACATTTTTCAATGGCAAAAACAGTCTCCTGGAAATAGACCCTTTATTCATTCCTTTGCATGAAACTTTACAGGATGAAAACAAAGGAATATCTTCATTTTATGAACTTAACATAGGTGTCTGCAACTGGCTACATAACAAATACATGGAAATGAATTGGTTCACATCATTACCTACTTTCTGTAAAACTATCTACTCTCCATTTCAATTAAAATTCTTAACAAGTCAACGTATCATATGTAACACATGGAAACAAAAAAATATGGCTAAGGTATATTTTCTAAAGGGTGTAACTTGACTGCTTTTACTGACCTTAGGCCCTCAAATGTAATTATAGCAATTAGGTAGAATTCACACAGCCCAAGACATCTATAATAATAAAAGAGTAATATGCTAATTAGACCGGACAGCCGAACGACCTTCTGGACATCATGTGGGGGCTGAGGCGGAGGCAGTTAGGGGCAATCAGGCAGGCAGGTGAGCAGCTAGGGGTGATCAGGCAGGCAGGTGAGCAGTTAGGGGTGATCAGGCAGGCAGGTGAGCAGTTAGAGGTGATCAGGCAGGCAGGTGAGCAGTTAGGGGTGATCAGGCAGGCAGGTGAGCAGTTAGGGGCAATCAGGTAGGCAGGCAGAGTGGTTGGGGCAATCAGGAAGGCAGGCAGAAGTAGTTAAGGGCAATCAGACAGGCAGGCGAGTGGTTAGGGGTGATGAGGTAGACAGGAAGAGGCAGTTATGGGAGATCAGACAGGCAGGTGAATGGTTAGGAGCCAGCGGTCCTGGATTATGAGAGGGTGCAGGCCGGGCTGAGGGACACCCCCTCCCCCCCATCCCACCACCACCATGCATGAATATCATGCACTGGGCCTCTAGTCTGATTATAAACACTTGGAAGTATTCTTTAATCTAGAACTTTTATGAAGTGATATGCATAATCATTGAGAATTACCAAATTAGAGTATAAATAATATATATTTCTAGTCTGTTAACCTAAATATCCTATATAATAAAAGGCTAATATGCATATCAACTGAACGGCAGAACGACCCATCACTATGACATGCACTAACCACCAGGGGGCAGATGCTCAATGCAGGAAGCACCACTCATCCAGCAGACCTGAGCCAGGCTCACAGCTGAGGAGCACAGCAGCGGTGGCAGGACCCTCTTCCACCTCTGCGGCAGTCAGACATCCCCCGAGGGTTCCCAGACTGCAAGAGGGTGCAGGTCAGGCTGCAGGACCCCCGTGAGTGCACGAATTTCATGCACTGAGCCTCTAGTTATTACATATTAACTTACAGAGCTCTCAAGTCATTTTATTCAGGAGCTGGTGAAAATGAATATGGATAAGAGAGAGTCTGGATAAGAGAATTGTTCTGTTCTGGTTTTATGACCTTTCCTGTGTGTTCCCAGCGTTGCTAATCTCATGTTCTTGTGTGCCTCGTTTTTTCCTTTACTTCAGTGACCCTGTTTGTGTTTGTAGACAATTTTTTGTCTCTCCTACTGCAATTGCTCTAAGATCTCTAAATATTGGTTAATGCTATTACTATGGAAGGTGCCCCCACCCCCAATAAGCCCTGCAGAATATCCTGAGTCATTAATTGCTCTAGCACAGGGCTGGGCAAACTTTTTGACTCGAGGGCCACAATGGGTTCTTAAACTGGACCGGAGGGCCGGAACAAAAGCATGGATGGAGTGTTTGTGTGAACTAATATAAATTCAAAGTAAACATCATTACATAACAGGGTACGGTCTTTTTTTTTTTTTTTTTTAGTTTTATTCATTTCAAATGTGCCGGCCCGCGGGCCGTAGTTTGCCCACGGCTGCTCTAGCACAAACTTCCCTCACTTGTTCAGTACCGTGAGTCCACTTTCTAACCAGCGTCAGTGTTTCTGGTCATCTACCTCTGCAGTGATTGCAAAGAATCAGGGGCCAGAATGCTCTAATTCTCCTGATTGAGGTCACAGTTTAAAATGCATCCTCCTTTGGATGGCCTCGTAACACAAACTTTGTAATTAGTTCAGTTAAACAATCCTGAGTTCTCCATCCTCCCATATCCTCATCCCTCACCTAAAGAATTTCTGAAATGTTACTATGTAACAGTGTCATCACTTCTTGTCTCTCCCCTCTCCCCCATTTCCAACTTCCTTCACCAGTGCCAGGCCTGTGAAGTACCAAGTCCAGACCTGTTTACACCATTTTTCACATTTATTGTTTCACTTTCTTTTCCTGGGGAATGTTTGCCTTTGTTTCCTCTAAGCATGTCCTCTGCCTTTTCAGTTTCCCATCCATTGCTCTCTGAATCCACAGATTGCAAGGGTGGGTAGGTGGTGGGAACTGTTGCTGGAATGTGGATAAATTGAACTTGGAAAGTGGTCTACTCAATGCTGAAACCAGGGGTGTAGTGTGGATTAATTATTACCCCCGATGATCTTATTGTTTTGGGAGGGTGAGGAGGAGACTTGGAAATGGTCACCATTGTTCTCCAAGCTTTCGACATTTGTATCGTTGGGGGACTACATGATATCATGGACGTGAAGTTTCAAACACCCCGTCTAGAATATTGCCAATTATTAGTTAAACAAATATTAGCCTTCTTCCATTTCATGGGGGACTTTTTGAAGACCAATGAGGTAATACCTGTGACACATTTTGTAAGCTTTATGCACGTCATAATTGGCATTTGTCAGTTGTTACCCATACATATGACTACTCCTGCAAGGCCCACAATTCTGCTTTGTACTTCTGGCTACCCAAGTCCTGATTGCTTTTCATAGAGATGCTGCTCCATTAGGTTTTTCAATACTGATATATGTGTTTTTTAGAAGATGGAGTAACACTTGTCCAGAGTGGTTCAGTTGGTTGAGCATCATTCTTTGCGCCAAAAGGTTACCGGCTTGATTCCTGGTGGTGGCACATACGGAAGGCAGCCAATTGATGTTTCTCTCTCACATCAATGTTTCTCTGTCTGTCCCTTCCTCTCTCTAAACATGTCCTTGAGTGATAATTAAAAAAGAAATAAATAAAAAAGATGGAGTAACACTTTTAGAGATTGCATATGATTGGGGCATGCTGTATATCTATCTGAACCTCAGAAGACTCCTTAGCAGTTAGAATGCCTCACATTTTAAATCTCAGCTTCCCCTGAGCATCTATGCATGTCAGAGATGATGTGTTTTTGTAAGCTTTTTTGAATATGTTTTTGGAATAATATTGTGTATAAAATGAGTAAAGAAACAAATCATAATTAACCAGGTGTTTCTTCTGTCATCCTGTGAGTGGGGATTTATACCAACTGCTGGCTAAGCTTACAAACTCAAAAATAAGATGACTCTTGCATGACGAAAAATTCATTGGAATTATCTGATTTCAAGGCAATTTTGTATAAAATGCAAAAGTCAGAAGATTTAGAAGAGAGGTGAGAATTTTATTTCATTTCACATAGTTTATCTATTAAAATTGTATACTAAAAAAGAGTACACTTTATAATTTAAATAAGGCCGTCAGAGAAAGACAAGTATCACATGATCTGTCTCATATGTGGAATCTAAGGAACAAAATAAACTGATGAACAAAATAGATCCAGGGGCACAGAAGCATGGAACAGACTGTCAAGTTTTAGAGGTAGGCAGGGGAGGGTGGGTGGGAAGAGATCAACAAAGAACTTGTATGCATACATGCATAACCCTTGTACACAGACAATGGGGTGGTGAAGGCCTGGGGAGGGCGGGCGGGGACAGGCTAGGAGGCGTTGATGGGGGGAAAAAAGGAACATCTGTAATACTTTTAATGATAAAGATTGATAAAAAAAAATTGTTTGCTCCTATTACTTTGACTATAATTCTGTAAATCTGGTTTTGCTACAGGAGCCTCTAGTCCTCAGTAATAGTTAATATAATATAAACTATGTTATTATATAATATTAATTTTATAATATGTTGCAATAGTAAAGTAAATAGTTATTAACATATTACACTAATATATTTATATTAATATAACATTATTTATATATATAAAAGGCTAAGTGACTGACCATACATCTGTCCAACCGTCCGACTGACCGACCAGCCGGTACATATGACACGCACTGGCAGTTTAGAAATAAACGCTGACTTGCACATGCACCATACATATAAAGCTCTCACTGGCACCAATCACAAGCATGTGTTTCGATCTGTCATTGTGGATCATGAATTTTATTTACACTGCTATTATAGAGAAATGGTGAATATTGATATTAAAATATTTTCTTCTAATTAATTTCCTTTCAATGTGCATGAATCCATGCACTGGGCTACTACTAGTAGTGTAATATATAAAATGTATAAGTACATTTTAATATATTTTAAATATTTATGGGAATAAATATAACAATTCTGGTTTTTTATCAGAATGAGCTATACACATATCAGTCTTCACCATGTGACTCTGAGCTCTTTGAGGATACAAACTGTATATTCTGGGTCAGTCTACTGCACTTAATGGATATTCCTTAAATTTCTGTTTGTTTGTTTTAAACTCTATTCCTTAGCATATCAAGTCCTCAACATATTAATAATCCCCCCTCAAAAGAAAAAGTGTTCTGTGTCAATTAAGTTTTAAAAATCCTAGGTTAAAAAAAGGAAGTAGGTTTCTTTTACAACAGGGCCTCACCGGACCCTTGATTAGCTCATGTGCGTTGTGAATCCCGCAGGGAAGTTATAGTATGTGTGATTGCATTCATTTATTCATGCATGCAACAAATATATTTTCAGTGTCTTTAGGGTGGCAGTAGTGTTCTCAATTATTCAGACTTGAGCAGAGAACAAAAAGGCATTGTCTCTTCTCCATGGAGTTTTCTTCTCCATGGAATTTCCACTGGCACGGTAATTTTTTCCAGAGCATATGTCTTATAGATAACTACTACTCTTCCTTAAGTAATTTAAAATTAATATATACATAGTACTATATATTTATCCTTTCTTCTGCTCATGTTTTCACTCCTTTTTATAGATATGCAGATCCCCAATAACTACTATAAAGACTAACAAAGAGCAGTTATTGAATACCCATATGCTAATTATTGAACATAAATGAATGTTAAGCTTAATAAAAAAAAATACATGGCAAAAATGGTATGACCCTACATATCTCTCATATTATTTTTGTCCCAATTCAGTTTCCATCATTTGTCATTTTATTCCTAAACTTCCACTAAGTCTTGACATTTACACATTGGAATTTCCCCCCAGGTATGCATTTTCTCCTAGGACTCTACTCACTACAGAATGACAGGAGTTCTAGACAGTTAACGAGTTTGAATATTTTGGTGCCTGATCATCTTAAGAAATGATTCCCAAACCAGCTTTGGCCAAGAGTAGAGACACAGCACATGACCTGTGTGGAATCTCCGAAAGTCCCACAAAAAGATTATTGCTTGAAAATGATGTAGAGCTGAGAGGAGAGGCACTAGACCCAGAAGATGTTTCATCACCAGAGAGAGGAACAGGTTCCAAACAGTGGCGCTCCACAGGGAGTTGTTGATGGCCGTTGTGTCAAAGCTCTCGTTCTTACTTTTCACTGACAGGGAGCTGGCACGCATCTCGGCTGTGTCAGGAAATGTGTTTTTGACATTTGAGAGGTGAGAAGAGAGCCAGGAAGGAGACTTTGGGACCTTTTAAATGATTATACAACTTAAGCCAGATTCTTATTCTATCGAAATAGTCATATTGAGTTATAAGTATGAAAATCTGGCTCCACTGTTTTTTATTCTCTAAAGAGCTTAGCATTTCATCCTATTTTATCCAGCAACACTAATGTGCTTCACCTATGCTTAGCATTCTGAAGTAGATAGTTAATGGAATTAGGTCACTGGAGCTTTATGTCTGGTATGGCCTTTAATAATTATGAAAAGGTTTATGATGACTATTTGGGAATAATTTTGGCCAATCCAAAAGACAAACTCTGCCTTTATCCCTTTATATCTAGATTCAACATCGTGTTGTGGGATGAAAAAGCATTGTGTTATAGTTCTATTGAGGTGGGGTGTTATTTCAAATTTAGTTTATAAGCAAATTAGAACTGTTTCAGAATTAGGTCAGGCCATTGTGCATTTGCTTTTGTGCAGCAATTTCTGCTTCTTTCTCAGTGAAGGGTTATGGGGTTAGTACAAGTAATCCCTCCTGCTCTCTCTTCATGCTCTGTGCTCAGGATATAAACAAAAAGGGTGTGCTGATTCAAGAAAGGCATGATTTTCAAAACGGCTGCTGCCTGCTCTGTCCCATATGGACATCTCAAACTAGTGGCCACAATTTTAGTGGCTGCTGCCTGCTCTGTCCCATATGGACATCTCAAACTAGTGGCCACAATTTTAGTGGCTGCTGCCTGCTCTGTCCCATATGATCCTCTTAAAATAGTGGCCACACTTTTGGTTGGTCACAACAGGCTGGGGAATTCTTCTCCCTAACAAGACATGAGGGGAACACATGCTGGTGGATTTATAACATCAACAAAAACCTGATTAAAGATGAATTGGATTCCTACTAGATTTCTAGGCAACCAACTACAGCTTTTAAGTTAAGACAAACCCAAATTAAAAAACACACATCAGCAAACAGTGTGGCGTCTACCTGCTCACCCACTGGAATACTGGTGGAGCACATGGTCCTATAAGCCCCTGACCAGGCCCCACCCTAATTTGGAGTCTTTACTTCCATGATCCGTACTGGCCCAAGCATGTCACAGACCCGTATCCTCCTGATCACGTCCTTGAACCCGAGCCCATATCCTCACTGCAGAGTGCTCTGTTTACCTCTGCAATTGCTCAAATGCCATCTGCGAAGCATTGAGCTATTGTGCCTGCATTTCTACTGGCCCCAGTTATTTCTCTGCGTATTTTCTATGGCACAGATAAGTGCAGTTTTTGGGAAACAGATGTTTTTTTTCAGTGTGGATGATTCTGCTAACACTTAGCAAAAATCTATCAGCTACAAAAGGCTTTCTGCACTCAAGGTAAGTAGGATTTTGTTGATCTCCCTCAATTTAGGCAGGGGAAGGTTAGGTTCTCATTTCTCTATTATCTAGAGGAAAATGTCGTTCTTATATTCCTGACACAATTTTGGTTTTCAGAATGTCTCGGCTTCTTGCTGCCACATACCCTAGGGCTGAGTAAAGGGGGGATTGAAATTGTGTCACTTGCTTTTTCTAGATGGTGGTTTTACTGGGAGGGTAGGACTGGTCAGTATCTGTCAGGAAGCTGGTCATTACAAACTGCTTCAGAGTAGTATAAAGATTATTGTTGTTCCCTGAAGGGTAACAGTGAGACAAATATTGGCTACTTTTTTGTACCCTGAGATAGTGTGAGTGATCCGTAGGGACAATAATTAAAACACATAGGCCACTAGGCGCACAGTAAGTGCTATATAATTGTCAGATATTATTACTGTTGTTGCTAGTTTACTCTCCTTGAGACAATAATGGAACTACTGATGTAGTAACCAGAGAAAATCAATTTTCCCCTACATTGGCTTGTCATAGAAGAACTCAAGAAAGCAATTAGTGTTACCCTGCCCAAACTTCCACTTGTCAATTATAATGAGAAGAAACTTCCACCTAAGATTCCACCTCTAATGCGTAGAAGTACTTTGTCATTTTTTCTTCACAGAAAGTTTTCCCATTGATGCTTTTAAAATATGGCTTGAGTCTCTCAACGCAAGAAGTGGTAGAGGAAGAAATATGTGCCTGCTTCAGGTCACTATCTCTATCCGTTATAAGAGAAGGTAGTATTTCAAGTGGGTACACCAGATAAAGGAACAATGGCACAAGTGGGCTGACATGAAGGTTTTATTTGAGTCAGTGGCAACTTGAAAGTTTTATTGGTGAGAGTTAATGCATGTCTGGATTCAGACAGAGCCCTGAGATCTAAGGATTGCTGCCAGCTTGAGCTTCGTTATCTGTGTCAAACGCAACCTTTGTTTCTTCCCCCTTAAGAAGAGGGTAAAATTCCTAACCCAAACCAAGAAGGGACTGAGGAATGGTTATGTCATGGTCTTGAGTATTAAGATTTTTTTAATTACTAAATTTTCCCCAGAGTATTTGAAAAATGTTCATCTTACGAAGTTCTGGATTGTGTTCTCTTGGAGCCCGTCAATTATGACCATACTTCTTTAAAAAGAAAAGTGCTTCAAAATGAATATTTTGAGGTGAAGAGATAATGAAAACAGATGAAGCCTGTTCCTAGTAAAGATATTTTTTAAAACTTAAATCTGTTTTGGTATTGATTAGAGTTTAATAATATCCTTTAAAATTATACATAGAGTAATAAATAACTGATATTTATATGGCATTTTATTGTTTTCAAATTCTGGCACATGTTATCTCACTTAAAAGTCACAACTTTATGTGGAATTTGGATTTCAGAGCTACTGAGTGACTTGCCCAGGGACACATGGCTGGCAAGAGGTAGATCAAAGCATAACCTTTTAGCTTCAAATCCATAGCTCTCTCCAAACTCACCGAAACCTCATCAAAGACAAAAAGACATTTACCTCTCAGACTTTCATCTGATGAACATATACTCAGACAAAACCTATGCTGTGAAATTAATGGTAAAATGATGGTTTGATCTTTCAGACAATCCTCCCAACCATACCTACTGCCAATTCCCCAAACCCCCAAACTTCTATTTATCTTCAGTAGCAAGTGCCCTTCTTAATGTACTTGAGAGTTTTTTGATAGCATGTCCTCATACAGTATGAAAATGAATTTGTTTTTTATAAAGTTAATATAGAATTGGTACTTTTACATGGCTTTCTCGTATATAATAAATCCAATTCTCAAATGTATTTTGGCAAAGAAGTGGAGGAGTGATTTGAATTATAATGCAGCTGGCAAAACTGTAGGCATCATCGGTAATTAAGAACAATTTGACATGTTTATCATTTAGTGCAAACAATGTTATCTGATCCAGTTTCCTCAGTTCTTGATATTTGACTGTGCTTGGCCTCTTCAGTCGATTTGCTGGCATTGATTATTAAACACTTAGCTCTTTAAATTGGGGGAAATTCTACATAGCTAGCTCATTCATTTCAAACATTTGCCTGTGACTCACCACGAAGGTTGTTTCTATGAGCCCTGTTAATGGGAAGAAAGGAAATGGCGCTCACATGTCATGCTTGCTCTGTGTTTAATACTTATTCTCTCTTCTTTGTCTGCCTTTAGCCTTTTAAACTGTAAAAGTGTCACCATAACAACATTAAGTGACTTTTAAGAGACATAAATTTCAGTCCTGCCACCCTTCATGCAATGGCTTTTCCTCCCTGGTTTGGCTTTATGCCTTTATTGTACTTCATGCATGTGAATGGACAGGCAGTTCTAACTCAGCCCTTATCAGAATGCCATCTGCTCCAGCTAGTCACTTATTGGTGTCTCTTTCTCTCTCTCTCTCTCTCTCTCTCAACTAAAAACCTTTGTGGGAAGGAGGCTTTATTTTGTTATAATTTTTGCCCAAAGTTCATAGAATGATGTATGACACATACCAGTTATTCGTTAAATGTTTGGTGAATAAATATCGAATCAAGTTCATTGAGATAGCGTCCCTGTTCTTGCATTCTCTGTCTGTTTTCATTGGGCATGATGCTCAGTATCCAGCTATAAAACTGGGGCCATGGTCATATTCTCAGAGATTACTGTAAGAGTTCCTGTTACTTCGACCATGCACTTCAGTGTTTTTATACTGTGAAGTAATCCTCAAAAGGTGCTGCTGCTAATTTTCACAACTTTGTACCAGCGGGTTTTACTTCCTGTGACTATACCATAAATACTTTTCTGCTTTAGATCAGGTCTGCATTATTTCAGTAGCAATGCAGCTAGCCCCTATGCTTCCATTCCTGCTCCTTCTCCCATACTGCACCCAGACCGACCATTGGAAACATAAGGTCTGATGGTCAGTTTTTCACACCCCTCAGCAGAGGCTTGTCTGTCTCCTTAACCACCCCCCCCCCCAACTCCCAGGCCACTGCCTAATGTTTGTGCTTATACGCCTCTGGTAGTTGTATATCTAGCATCTGCAGGCCTCCAAAGAAGGAAGGAACATTTTATCATCGCATGCCTCCTGCATATCTCCCCAGCCTCAGTCTCCCTCCAGCAAGACTTGGACACCTATCGAGGGTTGTAAGAATGAATAAGAATGAAGAGTTCCCTGATGGGACCATGCTCTTTCCCACCACAGCGCCTCTGCATATGCTTGCTTTTCTTCCCAGAAGGCAGTCTCCCTCCCCCACTGGGACACTTGACAAATGTTTATCCCTTACAAGTCAGCTTAACATTAAGTATCCTCTTCAAACACTCCCCTTTCACCTGGCAGAGGTTTCTTGTCATAGCACATTGTCTGTATGAATATCACACAGTATGCAAGTCATCTGTAACCATCGTCTGCGTGAGTTTTTTTTGTGTTTTTTTTTAAACTCAATGGTGAGCTCTTTGTGTGGCGCCTCAAATGTACTAGTAATGTCATCTCTATTCCTTGCACCTAATGTGGTGGTGCTCGGAAGTCCATTACCACTCAATGAATATTTCTGGAATGAATTACTGTATAGACTTTGTAACTATAATTCCATTGGCAACAGTATACTCTACTATATTCCACTACAGGAATGTACTTAACCATTCTATTGTGAAAATGTTGGAAATTCCCATTCTACATGTGGATTCTCATTTCACTGGAATTTTCTACTTAGTGAAAATTCTTAGGCAACAAAGTATTTTAAAATAAAGTTTCTGATAAATAATGCTTTGCAATTGTTAGGTAAACTTAGAAAGGGGAAAAAAGCAGTTTGTAAACCTATGTGTAGGCAAGTGCTTTGTACTCATAGTCAGATGCTAAACATATTCAGTTGTCCAAGTAAAACACGTGGCATTTATGCGCATATGTGACTTTAATTGATATAAGGAGTATTTGAAACAGGAAGCACATAGCAAAATGGGTAACTAGCATTATGAGGCAATTCACAGAAGGTGAACCATGAATGACTGTCAAGTATATGAAGGGATGTTAAAACTCATTAGTAATGCAGGATATGCAGATTAACATTTCAATAATCACCACTCCATTTTAGTCAGTATTGCAAAAATTAAAAAGGAGGGTTATTGCCAAGCATTGGCAAAGGAGTGGGAAGACATAATTTTTTGCACCACTAGTGAAAGTGTGGACCAGAGCAGTCATTCTGGCAAGCAAGCTTACAGCACTTAGCAAAAATAAAGTCATTTCTCACAGCATTGTTTGTGTAGTAGGGTGTTGAGGGCACCTAGATGTCTAGTGCAAGCAAACTACCTAAAAAATGTGATGGATGCAACCTGTTACAATGCAGCAGTTAGAAGCAAAGAATGACATACAACAAAACTGATGGCATAGAAACAATGTTGAGGGAAATGGTAAGAGAGAGAATGTGATACATAAATATTCTAATATGTCATTTTCTTTCTCATGCTTTAATGGTAATGATTAATTACTTTCATGATTACAGTTTTGTTTTTTCTTATCCTGCTAAAAAGTTGGATGCTTCTATAGCAGTGATTTTCAACCTTTTTCACCTCATGGCACACATAAACTAATTACTAAAGTTCCATGGCACACCACACACAAACAAATATTTTTTTAATATTTTTTATTGATTTCAGGAAGAGAGAGGGAGAGATTGAAACATCAATAATGAGAGAGAATCATTGATAGGCTGCCTCCTGGAAGTTCCCTCCTGGGGATGGAGCCCACAATTCAGGCATGTGCCCTGATCAGGAATCAAACTGTGACCCTGGTTCATAGGTTGACACTCAACCACTGTATCATGTTAGCTTAGCCACAAAAAAATTTTTTTTTGCCAATCTAACAATAAAGGGATAATCTTGATTCATCAATTGGAAGGCTATTGTTGTATTGGCTGTTTTCTTTTTCTTTCTTTCTTTCTTTTTTTTTTTGACAATCTTAGAAAAAAAGAGGCCAGTGCCCCTGACTAGTCAGGTATTGCATTTTTAAAAAATTCTTGTGGCACATGGATTTGAAATAGCTCTTCTATAGTAAACTTTACATAGTTATGTAACATGTTTCAAAACTAGTTATTTCTTAAGGAACCGAATTTTAAAATGAATTTATTAAAAGATTTTCCCCAACAGTTTATGACTGTGGGAAGCTATTTTTTCCTTAATATTTAAAACTATGTTTGTTGGATTGCTACATTTTTAAAGCATTTTTTTCTTCTCTCTGAAAAGGGAAGGAGGTCAAAAGATTAAGAAATAATAATTATAAAATATTTAAAATTCTTGGTTTATTTAAGAACCCAAGAGATCAATTCTTTCCTTTTTTATGGTCTTTTTACATGGACTACTTTTTGTTGAAGTCTCATTTAAAGAAGGTGTTAAACTAATTTCATCTTTAACTGTCATAATGGTAAACTGAGTGTCAAAGATGGAGTATAGAAATTGCAGGACAACTCAAAGTAGACAAGCTGATGTAATTTTCTGGACTAATCTGGAAGTTTATATGTGACTCACTGTTTCTGCTTTTTATATTTTTAAGCATTTTATTCTTTTAAAAATTTTGAATTGATTTTGAGAGAGAGAGAGAGAGAGAGAGAGAGAGAGAGAGAGAGAGAGAGAGAGAGACATTGAAATAAGAGAGGAACATCGATTGTATGCCCCCTGACTGGGATTGAACCCACAAATTTGGGTGTACAAGACGATGCTCCAACCAAAACGATCTCCCCTCCTGAAGCTGCTCCTGGAAGAGTGCGGCCCATCTTGTGTGTTTCTAGTATTGTGCTCTGCAAGGGCATCTATTGCAGTGCAGGAAATTATACATTTTGGCAGAGAAGTCTGTCTCCCAAGGAAGAGTATTTCAGACTCTGGCTGGGCTGGTGCAAATATTTAACATGCATTTCTTTAGAAAATAATTAGGGTAGCTATCTTCTTTGGAAATTTATTCATTCATTCATTCATTCATTCATTTTTTTGTTAATCCTCACCCAAGGGTATTTTTCCATTGATTTTTAGAAAGAATAGACGGGAGGTGGAGAGACAGAAAGAGAGAAACATCGATGTAAGAAAGACACACCGATTGACTGCCTCCTGCACGTGCCCTGACCAGGGTCAGGGATTGAGCCTGCAACTGAGGTTCCTGCCCTTAACTGGACTAGAACCCAGGACCCTTCAGTCTGTAGACCGATACTCTATCCACTGGGCTAGGGCTTCCTTGGAAATTTTAAAGCAAAAAATTACTCAGTGATAAAAACCTTTTTTGGGAGAACTGAGATATCTGTCCATCTATCATCATTTTATCTCTGTAGCAGTTCCTTCTTAGAAAAAAAGATCAGAATCAATGATGAAGGAAGATATTTCAAATACCTTTCCCTCCTCCTGTCTCCAAATATACAGTATATACCAGCCAACATTACAGATATGTCTATGTCCGAAGACTGAAGTCACTGTATTTACAACAAAGAATGCTGTTATTTATGCCACAGGTCTTTCACCTTAAAATTCGTTCTATTATAGAAAATTTGGCCAAGGACCTCTAAAGTCACCTAACCAGAGATATACAGAATGGGAGGCAGATGTTTCAAAGTTACACTAAGTTCTTTTTAAAATACTGTGCTTGTGTTACTTTATAACGAACTTAGATTAAAGATACAGCTGTGGGCATGAAGGAATGTCCTTACTGTTACTATGATTTTGAAGTATAAACAACAAAATTGGGGATCAAACCATTAACGTTTTATATTTTGGTCCTTTTCTAGCTTCCTTTTGGGTATAAATAAGACAGTTTTTATGTAATTTGGAAAGTTCTTTAGAACTTTAATGGGGGATATTTTTTTTCATATCATTTGTTTAGACAAGAAGACAAAACTGGTAAATTTAGGATTTCTTTGTGGAAAGTCTCTGTAAATGAAACTAATGAATCTTGATTTAATAAACTTGAATGAATATGTATTTTGTCATAGTTGAATGATCTAAGTACTCTGAAGTCAGATGTGCTTTCAAAATATTCCCATAAATGTAAATTCTTAATTATGGCCATTTTAAGGGTATTTATCTGTCTCCTGGTGGTTGTTGCTCCTTTGGCCCCTTTTATATGTTTTGGACAGAGAAAGAAACACAATGCTTGCATTCCTGTGGTTGCTATAGTAATGGAAAAAAATCTGCAGCTGTGATTGTAGACTTGTAGAAAAAGACTGAGGTAATTTCAGCCCTGGAGACTTAGTAAATATTAATTGTGAAGAAGCAAGCTCCTGCTCTCCTTTTTAATAACTATATATATATATATATATATATATATATATATATATATATATATATGCATATGCCAGAAGTCATTATACTGAGATAAATTGTGACTCACTGCCTCTAATTGCATTCCAAAGGGTTGAAATGTTAACTAAAATTCTAAGCAGTAGGACGTTGCATTCGATTTAATGAATTCGTTGGCTGGAGCTGCTATTCTTTGATTCAGAAGATAAAACCATGGCTTGATAAAAAATAAAGTCATAGGTTCTCTCACAGAGCAAGAAACTACAGTTTTCTCTGTTGTTTCTTGATTACATTTTTACTAAATGAGTGGTCCATTTTAGAATCTCTTTGGTCAGTTGAATGGGCCATGCAGATCAGCCTCAGAGCAAAATCCATTCTACTAGTATATTGCATAGAGCCCAGGCACTGTGACAGCCCAAGAATACAGAGGTTTTGAAATCTTAGTTGATGCTCAATAAATATTAACTCCTGTCTTTATTAGGGTTATTATTATCTTTTTTCTTGGTAGCAGCAGATGTTATATTATTATTACTTTTGTTCCAGGGGTAACAATCTGAAAGAGCTCTGTGATTGACGTTCAGAAGTTGACGGTGAAAGTCAGCTTCCATAGAGAGTACAATGCCAGTGGAACCGGCAGGAATACCCAATAGTTGTGAGCAGCCATGGTCTCCAGGTGGGTTTTCATCAGCACATATTCATGGAGTCTTTGCCATGTATTGAGCCACTGGATGAGGAATATGGGTTCAAAGAGATGTAGAATAATTTTCCTTCCTACCCAAGATGGGCTCTCAGAGGGATTTTGGGTTTATTACTATAGGTTATATATAGTAGTAATAATATAATGTTATTATATAAGTATGCTGTATATTAATAATAAAATATTATATTGCTAGAAATAGTATATATAAATTATAACCATATATATATATAATATTATTTACTGTAATTTGAAAAGCTCCACTAGAGACACATGTAGGATACTGCCCAAACACAGTAGTAAAATGGAGTCAACACGTTATAGGGACAGCGTTGAAATTTAGTGGTTGAGAATAGACTCTGGAGCCAAGCTACCTAGGTTTAAATCTTAACCTTGTCATTTCCTCCCTGTGCACTGTTGGCTGTTAAATGACGACTCTGTGTTTCTGTTTCATTTTCTGTAAAATGTTAGTAATAAGTACTAGTTTTGAAGATAGTGTTTGCTGTAAATGGTGATAAAATGAACATGTCTGTCTAGCTATCTATGTAGATATTTATCAGTCATCATCTATATTATAATATTATTTGGCATCAAGCAAGTGCTGTATAAAATGATGACAGTGGGTCAGTAATACTTCTGATGTCAAAATTTATTTAACACCATAGTCCTGGGCTGTCTGGTTCCTTGTTTCCAGTGCGCACTGGTCTGAATCATACAAGAATTCAAGGATCCCATAATGAGTATCCCTATTGCAAACATTGTGTTGAATTCATATACATCCTAATATCACTAGAGTTGATTTGGACAATCATTAAACACTCTTAAAAATAATCCGGCTCTCACAATCTTGGAGCAGACTATGTACAGTGGTACAAATAAGAAACAGTTCAATTAAATATTCTGCTGGCATTTAAGAGTGGTCATGGTTAAGACTTTCAGCTTTATATGAACTCATATTTATGTCCCGGGTATCTTTTAAAATATGGCATATCCTTGCCATTTGTTAGACCCATAAACATTTTGTTATACCTTGATACCTCCTTGAGTCCCTCCCCAGGAAAATTTATGTCTGGCATAAGTCTATATTTTAATTAATATGACTGTAAATATGCCCTCCAAATCTGAGAAACTGTACCTATCAATTGTTGTGGTATACTTCAAGAAATATAGAGGTGTCTATGTGTGTGTCATTATTGTAATGTTATTATTGCTATTTTATTACCCTCATCAGCAGGAACAATGAACTGGAGGCTAGGATGTAGCTTTATAGATAAGGTGGGATCCATTCTTACATACCTTTGAGACATAAGTGATCTGATGTACAGTTACTATTCATAAGTACCATTAGGCATTCAAATTAAAGAAATAGAAACTGATATATAGAGGACTGATGAATATTTGACCAATGATTTTCAGGTGCAGTCGTTATTGCCACCAAGACTTAGTACTTTGTCTTTGGTCTTATAAAATGATTTTGTTTTAGTAGATTCTAGAGGTATTTATGTCACACTTAATTGATTCATTAATTCAATTTACAGGAGTCTAATTTATGTTAGAATGCAAATTTACTTCCCTCCCCAAAGGACTTCAATGATACTAATTGCTTATTGGGTAAACTCTAGATCTGTTGGAATTCTTTGCTCCATGATCTGAGCCAAGCTACTTCTCAACCTCATTATTACTTATTTTTTAAATTCATAACCTTCAATTGGAAGACAAGAAAATGCTGCTAATGTTCTCAAGTCCTCCAGTTTTAAAGTCATTAGAAATGCATCCTCCATTTCTTTTATGTTAAATCTTCCCATGTGAGTCAGGCATCAGCAGCAATTGCTAGCAATTGCTGGGTTTAATGAACTAATGGTAGACTTTTATTCACATCTCATATACATAGTCCAGAAACATATCTCACCTTCTAATTAGTCACAGCAGTTCTTCATTATGCTATCTTGGTATTTTTTCAGCAACAGCCATTGGTCATGTACATTTCTTCTTTTTGAGATTGATAATGGTCCCCTCGTTTGTAATGGCTCAGCATTATTTTGAAATAAGGGGTGTCATTTTTTCAATGCAAAGAATCAAAGTGTAGCCTCTGTGGAGTCTCAGATGTGTTGTGCTTCTATAATAGAACAGTATAGAATTTTCCCTTTTTCTCTAGTGTATGTCAAACTAATATTTTTCCTATTGTCTAGCCCTTGAGAATGGCTTTGACTGATTTTCTCCCTAGAATGTTTCTTTAATGGTTTTTGTTAAAATAATTCTGTGCTGTCTAGCAAATCTTCAGTCTCCTTAATGAGACGGAGACTGTAGAGGCATTTTTTTTAAAGTTACCCACTTTCTTCTGCAACCCAGATACCAGCCTACATGATTAGGGATTCATCTTCAAGTAGTAAAATGTGGTTTTCTTGGCAACTGTTGTATTGGGACTCATGCTGAATACGCATTAATTTATAATTTATGCATCCTTTACTCACTCATGCATTCAGACATTTATTTAGTATTTCTATATGGCAGACATGGTACAAATAGTAGTAGCAATAGTGACAGAAAAAAATATCTTTACCACTCTGAGGAGACCATGATCTCATGGGACAAATACATAGACTAATAATTATAAAATTTTTTAATAAATATTATTAAGTTAGTTTGAGGATGTCCTTTGCAGCCCTGGGTATAAAAAAATAGCTTCCCTGACCAGATACTTGTGAAAAGATGAGTGGAAATATTTTGCAGTGAGAAGGAAAGGGAAGATTTGCAGGTTGAGGGAACAACATATTCAAAAGTAGAAGAGTTTGATGGTGACCTGGAATATCTGAAACCTCCAAAGTGTTGGTCAGGTCTGGAGCTCATGGAACAGAGATAGTCCTGTGAGATGAGCTAGGAGATGAAAGCAAGCACTTGGCGGGACTCTGCATGTCATATGAAGGACTTTAAGCTTCATTCGAAAGGGTTTGGTTTTGAAGGACTTTGGTCTAGGGTCTGATGATCAGACCAGGACAAAGAGTCTTGCTAGGTATAGGGAGATAAGTCAGGAAGTGGTTGCAAAGGTCCTTACAGTGACAGCCTTGAACGAAGCAGTGGCAGTGGTGGTAAGGAAGGAAGAGATAAGAAATAAGGGATATTTTATTGGTTAATCAGTAGGGATTAGTGACTAACTGGATGTTGGACTTGAGGGAGAGGGAATGATGTTTGACATTAGAATAATGCCCAGATTATAGCTTAGATGTGTGAGTGGAGGCTATATCCTGGCAGGAGTGATTCTTGGCCCAAACATATTTTCTTTAAAATTTTAAAATTATTTTTTAAAATATTAAAACCATTTCAATGTGACACTTGTAGAAACTGTGAAAATTGACATCAGTGAAGCCATTTTTAATACGGAGCCTGAACAGCCATTTCAGAGGAACTGCCTTGCACTCTTTCTCCTTGAACCTTTGGAATATTTGAACTGGGCCAGACCTTTGGACTGGGCCAAAGCAAGATTGTCTGACAAAGAGCTGCTTGTAAAACCAGCAGAAAAGCAGACATCCTAACCACAAGGGCTGATGATTATGGACTCTTTATCTGAGGGTAGAATCAATAACCAATCACGTATAGCTAAGGAATAACGTGTTGTTCTGTTACTCAACACCAAGAGGGATTATTTTTTCTTTCTATGTGATCATTTCTTTTCTTTCTGCATAAAAACCATTTGCCTTCACCCTGTAATCGGGACACTATTCGAGTTTCCGTCTTGAATCTATGCCCCCTGATTGCAATTCTTTGATCCCAAATAAATGCTTAATGCCTGTCATTTTGGCCTTTTAATTTCAGGTTTAAAAAAATACACAAAACTTGTGAGTGAAGTTGATAAGTTATTTAACCTGTGTCTCAGTTTGCTTATCTTTTAAAAATGTTTTTAAATTGTGATTAAATGTACATCACATAAAATTTATCATTTTAAACATTTTCTAGTGTACAGTTCAGTAATGTTAAATTCCTTCACATTGTTGTGCAACCAATCTCCAAACTCTTCATCTTGTAAAACTAAAATTCTATTTTTAAAGTACATATAGTAGTCTTCTGTTTTTTAAAAATTAATTTATTGATTTGATTGATTTGAGAGGGGGAGAGAAACAAAAAGAGAGCGAAAGTGAGAGGGAGAGAGAGAGAGAGAGAGAGCCATTCATTGTTCCACTTAGTTATGCATTCATTGGTTAATTCTTGTGTGTGCCCTGATGGCGGATCGAACCAGCAACCTTGGCTTATGGGATAAGGCTCTAACCAACTGAGCTACCCATCTATCCACTCCCCCACCTGCTGTTCTGATCTTTTCCAAGCTAACCATACAGCAAGTTCATTATTCATACTGCTTTTGATGTAAACCAAAGTTTGATTTTTAAACTAAGAAAAGGATCACATGGCAAAGTATTTTGAATGCTTAGGGAAGGTTTATCTTTCATGAAATTTTAGGATTTTTGCATTTTATGATTCAAGTACATTAGTGGTTACACGACCTGAAATAGACACATTTCAATGTAAGAGCAGCTTATAGTGTATGTAGTTGCTTTCTGGCAGAGGGAGGAATTTAGTTCATATCTAAATATGAGCTTTGTTTATTTTTATCAGATTACCAACTCTGCAAATTGGATTAATGTATAATTTTAAGCATGGCAGGCATAAAACTTCATGGAAGGGTTTTATATTTCTAGCATTTCCATCATATTGAGTTATTTTCATTTTTTACAACTGATGTTGGACAATGGCACATTTTTACTTTCTTTCCAAAATTGATGTATAAAGTAATGTTATTTCTCCAATAGACTCCTTGAAAGAAATTTTCTAGTGGTCACATCTGCCTAGTATTTTGCAGCTAACGGAAAAGAAGAGAGGCTCAAAGGGTGCTGCTGGGAGTTTGCGAAAAAATACGGCCTTGGTGAGCAGCTTTCTTGTTTTCCCATTCCCAAGCCCACATGATTTCAGATCTGTGTTCAAGGTCACTGTCGGACCTCTTCACTAAGCTCAGCTCTGGGCTCGAGGCCAATGATTCCTGGGTCTCTGCCATCAGTGCCTTTGGAATGGGGAGTAGAAAGCTGAATTCAACATCTATGAAATCCCTTCCTCTAGCTTCATGTGTCCCTATATAGCTTTTTAGTTTCTCTTGTCACTCAGATATCAAAGTGATACCTTTGGCACTTGTAGGTAGAGAACCCTCAACTAGTGAAGTATAAAAACATAAGGACTGCCCTAGCTGGTCTGGCTCAGTGGATAGAGCGTTGGCCTGTGAACTGAAGGATCCTGGGTTCAATTCCAGTCAAGGGCATGTGCCTTGGTTCCAGACTTGATCCCTGGCCCTGGTCGGGCTTGTGTGGGAGGCAACCAATCGATGTGTCTCTCTTACATCAATGTTTTTCTTCCCCCTCCCTCCCACTCTCTCTAAAAAAACCCATTAACTGCCCCACTCCCCGAATAAACTACACAAGGACCACTACATACCTTGTCCTTACTTTCCACTTCAGTTCACAGAAAAAAAAATGTCTTTGGGGGGAGAGGCAGAGTATAGCATAAAAAAAAATGGTTGTAGTAGAGTTTGGCAAACACAATTGAATATGGTAAAAGCATCTTTCTATGGAGTAGACATCGTAATTTTATTTTGGTTTCTAATTTGAAGAAAAACTGGCAACATAGCACAGGCATAACAATGAAACCATGGCATATACTATGGAATGCGCGTAGATGATTTCATCTCCAGGCTCTATCACATGTCTTTGGGATGTTATGTTAGAAGACGACCGTGGGGACAAATTGTGGGAGGGATGGAAAGGTGGAGTGGGGAATTACCCCAGAAGACAGCTGAAATAATTAGACTGGCTTCTAGAATGGGAAGCTATTCTGGATCTCTGGCTCTAGATTATTTCAGTTGTTTAATATTTTCATAATCTTGCACCAATTTCATGAACTTTTTTGAACAAATTTTAAAAAACAAAACATGTGTGTAGTATTGCCAGTTTGATACTCCTGTAGTCATTGGGCTTCCTTCTTGATAATGCAGATTCTGTCTGATGTTGTCCATGTAATTATAACATTAAGTTGCCCCTAGAGCCTGTGATTGGGTCCGGAAGGCCTGTGCTGAGCAGGTTTGATAAGGCTCCCATGTAAAGGAATGGGTTACAGTTTGTCAGGCATAACCCACATCCAGGAGGAAAGAACTGTACAATCAGGTCTTGGAGTTAGCGAGGATCATACAAATGCTTGAAGTTTTGAGATTGTCTAAGGACTGTGATTGTTTCAGAGAAGCACTTCAGTTGCTTTGACTAAAGTAAACCTAATAAAATGCCTCCCTAGGCTACATGGAGTTTGTGGCTGAATGAAGGCAGGCAGGCTTTGAAAATTCAGCGCCCCCCAATGGGTGTAGCATCTGAGAGTAGTTAACAAAGCATTTTACAGATACAAGTGCCATATTTTTCTAGGATTGTAATGATTATACCTAGAAAATAAATGTGATAATCATTTTTTGGCTTATTTCCATTCATATTTTTTAAAGATATGTTTTTTTACTTTTAGAGAGTTGGGGGCGGGGGGGAGGAAGAGAGAGAAAGACAGTGAGAAACATCCATGATCAGCAATCATCAATCAGCTGCCTCCTGCACACCCCCTACTGGGAAGTAAGCCCACAATCCAGGCATGTGTCCCAACCAGGAATCGAACCAGCGATCTCTTAGTGCATGTGACAATGCTCAACCAGCTGAGCAACACCAGCCAGGGCTTCATTCACATTTTTTAAAGCAAAACATAATATTCTCTTTAAAATCATTGGAATAGTAAAAGCCAGTAAATAGAAAGTAAATATACATGATCTGGAATATTTTTGCATGTTTGGCCACTTCATTGAATGTAATTCAATTTTGATTCTGTCAATCAAAAAATCAATTTATATTTCTTATTGCAAATTTTAATAGATATATGAGCTAATACTTTATATTTTTGAAAAAAATGAATAAAGGTTATGAAAATAATATTAAACAATTGAAATAATCTAGAGTCAGAGATCCTGTCTACTTTCCCATTACAGGGCTAAGTATTCTTATTTTAGCTGACTTCTGGCCTCAATTCTGTGTGCTAATATCCAGTTATAGAGCGTTTAGTTCAAGCTTTAAAGGAGATTAATAAGAAAAACAAGCACAAAACTAGCTACCGTGCCATACACAAGTATAATATTTTTTATGAACTGCTATTTCATTTAGCAATATATAATGGGCATTTTATCATCTTATTAAGTAGTTTCCCTAAAAGTTTATTTTCACATTGTGACTATTTGCTTACTAAAATTTTCAAAAAGGTAAGTACTCAGTTAAAGAGTATGAATATTTGCACAGCTATTTGTCAATATATACTAATTATTTTCCAGGAGAATCTGTGAAGCAGTGAATTTTCTGACAGTACTGAGTATTATCAGTAAAAAATATTTTAAATTGACATTTCAAGTTAATAACAAAAATATTTGAAAGCATAACCATAGTGCAACTAGTCTATCATACACAGATTTCTTAGCTTTTTAGAGGACTTATAACTTAAAATTAAATTTTATTAAGATATAATAAATTTGTAAGTTTTCATAAAAAAGTGAAAACTTCATTTTTTGTAATACTATCAGTAATAAAAAAATGTATTAAAAAGAGAAAAATGGAAACTCCAAATACAAGATTTAAAGAAAACCAATGTTTAAAAAAGTAATCTTGCAAAGAATAAGAATTAAAGCTAAGCATTTTTAAATGTAATAACAAGTTATAATGCTGAAATTCTATGAGTGGAAATAAATTACACCTATTATTACCAGACTATAGTTGATCATTCCATAGTTCCTTAAGTAATTATAAAGAACACAAACAAAATAGGTATATCCCCTAAGTAATACTCAGTACTGAGTAACTAGCTTTGCAAACCTGTCAGTATCCACCAAAATGAAGTGTTTATATTGACCAAACAACCTTCTTGAGACATCTATTTTATAAAATTAAAACACCAGGATGTAAGGATAAACCTAAAAGGACATTTGTTACAGCATATTTTTGGCACCAAGTATCTACAGGAAATGGACAAAATATATATACTATGAAATATTTTATAGTCAAACCTGTACATAAAAATCTGCCTATGAGCATGATATGTGTCTTCATGCCTGTATGTGCATAGAGAAAGGTGTTGCAGGGTGTATCTGAAAGTGTTGACTTCTGCTATTTGGGGGCAGTGGGATGGGAGAAATGGGGAGGGGTTATACATATTTCTCTACACTCTGCTTTATTGACTTACTTGCTAGATTTGCATGACTTTTGTAATTAGAAAAAACTTTGGAAAAAATAAAGAGAAAAAGAAAGAAGGAAATAAAGGAGTTACTATAAACCACTTAATTTAGGGAAAAGTAAATGCCTCTCATCTGAGAGTTGCTGTTAACTGCCCCAACAAGAATTAGACTTTTTAAATTGTTTATTTTGAGATAAATACAGACTCACATGAAGTTGTAAGAAATAATTCAGACATCCTGTGAATGCTTTACCCATTCTTCAATAATAACATTTTATAAAAAACTGTAGTACAGTATCACACTAGGCTGTTAAGATCACTGATGTAATTTAGATTTCCCCTTAGTTAGCTATGTATGGACTCACATTCTGTGTATTTACCTTTATGTGATTTTCTTACTTATCCACCACTGCAGTCAACAGAAAGAACCGTTCCTACACCACAAGGATCTTTCTTATGGTTCTTTTACATCTACACCTACCTTTCTCCTCTACCTTGTCCCTAATTCATGACAATTAGTAATTCAGTTCTTTATTTCTATAGCATTGTCATCTCAGGAATGTTTTATACGTGGAATAATACATTATGCAACCTTCTGGACTGGCCTTTTTTCTCATAACTTTAAGTTACTGATGGTAGCAACAGCTCCTTTCTGTTGCTGAGTGGTATTCTATGGTGTGGATGGTATGGATGTACCCATGTGTGTAACCACTGAAAGAGTTTTGGGTTGCTTCAAGTTTTTGCCTGTTAAGAGCAAAGCAGCTATCAATGTTCCTGTATGAACTGGAGTTCTTATTTCTCTGTGATAAATGCTCAGGAGTGCAATTGCTGGGTTATGCGTTAGTTGCATGTTTAATGTTTAGACATGCTAATGTGTTGCTTTTCAGGAGCAAAAGTAAATAATCAAAGTAGGGCTTAGGATGATGCTAGTTTAAGCATGAAGGATAAGGATAGGAAATGTTTTAAGGTTAGTCTTTTTTGTGAGGGTGTCAAAAATTAAAATAAAGTTGCTGAAGTTCTGTTACCTATGAACATGAACACAAATAGTGTATTTGCCAGGAAAATCAGTATATGAATTTGATAAATTGTATATTCATAAAGTCTGAAATGATCAATAACTTCCAGGAAAGTCTTCATAATTAGTGAAATACCATTCCATAGGTGATGACTCTTAGTGATAACTAAGATGTGCTCCATGTCAAGGGAAAATGAATCAAGGATTTTTAGACCTAATATAATACACTAGAGGCTCCATGCATGAAATGCATGCAAGAGTAGGCCTTCACAGCCTTTGCTGCCTCAATCCCTCCCTCACAGCCATGGCGGCTGCAGCCCCAACTTCATCCTGGAAGGACGTCCAGAAGGATGTCTGGTCTAATTAGCATATTATGCTTTTATTATTATAGATTTTGACTTGTAATATTCTTTCTATAATCATTTAGAATATATATCTTTTCTCTGATCTCTGACAAACAAGCTACTAAAAATGCCATCAGCATAGATTGGTGGAGTTCCTGCTTCTGCAAATTTACCAGAGAAAGGCCAATGTCATTAGCTCCTTGAGAGACACCAAGTCTTAGAGTGTCTCAGTCACAAGTGTATATAAGAATCACCCCTGGAACTTGTGAAAATGGATAATACCAGTGGCCATTCTAAAGTATCTGATTTAGTAGATTGAGGCTGCCCATGGAATCGGCCACATTAACAGGCTTCACAAATGTTACTGATGAAAGCAATTCTTGGATTGCACTTTGCGGAACTGCCTTAAACCTACCTACCTAAACCAGAAGACACTGAGAAACTAAGATACCATTGAATGAAGGTTTAAACAAATTTCCCCACTAAATTTTTATTAGGCATGAGTGGGAATATGTAGTGATAATCTTCCTGTAAATTTTAATATTTATTATGAGCTTCTATAATTTTATTCAGCATACCCTAATATAATGCAATCCTATAGGCATGAAGTAGGAAATTCATGGGTTAGCCTTCTGAGCTCTCAGTTATTTGTGAAAAGTGCCAATGTTCAGTACCCATGGAATGCTAGCATTTAAAGAATGCTACCACCACCACACCATGAAAATAGTTGCCAGGAGTAAAGTAGCTCAATAAAAATACAAGTTTTATCCTTGGAGAGTTTCCATCAGCTTCCCACTATTTTTAATTTTAGCAGTTTTTAAAATAACATATGACATTGAAAGTAAAATTAAATAAATTATAGGAGTCCTAAGACATAAGATAGAGCACTTTGAACTGAAAGATGAATCCCAAATGTTTTGACTCTATGCTGGTGGCTTTAGAGCCAGTGGCGAGATTGTGTGGTGATAGTATCTCCTTTTCAAATATTCATTTTCTCCCGTTCCGTTAAAAACCAATGGTGTCCAAGTGGCCATATTATCAGTCTCACCAATGTCATTTTCACTTCACTTTGGCTGCGGAGATGATTTTAAAACTAAAATCTCTTACTGATTTTTGATCAATTGCAAAAAATGGGGTCCACAAATCTAGCTAAATACAATGAATTTACCAGAACCTACAGTGTAACTTGAAAGATCATTGTTATGGTAATGACAGTTATTATTTCCACATCTAGATATGTTCCCAACCAGACCATGGCACAGACTATAAGCCATTTCTCCTTTTCTGATGATGGCAGAAGTTGCTTTCAAATGGCCCTGTAGTGGTCTTGACATCCAGGCCATAATAGTCTGTGGGCCCATTCATGTAGGACAGTGGTCCGCAAACTCATTAGTCAACAGAGCCAAATATCAACAGTACAATGATTGAAATTTCTTTTGAAGGCCAAATTTTTTAAACTTAAACTATATAGGTAGGTACATTGTTATTAACTTAATTAGGGTACTCCTAAGCTGGCCTTTGCTAAAAACGTCCTCAATCTGAGGGGTCGACCTCAGCGAACGTACCCCCACTTCTTCTAATGCCACTTCTTCAAAATAGACTCACCCAGGCCGAAAACCAACTTCTGTGCACGGGCCACGAAGTTTCAATCGCACTGTACATGCGCGCCCACACGTGGTATTTTCTGGAAGAGCCACACTCAAGGGGCCAAGAGGCGCATGTGGCTCACAAGCCACGGTTTGCTGACCACTGATGTAGGGCATGTGGGGGAAAACAAGGTATTTGGAGAATTTTGGTTTTTCTTTTCTTTTCAAAAGTTCATGTATTTTAAACCCCTGAATTATGTATGATAGAATTTATGGAAACCTTATAAGGGAACATGAGATTTTTCTTAATATGTCTTAAGCGCAGATTATAACTTTGTGGTAAACGTACTCAATGACATGACATAGTGATTTGTATTTAGGTATCCACAGTTTTTAATAGCCATGTCAGGAAATACCATGTTTTAATTCTCTATCCACCAAAACAGTTTTCTGAGTTGGGTTTGAGTACCATCAGACTGTGTCATACTTTATGATAATGGACCTTACATACTGCTTGCTGAACAAAGAATTTTCTTTTATTTATTTCATAATTATATTGATCGAGTTGCAAAGTATTTCTCTGTTTCCATCATGTCCCTGTTAAAATAGGTCACTCCATTACATAAATGAAAAAATATGTTTAGATGATGTTTGCTCTTGTTTTTTTTCCTAGTCTCAGAAGCATGATTTTTCTCCTATTTTTCATAAGGCATCCATAATTCCTGAAATGATTTTTATCTTTTCTTTGAGTTGTCGTGAATTTCACCCAAAATTGCACAAAATGATATAGGTGAAGATGTCTATGGATTGATACAATACTATGTAAGAATGATAAGTTTTCAGTTTTCATAAATCTTGCTGATTGGCTTTTATTTATTTACTAGGGGCCCGGTGCACGAAATTCGTGCACTGGGTGTGTGTGTGTGGGGGGGGGAGTGTCCCTCAGCCTAGCCTGCCCCCTCTCACATACTGGGAGCCCTCAGGCGTAGACCCCCATCACCCTCCGATCGCCTGATCGGCCTCTTGCCCAGGCCTGACGCCTCCGCCAGAGGCATAGACCCCCATCACCCTCCGATCACCTGATCGGCCCCTTGCCCAGGCCTGACGCCTTTGCCCTGCCCCCCAGCTCTTAGCTCCCCCCTGGGTTTCTGATCACTGTCAGTGGCAGGGGGCTTCTTCCTGCTTTCCCTTTCGCCTCCCTGCATTGTGCCTACATATGCAAATTAACCGCCATCTTGTTGGCAGTTAACTGCCAATCTTAGTTAGCAAGTTAATTTGCATATAGCCCTGATTAGCCAATGAAAAGGGTATCGTCGTACACCAATTACCATTTTTCTCTTTTATTAGTGTAGATTTTTAAAATATATTTTATTGATATTTTTACAGAGAGGAAGGGAGAGGGATAATGTTAGAAACATCGATGAGAGAGAATCATTGATCAGCTGCCTTTTGCACATCCCCACTGTTGATGTGCCTGCAACAAAGGTACATGCCCTTGACCGAAATCGAACCCGGGACTCTTCAGTCCCCAGGCCGATGCTCTATCCAGTGAGCCAAACCAGCTAGGGCCTGATTGGCTTTTAGTAGGCCTTTTCTTCAGCAATAGTATGTTGTTAGCTTCCATAAAGACGAGACTAGGATGTCTTGTAGGTCTTATTTCAAATCACAACCAGTATTTTATTTATTTATTTTAACATTTATTTATTTTTAAAAATTTTATTGGGGTGACCTTAGTCAATATGAACATATAGGTTTCATGTGTGGACTACTAATTTACAAAATCTGTATATAGGACCATGTGCCCACCACCCAAAGTCAAATCTTCTCCTCTCACCTCATATTAAGACCCTTTTCTTCCCCCACCCATTTCCCTCTGGCAACCACCACATTGCTGTTTGTGTACATAAGTTTCAGTTTTATATTCCACATATGAGTGAAATCATAAAGTTCTTAGCTTTTTCTGTTTGACTTATTTCACTTCCCATAATGTTCTCAAGGTCCATCCATGTTGTTGTAAATGATACTATTTTATCGTTTCTTATAGCCATGTAGTACTCCATTGTGTATATATACCACATCTTCTTTATCCAATCCTCTATCATAGGGCACTTTGGCTGTTTCGAACTCTTGGCCACTGTGAATAATGCTGCAGTGAACATAGGGGTTCATATATCTTTGCACATAAATGATTTTGAGTTTTTCGGTATATACCCAGGAGTAGGATTTTTGGGTCATATGGTAGTTCTATTTTTAATTTTTTGAGGAATCGCCAGAGCTTTTCATAGTGGTTGTACCAGTCTACATTCCCACCAGCAGTGAATGAGGCTTTCCCTTTTTGTCCACAACTTCTCCAACACTTGTTGCTTGTCTTGTTGATAATGGCCACTTTAACTGGTGCAAGGTAGTATCGCATTGTAGTTTTAATTTACATTTCCCTGATTGCCAGTGAGGTTGAACATCTTTTCATATATCTATTGGCTGTTTGTATGTCTTCTTGGGAGAGGTGTATTTTCAGGTCCTCTGTCCACTTTTTAATTGGATTGCTTATTTGTTTGGTGTTGAGTTTTACGAGTTCTTTATATATTTTGGAAATTAAACCTTTGTCAGAGCTACTGTTTGCAAATATCATCTCCCATCTGGTTGACTACCTGTGTGTTTTGTTGCCCATTTCTTTTGCTGTGCAGAAGCTCTTCAGTTTGATATAGTCCCATTCATTTATTTTTTCCTTTACCTCCCTTGCCTATGGGGTCAAGTCCATAAAATGTTCTCTACCACCTAGGTCCATAAGTTTGGTATCTATATTTTTTTCTATGTGACTTATAGTTTTGGGTCTTATGTTTAAGTCTTTGATCAATTTTGAATTAATTTTTGTACATAGGGACAAACTGCAATCCAGTTTCATTCGTTTGCATGTGGCTTTTCAGATTTCCCAGCACCATTTATTAAAGAAACTATCTTTACTCCAATGTGCATTTCTGGCTCATTTGTTTAAAATTATCTGTCCACGTATGTGTGGTTTTATAGCTGGGCTCTCTATTCTGTTCCATTGATCTGTGTATATGTTTCTCTTCCAATATCATGCTGTTTTGATTATCGTAGCTCTGTAGTATATTTTGATGTCAGGTAGCGTAATACCTCCAGCATTGTTCTTTTTTTGTCAGAATTGCTTTGGCTATTCTGGGTCTTGAGTGGTTCCATACAAGTTAAAGCTTTTATGCTGGCAGCACTTAGTCCTCAAAGCACCTGTGTGTTTATTTTTTTTTTTTTACTATTTTTTATTTTACTGTTTAAGTATTAAAAATAGTAGTACATATGTCTCTTTATTTTTTCCCCCACAGTCCTCCCCCCAGCCTCCCTTACCCCCAGGCACTTGCCCTCGTCCCCAGTGTCTTGCATCTGTTGGTTGTGCTTATATGCATGCATACAAGTCCTTCGGTTAATCTCTTAGTTTTTCGTTTACACTATGAGTAGGAGCTAGAAAGGCTGGGCATTGTTGCTAAGAGTAAGTTTGTCCTCCTCCTCTGAGGTAAACATTCCTGATCTGGGAAGCAAAAGGATCTGATGCCATGTATGTCTCTGAGTAGGGCTCTTCTCCCTGATTGAGTGCCAGCAGGAAAGAAACTCCATAAACATTTGGGGATTTGAAAGCAGGAGTAACTGCTAGGGAGGAACCAAGACCTGAAGTAGCCCCACATCCATCATGCTGTTCCCTCCTGTTATGTCCGAATTCTACCCACTACTCAAGGTGATCTCAGGGAGACCTTTCCTGAACCCCCCTAATCAGATGTGAAGTTTTCCCCATTCCCGGAGTTAGAGCATCTCATGTACTCAGTTTTCTGCGTGCACACATATATTTTCTTCTTGCAATAGTATACGTTATTAAGAGGTAAGAACTGTCTTTCATACACAGTAGGTGCTTTCAGTAAGTCTTATTAAATTGAGGTGAATTCTAAACTGGCAGTGCATGTTTTTTAAAACCAAACAAATATAGCAATTATATATTTCAAATGCAATATTACTAGAATATTACTGGCAATAAAAAGCAGAGTTAATTTGCATCATAACTTAGAGACTAATGAAATGTAGACTGCATTATTTTTTTTTCATGGCTTTGTAGTTTTCT
The DNA here is from genome assembly GCF_963259705.1 of Myotis daubentonii. Lineage (NCBI taxonomy): Eukaryota > Metazoa > Chordata > Mammalia > Chiroptera > Vespertilionidae > Myotis > Myotis daubentonii. The sequence goes on from NC_081849.1 coordinate 59,412,171, forward strand.
AAATTACTTTCCCCCATTACTCAAATGGTTCCCCTCTCATCCACAGGGTAGGAATGGCTAGAAAACCTTCCATTTAGAGTGTGTTGATTGGAAGCCATGTACAAATGGTAATGGGCTCATTATATCTGATGGTAATTTTATTTATTTATTTTTTATTTTTGTAAGACCCTTCAAATCTAATGAAAGAATTCCAAGCCTGTTGTCCATCTATCATAATGTAATTAAACAAGGCAACTACAAAAGTCTAATCAAACAAGGTTGTTTTATACTTCCTGTTGGTTTTGTTTCTGGATTCTCCAGTTTCCAGTTTTGGAGGTCAGACTTAAAACATGTACATGGATGCAATTCCCACAGGGAGCCATGGGATATTGGTGTGAGAGGGATTGTAGCCTTGGTATAAAGGAATTGTGTTATGCCTTTCTTTTCTTTATTCTCCAGCTGCTGTTCCTTAAATAAAACTTTAAAAATAACTTTTATAGGGTGGTTAATACATTCCTACCCTGTGGGGACAGCCTACATTCTCAGCTGCCCAAGATTTTAAGCAGGCTCTAGTAATTTGGGTAAAGAAACAGGCTCTTGTCTTGAGTATTGAAGAATTGCCACAGGGTCAAGGCCAGAGCAAGGGAAGTGTGGGCACTGGTGAACTTGCACTCTGCACACACTTCCCTGGGGCCTGCAGGGGAGGAGTGGGACAAGGTCATAAGGGTAATCTGAATTTTCTGAGAGAAGAGGAAAGTCAGAGTTCTTAAATTTAGAAGATCCTATGTCTTCCTCGAGTAATTTCCTTTATCATTTTGACCGACTCTTTATTGAGTTACACTTGGATATTGGCAACTTGTGGGAGTGCAGCAGGAGCCTATAACCTCAGTATGACTGCCTATGAAATCCATGTGCATTAAGGTTCCCAGTTTCCTTAGGGGAGGCAAGCTGGGCAGAGATGTGTTAGAGGTTTTAAAATCCCAGTGGTCCTTTATGTGAGAATAACTATCACCAGAGCCCACAATTGGAGCAGCACCGTGTGCCCTCCCAACACGTGTCCAGCACACTCCGGGGTAGACATTGTTGAATCTATGAAGCTACTAGTTTGGCAGTTTGTACTGTGTAATTCACTAGCCTGCTGTGTGGCAGAGATTTGGCTCTCATTTGAAAATCCAAACTGAAAGGTGAGAGGGGTTCTCAGATACCTGCTACCTACCTCTCCTCACCCCTGCACATGTATACATTGTGTATTTTTACAGATGAGGGGATAGGAAGGGTGTAAAAAGAAAGTGGGAAGATATTTTACATTTATAATTGCCATCTATGTGCCGGGCACTAGTAGGTGTTTCATGTCACCTCACATCATTGAGTTTTATCTCATAAGACCAATCAGGTAGGTATTATCTCCATTAATAGACTTAAAAAGTAATATCCATAGGAAGGCAGGGTAACAGAAATTATGATGTGACTAATGTTTGAATTGTTAATATGTTAATGGCGGAGGGTGCACAGGATTGCTTTGACAACTATATTTTAAGATGTTAATGCTATCAGCTTCTATAACATTTTGTAATTCAAAATGTGCTTTTTCCTATGTTGTTTGATTTTCCTAATCATCATGTGAGGTGTACAGGACAGACGTTATTCCCATTTTGCTGATGTAGATACTAAAGTTCAAAGAATCAAGTGATATTCAGGCTTGCTGCTGGGGTCTGGCTGATGAGGACTGAGCAAGATGGGCCAGACATGCCCTGGAGCCCTCCCGCGGTCCCTTTCTGAGTGACCAACCTCCCACATCCCTCTCCAGTCCTGATCGTGCACCGGTGGGGTCCCTCGGCCTGGCCTGTGCCCTCTCGCAATCTGGGACCCCTTGGGGGATGTTAGAGAGCCGGTTTTGTCCTGATTCTTTAGGCAAGGCCAAGGGACTCCACCAGTGCACGATCGGGGCCGGGGAGAGATGTGGAAGGTGGGCCAGCCAGAAATTTGTGCACCAGGCCTCTAGTTTTATATAATACTAGAGGCCTGGTGCACAAAAATTTGTGCACTTGAGGGGGGAGGGGGGTCCCTCAGCCAGGCCTGTGCCTTCTCGTAGTCTGGGACCCCTCAGGGGATGACCACCTGTTGGATTAGGCCCGCTCCCCGGGGTATTGGGCCTAAGATGGCAATCAGACATCCCTCTGGCAGCCCGGCAGCCCTTGGGGGATATTCACTTGCCAGCGGGGAGCAGGCCTAAACTGCAGTCGGACATCCTTAGCCCTGCTGAGGAGGCAGGAGAGGCTCCCACCACCACCGCTGTACTGGCAGCCATCAGCCTGGCTTCTGGTTGAGCAGAGCTCCTCCCATGTGAGAGCGACCTGACCACCAGAGGGCAGCTCCTTCATTGAGCGTCTGGCCCCTGGTGGTCAGTGTGTGTCATAGTGACCAGTCATTCCTAGTCCTTCTGCTGTTAGGGTCAGTTTGTATATTACCCTTTTACTATATAGGATAGAGGCCTGGTGCACGGGTGGGGGCCGGCTGGTTTGCCCTGAAGGGTGTCCCAGATCAGGGTGGGGGTCCTGCTTGGGTACCTGGCCAGCCTGGGTGAGGGGCTGATGGCTGTTTGCAGCTGGTCACACCCCCTTCAGGGTGGGGGTCCCCACTGGGGTGCCTGGCCAGTCTGGGTGAGGGGCTGAGGGCCGTTTTCAGGCTGGCAGGTGACTGAAGCTCCCAACCTCTCCTTTTTTTCTTTCTTTTTTTATTCTTGGATTTATTTACCTTCTATGGCTGTCACTGAAACTGAGAGCCGGCTTTAGTTCTGAGGCTCGGCTCCAGCTCTGAGGCCTCTTCTGCTGAAAGCAGGTATCTGGGTTTGTTTGGGTTCTATAATTGTAACACTGTTGCGGTCCTGCTTGCTCCAGCTCTAACGGCTGAAAGCAGGTTTCTGGGGTTTGTTTAGGTTCTATAATTGCAACATTGTTCCTTAGAGTGCAACTCAGAGGCCGGCAGCATCAGGTGGGGAACCTTGGCTTCCTCCATCACTGGAGCAAGCAAGCCTCCTGTTCGCTTCAGCTGCCTAGCTGCCGGCCGCCATCTTGGTTGGCAGTTAATTTGCATATCTCGCTGATTAGCCAATGGGAAGGGTAGCGAAGTTATGGTTAATTACCATGTTTCTCTATTATTAGATAGGATAATATATCATAGTATATATCTAATTTTATGATAATAAATTTATAGTATAGTTTTATTTAGTCATTTTTCTACTTTTCAATTTGTATTAAAAGGAATAAAGCTGTTATTTGAAAATGGAAATCATAACCTTTCTTTCTAAAGGTTTTTTAAGGCAAGGTTCCTAGAAGTTAAATTACTAGGTATGTTGGTGTAATGGACATCTATTATCTTTATGTGCACAATATCCATTTCCCTCCTCCTAGAAATAGCATGAGGATTTTCCTTTGTTGATGACCTCCCCTCATCAACACTCCTCTGTGTTTCAAGCCCTGATTCAGGCAGGATGAACCCTACACCCTACTGGTGTCCCAGGAAGCTGACCCTGTTCCCAGACCACAGTGACTGCTTCAAAGACAAGTGTGTGATCCAGGTCATGCCAATAAGATACAATGCAGTGTAATCTTGAGATTTTTCAGAAAATCATTGGTTATTCCTAGTTGAGGTTTTCTTTCTGCTGGTTTATTAAGCTGGTAGGACATAAATCTAAAGTGCAAGGCTGCTTGCTTTCACCT